>NW_020955033.1:10678805-11232087 GCF_900497805.2 Vombatus ursinus
AGTATATAGGTATATATGTGTATGTATATGGGCATACACACATATACATATATATTCCTAAAATTTATATATATACACATATATATATTCCTAAAATTTATATATATGTGTGTGTGTATATATATATATATTAATTTTAGGAATGGGAGGTGAAAGCACTGACTGTAGTTATCAGGAAAGTCTACCTGTAGGAAATGGTTTTTGACCTAGGTCTTAATATATGGAGGATGATCCAGCAAAAGAATATGAGTAGAATCAGTCCATCAGATATCAAGAGAATTAGGAGAGAGCGTGATCATCAAAACCTGCAGAATTCAAGAAATGAAGTCTCAGAAAAGGCCATTGAATTTAGTAATTAAGAGATCATTATTAACCTTGGAAAAAGCTGTTTCCGTAGAGTGGCAGAGAGAGAGGCCACATCACAAGGGTTTGAAAAGCCAGTGGGGGTGAGGCAGCTTACTCCATCCACGTATGATCTAATCTCCACTAAGTAGCCTTTGCAGCTGTTTGCAGGACCTTTGATTTCAAAGGGAGCAATCCTTTTCTGCTTTCTGTATTCCAGGCATTCTAGCTCACTTATTAATCACTAGTGTCTAATGGTTTTCTATTCCAGAAATCAAACACTGTGTCACAACGCTTAAAGGTATTCATTAATGTGTCTCTTAGCATTTCCTCTGGCTTGCCTGTCTGCCATCATCACAGTTCATTTTTTTAATGTAACAGCTGTTTGGATAGTCTGCTATCATTTATCTTCAATGTATATCAGAACTGAAACATAGCAAATAGTTTTATTACTGGTAGACAGGATGCGCTGTGGGACTCAATTGTTGGTGACTGTCCTAACATTTTGTTTGAAACATAACTTTAAGTGATACTGATGACCTTTCTCAAAAGTTAAAAATGATATACCTGGCACGTCCAACCCTCATAGCTATGTAGTACCTTGGACAAGTGTTGGTTCTTAGTTAAGTTTGCAGTTTGTCTCATTCAACTTGCAGTAAAATATATCCAAATCAGAATAATTTACAAAATGAATGTGATGCTTCATGGAAGATACCCAATAGAACCTTAAGTTTCAGCTAAATATAATTATAGTAACTTTTACATTTACAGGCAATTAGAAAATAGTCCTAGTCCTGTGCTGAAGCAAATAAGGATAGCATCCGTTCTTAGCGAAACACAAAACAAAAACATACTTTGCTTTTAGATATTATGTAACTGATAATGTTTACGAGTTAGAGTGTAAGTATCCCCTACTTAAAATCTGACTCCTGAGAGAAACATAAGGAAAGCTAATATTTTAACATGAATATAAATTTATATTAAAATGCTTTAAGATTTGCAGAGTACTTACATATATGAAGGTGGGATGAGATAATATGTACATATATTGCACATAGATAATATATCTCATTTGATCTTCACAACCTTTTGAAGTAAGTTTTATTGTTATCCTGATTTTATTGATGAGGGACCTGAGCTTGAGAGATTGTTATTCATCTATAAAGAGTCTAAGGCAGGATTTGAATTTAGGTCTTCTTGATTCCAAATCCAGCTTTCTATCCACCCTGAAATTTAAATAATGTTCTAACTCCTTTTCAGAGGTTCTAACTTAAAAGAGGGAGCAACTTGAGACTGGAAGAATTGGAAACAATACTGAATTCTCTAACGGAAAGATAATAACTGTATTCAAATATAATGCCAATGCTTTACATTGGTCTGGTTATTTCAAAGAGATTTCACATTTATTAACCTTGTTTGATTGATACAGTGACCCCATCAAATATTTAGGGCAGGTATCTTTATCTTCATTTACAAATGAAGAAACTGAAAGTCAAAGAGATTGCTTAGTAAGGAGCAGAGTTGGAGTTTGAACCAAAGGCATCTGATTCCAACGTCAAGATTCTTCCTTTCTTTCATTCCTTCTTTCCCTCATTTCTTCTTTTCTTCTTTCTATGTTTCTTCCATCTGTCTTTTTCTTCTTTCTTCTTTTTATTGGTTCTAATTCTTCTTTACAACATGTAAATGTGAAAATATGTTTACTAGGAATGTACATGTAGAGCCTACATCAGATTGCATGCCTTCTTGGGGAGGGAAGGGGAGAAAATTTAAAACTCAAAAGCTTATAGAAGTGAATGTTGAAAACTAAATATAAATTAATAAAATAAAGAAAGAAGAAAATGATACTCAAAACAAAGAAAGAAAATAGAATTGACAGAGCCTGACAACAGATTGAATATGGGTTGGGGTAGGGGTGCACAAGAGAGTGGAGAGTCAAGAATGACTCCTAGATTGTGAGCCATGGTGATCAAGAGAATGGCGATGACCTCAATACTAAAAGAGAAATTTGGAAGATGAGAAAGTTTGAGACAAAACATAATGAGTTCAGTTTTTAGTAAGCTTAGTTTAAGATGTCTACAATATATCTAGTTTGAAATGTCCAATAGACAGGTGGAGATGTAAGACTAGATTTAAGGAGGAAGATTAGGACTGGGTAAATAGATCTGAGAATCTTTTGCCCAGAGATGATAATTGAATGAACTAATGAGATCATCAAGTGAGATGTTATTACTTATTAAGTTATTATGTCTGATTACTTTTGGAGCTTAGTGATATAGTTTGTGCCTTTGATCAACCTTTCAATTTTTAATCAGTACCAAACACTTGTGATATTTACTGTTTTATATTATAGTTGGAGATATAGGAATAACTCCTTCATTTCTTTTTTTTTCTCATTATTTCTCTTAATAGTCTTGATCTTTGTTCTTTAGATGAATTTTGTTATTGTTGTATCTTGTTATATAATAAAATGACTCCCTTGCTAGTTTGCATGGCATCACATTAAATATGTAAATTAATGTATACAGTATAAAAATATCATTTTAATTATACTGATACAGCTCAATCATGAACAAATATCTTCCTAATTATGTAAGTCCTTCTTTATCTCTATAAACACTTTTGTAGTTGTGTTAATATAAATCCTGAGTGTGTCTTAGTAGGTTAATTCCTAGATATTTTTGTGCATTTTTCAGTTATGTTGGATGGCTTTTCCTTTTCTATGATCTATTGCTGGTCTTCATTATTAATATATAGACATGCTTGTGAATTTCATGATTTTATTTTTTAGACAGTCATGTCAGGTCACTAAAAATATTCCTTCAGATTTTTTGTAGGATCTTTGGAATTCTCCAAGTAAACCATCATATCATCTGAAAATTAAAACAATGTTTCTATTTCTTTGCTTTTTTCTGCTTCTGTGCTTCATTCCCACAATTTCTTTTTTCTTACTGCCTTAGCTGCATTAATAGAATTTTGTCACTGGTGTATATAGATATGAAGCTTCTGTGTAATCTACAAGTCTTTCATCTATCATCTTTATGTATCTTCTATATATCAATGAAGGAAAATCAATGAGGGTATTAGTAGAGAACAAGCTGACTGTTGAAAATGAGATTCAACAAAAGACCACATGTTAACCATTTCACTAATAATCAAAAACTGTAGCTACTATAAGATCCCATTTTTTTACTGTTTATTGATTACCAAAAAAAAGTTAATTTGGTACAATAAACTACCACTATAGATTTTTCACAAGTTGCTTCCCGTCCATGAATCAAAATCAGTCAAGGTTCCATGAAAGATGTAACATCAGAAATAACACCATTTCAAGGCCTTCTGATAATAAACACCAAGAGAGGCATTAAAAGGAGTTGATTTTGGTTTGCCAAAAGTATTAGCCACTGTGATGGGAGACATCCATTACCAAGTATGGGTCAAAGAGGGATTTCCTATGGATTATAAGATCCTCCTGATGCTCCTTTTTTTGATGACCCAATGCTAATCATAGCATGCCCCAGAACATCGCAGAGCCTCCTGGAATGGAGCTGTAATCATCCATACAAGGAAGATCAAATGAACATAGAATTCTGTTGTCCAGATTTCGTCACACATTTGGATTGACACACTATATTATGTCCATAATATTGTCCATATTACATGTTTCTGGGATAGACATTACAAATGGACAATGATTTGAGCCCAGAGCTAAATCGGTGAAGGAAAGTAGACTGGATTGTCTTTGGAGAATTGCAAAGCTCCTTTACTGCCCCTAAGTTTTCCATGAAAACAAAAGCCCATCTTTTTAATGCTAGCATTCTACTAGTGTTGCTATATGGCAGCAAGACATTGAATGCTACTACCTCTGAGTAATTAGACATGAGTACCATACAGAAGGAAATGGAGAATACATGGTGGGTGTGGGCAGGCTGCAACATACAACACATGGTGAACTCTGAAAAAACGGGAATGAAAGACAGTGTCAAGGAATCACAAAATTTGAGAGGTTAAAGGGAGCTCAGCAGTCCTGCTCTTACACAAAAGAAACCTCCACTATAACATACCCAAGTGGTTATCTAGTTTCTGCTTAAGCCTTTAGATTGACCTAATTATTAGGGAGTGTTTTGTTGGCTTTTTTTCTCTGAAAGCAAGTACAAATGTGCTTTTTTGCACCTTGTACTGATTGCATCTGATAGAACATGTCTAAACTCTCCTTGACATAAAATCTTTTAAATAATTTAAGACAGCTATCATTGTCCCCCAACCCTAACTAAAAATGCCCAAATCCTTTGCCTTTCTCAATACACTCTCTGTTGTGTCAGTGTCCTCCTTAAACTAGAGTATCAAGAACTGAAATCAATGCTCCAAATGAATAGGGCAGAGTTCAGTGGACCTATGAGTTCCCTGCTTCTGGAAGCTATGCCTCTCTTAATGCAGCCTAACACTACATTAGCCTCTCTTACTGCAGCCTAACACCACATTAGCTTTTCGGGCTGCCACATTGCACCATTGATTCATATTGAGCTTGCTGTCCACAAATAAAACAAAACAAAACAAAACAAAACAAAAAGACATCTTTTGCAGAACAATTGCTGTCTAACCAGGCCTTCATCCTGTTTTCTAGATCAATCGATTTTAATAATAGCTGTCTCATCTGTCCTTTCAATTTTCTGTCTTTTGACTTTGTTCTAATATGTTTAATTACTGAACTTTTGTGTATTGTTTCATTCTGTTTTTCAGGGGGCCCCATATTTTCATAAAGTTTCAAGCCTCTCCTCTAAGCTGTTTATCCTGTCTCCAAGTTTTTCCTCACGACATCTCATTTCACTCCTTATCTCTTCCTCAATATGTCACTGGCTTTCACAATTTGCATTGCCAATCCAGTAACTTTTCTGATATTCCATTTGCAGTTATGACTGAATTATTTTCTTCTTCTGGAGTCTAATCCTGGAGTTTTCTTAACTCATAGAAATGCTTCATTGTCTTTGGAGTTATGTTTCCTCATTTCTTCAGTCTCTCCACTGGAGATGGTTAATGAAGATTCCGATTGATTCTCCCACACACACTTCTGTCTCCACCCCCACCCAGTAGTATCTGTTAAACCTCTATTGACTGTGCAGCCGCTCAAGCCACTGCTACTCCAGTCCACCAGACAAGGCCAGAGGAGGGAGCTGAGAGCTCCATGCAGCCATTGAGGGCTCTAGGTCCTTGGTCTGGAGAAGAGATAAGAAAGAAATCCTGGCTGACAGAATTGTCTTAGCCCTCCTTTCTCTGTAGGAGCCCTAAAGGGGTAGGAACACAGAGTCAAGTGACCATGGATAGTGGGGGCATAGTCTCAAATTCTGTTGGTGTTGGGAAGAAGCCAAATCCAGATAATCAATGTCCCACCTTCTCCCCTCAGCCTTTTCTCCTGCCAGGGGCCAATGTGAGCCAAGAGCTAGAGGATTTTTAACTTTCCTGTTAGATTTGGGATGCCAGTCAGTCAGTCAACTAGCATCTATCAAGCTTCTGCTATGTGCCAGGGATATTAAGAAAGGCAAAAGTCAAAGAGTCCCTACTCTCAAAGAGTAGTAGGCAATAAGCAAACAACTAAGTACAAACGAGATTCACACAGGATTAATTGAGAGTAGTTTCAGAAGGAAGGCACCAGGATTTAGAACTGGTGAAGGTTTCTTGCAAAAGGTGGAAATTTAACTGAGATTTACCAGAAGCTAGGAAAGTAGGAGGTGGAGATCATTTGGGGGAATGATTCAGGCTTGGGGCCATCCAGGGAAAGAGCTCGATTAGCAGACTAAGTATTTTGCAGACTGAGTATTTTGATTGAGGAACAATGAGGACAGCATCACTGAATTTAAAAGATTACAGGAAGAAGGAGCAGCTAGGTGGCACAGTGGATAGAGCACCAGCCCTGGAGTCAGGAGGACCTGAGTTCAACTCCAGCCTCAGACACATAACACTTACTAGCTGTGTGACCCTGGGCAAGTCACTTAACTCCATTGCCTAGCCAAAAAAAAAGAGCACAGGAAGGGAAGTGATGTGTAAGAAGACTGGAAGGGAAGGAAGGGCTCTAACAGAGGCTCTGAAGGGCTTTGAAAACCAAGCAGAGGTATTAAGATAATAATTGTACTTATGGGAAATGATAAGGTCACCAAGTAGAAAAGGATAAATAAGAGAGGACAGGGCTTGGGACAGAAGAACTGCTGAATTCATCCACAGTCAGAGGACATGAATGAGGAAGAGGAAGCAAAATAATTTTAATACTTAATTTTGAATAATGAAACCAAGTTTTCCTTTAAAGAAATAAGTATTTAATCAAGTGCAAATTTTATTTCTTTTCCTCTCAGTGAGATGCTGCTAACATAGCCTGTTTTATGTAAAACCTACTACAGCGCTAAAGGGTGTCCCAAATGTTTTAGTGCAGTTTTATGCTTTAATAATTTCAGAAGTATAAGTGTTATGAACCTACAAAACCCATCATTTGAAAACTAAATTATTTAAATTTGTTTCACACTTATTAGTTTTATGGATTTTGAGTAATAATTTTTACATTTTAACAAGATGGAATGCCCTGTCACTCTGAATTGCACATGCAATAGTTCCAGATGACATTTTCTTAGACTAGTGGATCAGAAGAGATTTTATATGATATATAATTTGCTTCATTAAACATTTCCCATTACATTTGAAAACATTTTGACATTAATTTTTTTTATTTTTAGGGGTTTTTTTGGCTAGGCAATGGGGTTAAGTGACTTGCCCAGGGTCACTCAGCTAGTAAGTGTTATGTGTCTGAGGTCGGATTTGAACTCAGGTCCTCCTGAATCCAGAGCTGGTGCTCTATCCACTGAGTCACCTAGCTGCCCCCAGTTTTTTTTTTTAAATTTTGAGTTCCAAATTCTCTCCCTCCCTTCTGCTCCTTCTCCATCCTTAGAGAAGGCAAGCAATATCATATTGATTGTACATGTGAAGTCATACAAAGCATATCTCCTCACTAGCAGTGTTGTCAAAGAAAACACACACACACACACACACACACACACACACACGAAAAATAAAGTGAAAAAAATACACTTCAATCTACACTCTCCAGTTCTCTTTCTGGTGATGGATGACATTAGTTCAGATTTTGCTTGGCCACACTGATTACCTGATCCATCTCTACTAGACCTTTGTCTTGTGGGCTCGCATCAAAATTGTCATCAATGTATCAAAACGTAATTCTTTGTGTGATTCTAAGACAAGAATTACAAATGCAATCCTTTCTGTCACTGAGCATCAACTGATGAAAAATTTCACAAAGTTTGAAAATTGACTAGCACAATCTATGGCATAAGATAGTAGTCATGCTGAATTTTAATAGGAAATCTATCAATATTATAAATTTTAAAATAATTAACCTTTCAAATTTAGTTTTTATAAGTTTGTAGAATTTATACCTCTGAAGTTATTAAAGATTTAAACCAAACTAACACTTCTGGGACACTCTATAATTTGCCTATAGTTCACAGTTCTTTCCCGCTATAAAATAAAACAATGCTCATTCATTCATTAAACAACCATTTATTAAGAGCCTGCTGTAAGAAAATCAGTGTTCAAGGTGCCTGCAGATGTAAAAAAATAAGATGTATTTTAATGTGTTGGTAAATGAACTCCTGTACTAGGATGTTTTTGACATTATTTCTTGTTGTTTAAACACTTTTTAATAACTATACTGATCATCTTGGTAAGATTTCCTCTAAAACTATTATAAGGAAATGCAGTATAATGTGAGCACTTGAAGGGCAGTATCAGTGTTAGGAAGAAGGTATTTCATATTACTAAAATTATTTCCTTTTCCTTGGTTTATTTTCAGAGTCTAAAGGACAGTGCCTTAGACTGTGATTTAGTAGATAAGGCTCTATATCCAATCCCATAGATGACATTTCTCTGTACAGTAGTTTGGTGTTTTCATCTGGGTAATAATACGTACGTTTGGCTATTTGACTACGCGCCTTGATGCGATAATGATAAATGATGCAAAGATGCATAGATAAGTAGGAAGTCTGAATTTGGTTTCCATATAAAAAATAGTTATGTGCTTTCCCTGCCTTTGCCCACCCATAGCAAATGTAGACAAGGATTAGAATGCCTACATTAATTTGCCATTATTTAAAAGCTGTTGAACTACTAGCCACAACACTGCCCTATGATGACAACATTTAATATCCCAGTTGTGGCTGCATTGTCTTTTACACTGTCCAATGTGGTCTATTAGTGAAGTCATTTTGAATTTGAAATGCCTTGAAAGAATAAACAAAGAGCAGCTTACATTGAGGAGCCTGGCGAGGTTCCTATTGACTCATCTGTCTAAATGGAGACTTGCTTTAGCTGCCATTGATAAAATATTGTAATGGTTATCCATGTTTCAGCTTTATCAATGCTGTAGCTGGGAGCATTCCACCTGCTGATGGTGTTTGTTTTTGGAGTCAGGCTGGGAAACTCAGTATGTTTCCCTTGATCCTTGTATTATTGTTTTTTTAAGTTTTCTACCTTTTCAGCTAAAGTGGTTGATGTGGTTGGATACTGCAGAAGCCAGTAGGGTGGCAGAGCACATGGCCCATTGTTTGGGGTGCTGCCTTCGAGTGTATGTTTTGTTTAATGAAGTGGAGGATATGTGCTGCCTCAGTGAGCACTTTCAGCTGACTGATTCCCCCAGCTGGCAGAAGCATGACTATCACAAATGTCCTTGTGGCAGCTTTTGCAGCTGGGCCAAACATTTAGACATAATTCTTTTTTTCAGAGACATTAGGTTTGGGACATAATGGCTTGTAAGGAATTTAATTCCATCATGAGGACTCACCTTAGTCAATAGCTCTGTATCATCCCTACACCTGTGACATTTTTGGGGAGCGGGGAGGCAGGAGAGTTCTTTATAATCTGAGTAATCTGGTTTTATTTCTACTGTTTCAGTCCAAGACTTAGCCTGTGCAAATATTGACACTGTTGTCAAACCTTAAAGTGAGATTGGATTTGTCCAAAGTCAATAAAGGACTAGAGATCATTAAGTTCCTCCCTATCAATATTAATCATCAAATTATAATAACATTTTATATTCCTATAGCACTTTAGAGTTTTCATTGTGCATTCACAAACATTATCTCATTGATATATGATAATATTAAATCCAAGGGGTACATTCATCCATTTTAAGCTATTTCCCTCCACATTCTCTCCAAACTGTACCACCCAATGGAGCCTCCTACCTACGTAACATACCCTTCTTGCCTCTATGCCTTAGCTCATGCTTCTCCGAGTACCTGAAATGCCTTCCTTTTTTCTCTGTCTTCTTCAATCGCTCTCCCACCTGTTCATCCTTTAAAACCTAAGTTAAATTCCACCTTTTTTAGAAAGCTTCTCTCCTGGGTGCTAATGATTTTCTTTCCTTAGGCCTCCTGTAGTAGTATGGTGTAATGGAAAGACTTGAAATCAGAAGAACCTGTACTTAAATCCTGACTCTGATATTCATGAACAACAACCTCCTCTGCCTTCTTCCACCCACCTTCCCTACACCATCTTACCAAGATATGAGGAAAATCATGGAAAGTCATAACCTTCCAATCCTCAGTTTCCTCATCTGTAAAAATTGGGATAATAATACTACCATAACCTACATTACAGGATTTGGGAGAGAAAGGGCTTTGTAAACCTTAAAGAGCTATGCAAACGAGTCATTATTCTAGCAGTATGCATACAGGTCCAATGCAATTACTTTGTATTATATTGCATTATCATCAATTGTTTATGTATCATATCAAGATCAACTATTTATGTGTAGTCAGACCATCTTTCACTAGTATTACTACCATGATAGCTAGTATTCATTTTATATAGTGCTTTTAAGCTTACAAAGCATTGTACATATATTATCTAGTCTGTTCCTCACGACAACCCTGAGGTAGGTGCTCTTACCATTTTGATTCATCAAAAGTTACTACCGCTGAAAATTTCCCATTTATACTTTAAAGTGAATATCTCTGATGATTGAAGAAAAAAAGTCACCCATGATTTCATATTTTTGCAATTCATTACCTGAAAGTTTCTGTTGCTTCCTGCAGTCCAAATGGTATCTGTATTTTGCAAATGGGAAAACTGAGACTGAGAGGGTTTCAATAATTTGCCCAAGGTTACCCAGTTAGTAAGTGTCTGAGGCAAGATTCAAACTCAGGTGTTCCTGACTCCAGTCCTTTACTGTATTCACTATAAAGTCTAACTGCTAGTTGTAAGAGTAAAGGTCAAAGAAAGCATCAAACTAGAGAGGATAAAGAAGAAAAGATGCTGGACAAGGCAACAACTTCATGTTGGCCAAGGGCAGCCATTGAGGTGAACAATGAAAGTCCAGAAGCAGATCGACTACAGTAAGCATTTTTAAACCTCATCCTATTTGCAGGGAACTGTGCAACACTCTGGGGATAAAAATAATGAAAAACAGCATAGATTACCTTTAAACAAGAATGGGTTCAACAGTTATCTAAGAAAACACAAACACCCTACAACTACAAGTACATATTGTTATAGTTCTGATATTAGATTGACCTTACAAAAATATTTTTGAGGGTTTTCCTTTATTAAGGAGCAATGATGGTTTGTACTCACCTCCTCTCAGTTTACATAGCCAACACTGTTTTTTTTACATCATGCTGGGGAACATAACATAGTGCAGTTGAAAGATTATTTGATCTGAGGTCAGAGGATGTGGCTTTAATGCCTGTCTCTGCCCCTTATCTTCATGACCTAGGAAAAAAAATTATTAAACCTCTCTGAACCTCAATTTCCCCAGCTATAAAATCAGGCTAATAATAACTCTTTACTACCTAGTATATAAGGTTATTGCAAGGATCAGTGAAAATAGGATGTGTACATAGTATGTAAAATATGTTATTAATATTGAACTGCTCTTCCTTGTGACCATGACCTTGCATTTGTCCAATATATCTTCTCCAAACGTATTTCTATTGAGATCACAATAATCTTTCTAGTCACTCAAATTTAAAACGTCAGTCATCCCTCTCTTTCACCTTCCCATATCAAATCAGTTTCCAAGTCTTGTTAAATGCCACAGTATGTCTGGCATCCATGCCCTTCTCTCACTATTCACAAATAATTCATATCATCACCTCTTGCCTGGACTATTGTAAGAGTTTCTTAATTAACCTCCCTGCTGTCAGTCTTTCCCTACTACAAACCATCCTCCAGACAACTACCAAAATAATCTTCCTAAAGAATAAATCCAGAGCATGGCATTCTTTTGCCCTAGAATCTTCAGTAAATGCAAACTCTACAGTGTGGCATTTAAAACCCTTTGTAGTCTGAATTCACCCTTCTTTTCCAGACGTATTTCACATTTGCTGTACTTTAGGCATTCCATGTTCTAGTCAAACTGGGTTTTGTTTTGTTTTTTGCTATTTCTCATAATTCTTTCCACATCCCACCTTTACATTTTTGTATAGGCCATTCCTTATGCCTAAAATGAAAACTGTTATCCCCTTTCCTGTGCTTATTGAATTGAATTGAATTGAATTTACTAAATAAACTGACCTGGGTTAGAAGTTCAACCATAGGTCTAATTATGACTGCACATAGATAACTGCACAAAGATAAATGGTCCATGTGAAAATGCATTCTACAATTTTGACCTCCTTGCATCATGCTCCAGACAGCCAAGCTCATCTGTCTAGGTACTATAGATATTAGGAAATCAGTGGATGGTTTTGGAGGGGAGGGGAAGAAGGAAACCTTCACAATAGTAACCTAACCATATAGTGTAGGAAGTAAAAAGAAATTAGGAGAAGTATCTACTTGCTTCCCTGCTTTGTAATTGAACCTATCTGTCTAAGTCTACTGGCAATAGTGAGGTCACTTCTGGAATAGTTTTAGGAAGTTTAGGATAGAAAATTCTGAAATTGTTTTACGAAGTTTAGGAGTACAGGAAATCACTGAATCTATTATGCTCCAACCTTATTCTGATTGCTTAAAACAAACAAACAAAAAAAAACAAACAGGTTACTGCTCCTAGTTACTGCTTCCTAGTGACTAAGAGGCCATATTAATAATTTAATTCTGATCAGCCCCCGGAAATGTGAGTCAGCACTACATAGCATTTTGCATTGTTCATGTTAAGATACAATTTTCTAGCAATTCCAGACTTTTAGACAAGACAGACTAATCCTAACAAAATGTTCATTGGAAAATGAAGTAATTATTAAATGAAACTGTGTCATCCAATCTTGAAAACAGACACACACCTCCTCATCCAGGACAAACAACCATTTATGTCAGATGGTTTCATTTATTTCATAATCAATACGACCTCTATGGAAGAGGCTGATGCCAAAAAATGCTTAAGTTACAGAATTCTAGAAGTTATAAGGCAGATATAATGTATATCTGGCATTTGCTACTGAAAATTCAGTTGTTTCTACAGAAAGCACATTGTTTATAATTGAACATTTCCAACCTGCTCACCTTAGTCAGCCTGACCAAGTGGACAGGGAGGTAGACTGGAGTCAGCCAGACCTGAATTTAAATCCTGCCTCTGCCTCTGATAATATCTAGCCAAGTAGCCCTGGGCAAGTCACTTGACCTCTTAGTGCCCCAGGCAATTCTCTAAAACTGTAGGTAGTAGTTGTTTCTAATTTGCATTGGTAGTTTACTCACCATGAGTTCCCTAAACCAAAGAAATCCTAGATCTAATTTTTTTTTTTAAAGTACTGATTCTACAGCTGGGAAGTAATATTGCTTAATTAAATAAAAAACCTACCTAGTATTGATTGAGCGTGGGTTCTGTGCAAAGGACATAGGGTTTAATGTACATTCTAATTTATATTTTTATTTCCTAATAGGACTTAGTAAGTAACATTTGAGTAATAGCTAATATTTAAACCATTTTTGTGATCTTTGTCTTTCTACCTTGGCTTTCAAAAACATTTTTTTACATGGAAGAAGCAGAGATTAGACTTGTTTTGCATGGTCTTAAAGTGCAGAAAGAACAACAGACAGAAGTTACAAAGGAGCAATTTTGTGTTGATGTAAGGGAAGACTTTCTTACAACTAGAGCTATCCCAAAGGAGAATGTGTGGTTCTAGGAAAGTCCTGTTTCCCTCCCTGGAGGTACTCAAGCAAAAGCCAGATGACCTCTTCTCCTGCATATTCAAAGATACACTGGTCTTTTTTCTAGCATAAAAATCACTCCTATTGATCCTGTTACTTTCTAAAATTATTTTAGCAAATGAAATACTCAAACAATTTTTTTTAATACTCAAACAATGAGCACAATGAGATCATATATTATTTGACCTTTCAGTCAATATGTGACTGTAAAGATGTGAATACCGTAGAAAATAATTTGTGAAACACTGCCTTTTCTCTTCATAAAGTACAATCTAAATTTATACAGAGATTACTATTATAAAGATTGTATGTAAAGGGGAAAGTAGATGTTGTTCAGTAGTTATTGATATTTTATCAGTCACCTTTTGGAGGGCAAGAATAGTAATAATAGCCACAATTTTCTTTCCAAGCATTTGGCATTATCCCTTTTTTCAGATATTTTGAGAACTGATCTTTCAACACATTTAAAATCCCTCACCTCCAACATGGACTTTCTCTAGGCATACTTAATCAAATGTAGTTTCCATCTTTGTTTATTTTAGTCTCATTTCTATTTACCTTACTCAGCATATCTGAGACTATGATGTCATAGTCCGGCTGAGGTGGCTTCACTGTCAATGGCGGACAAAATAGTTGGTTATAACTCTTGACAGATTTCTTCCTTTCCTAGTCTGCTGTCTTTCAGTTATATCTTTAAAATGCTTTTGGTGTCACCTGACTTAATTTGATGTCTTGATAAGCTTTTTATAATTTGTTTTTTCTTCCACTGTTGCTTGAAATTTTATGAAATGGCATTGCTCATAATCTTAAAATATTACCTTCTATAAGATTTCATAAACGAGTTCCTATATAAACTAGTGGTGCCTTAGCTGTCTCTGCTTGGCAGGGAGATGAAGTGTTTTTTGATGGAATATTTTTTCTATTAAAGTTGTTGTCTTATGATTCTCTTCTGCCAAATTTTCCTTAGTTTTGATATTTTTATGTTCTGTATTTTTTAAGGTCCCTTAGAGCTTTTATTTCTTTGGAGAGATTCTCTATCATTTATTCTGTTCTTCTATTTTCTAACTTTGGTTTTGTTTTTTTTTTTAACTCTGCATTGAAAACTCTGATTACCTACAAGAATTCATTCCTAATTTTTTTTTATTTTTGTTTTAAAAGACATTTCTCCTTTGAACCATTAAAAAGTGTTTTGCTGTTGTTGCATGATCCTTGAGTAGTCTACAGGATTCTTTCAATATGTAGTGTGAGTTCATTTTCCTCCATATTATCATATTGGTTTAAAGTGATTTGATTTCTCTATAAAGTTTTATTTGCTCTCTATTTTTATGACAAGCTGTCAGTTTGTTTATGCTGATTCAATAGGTGATTGGAATTGGTTGGGGGCTAAGGGTACCAAGCTGGAGTCAAGTATTTATCTTCTCCAGTCTAATTCATAAAATTAATTAACTGTCTATGTCAGTTCTATCTTCTTTTTGGTATGGTACATTCAAAAGAGCAATGAATTTGGAATTAGAGGCTCTGGCTTCAAATCACACCTCTACCACTTTCCACCTCTGTGACTTTTGGCAAGTGACAACTTTTCTGGGTTTTATCATCTACAAAAGGAAGTGATTGGATTAGATGTCCTCTATGGACCTATTTGACTCTAAAGCTATTATCTATGATCTTGTGGATTCAGTTAAATCACTTTATCTGGTATATAATGTGTTTATTTTTGAGATTTTAGGGCAGAAGACCTTGGGGGAAGAACACCTATGTCATCTTCTTTTTAATCCTCTGCTATGAAGTTTCTAGGCTCTTTTGTTCTCCTTACTGTAGAGATTGATCTACATAGGTTAAGTGTCATCAAACAATGGTGATAGCCTGTGTCAATGTCTGCCCTTTTGTCCCTTTCACATTTGGGGCTATAGTTTTTGGGTTTTTTTCCCTTTTTAGTCTTATAATGTGATATTGATTTTTATCTTTGCTCTAATAAAGTGATGCTCCAACTACTGAACTGTCGGCTAATTCTGAAATGACCCTGACATCGATTACCAATCATTTGCTTTCTATTAAAGTTTATTTACATTCTACATTCCATATATGTGTGTTTATGTGTATCTGTACACATACATGTATGTACAGTTATAGATCTAGATGATATATCCCATTCCCTTCAAGTCTACTAGTTTACTAAGTTAGGAATGCTAAATCATGACTGTTGTATGTAAGGGTTGTCCTTTTAATTATAGTCAGTCAGTAAGGTCCTTATTGCATACTTAATTGCTTCTGTTTCAGGAAGACATGTTACTTTTTGTTCATTTAAATTTTCCTATTGAAATGACCATTGAAATACAAATTACTTTGCTGAATAATTTGAAGATAACTATTGCTTTATTCACTAATATACTTCTCCGTTTAGTTGGAACAAGTTGACTATTTGGCTCTTCATTTTACTAAATGGAATTATTGATTTTACCTCATGATGCCAACTAGGTCTAGGCAAAATGGCTAAGCATGTGAAATATACTTTTCTTCATCATGTAGGTATCTCTTTTCCATCTAGCTCCACTGACTGATTAGGCATACCACCTATACCAACTTTTCCTAGACTGTGCCCTATGCTCTAGAAGCTTATTTGTTCTTCCTACTCATTCTCTTATCATAGCATACCTATCCCGTATCTCATCTGTTCTAAGTCTTCTGGTTTACTGATTACTGAAAAACTAATTCATAACTAATGAGTTAATAGTTGACAACTGCAAAATATGTCACCTATCCAGGAACTATGTAAAAAAAAAAAAGAATTCTAGAGACTGGTTCCTTAAACAAAAGGAATCATTTGCTAAATATGGGGATTTCAGGCAAGCTGATGATAGAGAAATTTTTAGATAAGGGTAATAGACTCAGTTGGAGCTTTTAGATTTTCTTTGATGGATCTATGATTTTCTGGTATTGGCCTATCCTCCAACAATACACATGCTGCCCTCAGGAACTGTTCTATTATTTGAACCACACTGCTAGGAGATTTTTACCATCATGGGTATTCTTTGGTTGCATTGCAAAGATTGATAACATGTCATCATAACTTGACCTATCCCCTCCTCCAATTTTAGTTTACACCAAGTATTAAACTCACTGATGTTTCTCATTCTGTGATTGCCTTGCTGAAGAAAGTTATGTTTTCTTATCTTATCCTTAAAGTAGTGAGTTTCTGCTTGATTTACCCAGTAGAGACAGAGATTCAATATTGTGTCCAGAACAGTAAAGGTTTTTAAAATGTCCTACAGTGTATGAGCAAGTTTATAGCAAAAACTGAGCTATTATGCATTTACATTTTATTATAAGATTTTAAGATGCCAGACTCCTATTCTTGATGAAAATGTAAAAAAAAAAATACAAAAAAGCCACAAACCTGTTAATTTCTTGAGATCATAAAAACCTTTCCACACTATAGAATTATTTGGAAATTACACTGTGTTCTTTTTTCTATATTGATGTGTACATAAGCATAAAAATATTTATGTATAACTTCTTAAATTTCATATGAGTTTTGAAAGAATTCTGTTTACTATTCTTCATTACTTGAAAATTCAAAATATACACTGTTTAAAATATAAAAGAATTATAGAACATTTATTTTTAAATGTGCCTACATATGGTTTTCCCAGGCTTTTAAAGATCCATGGAATGTCATTTATGAGTGTTGGTCATTCTGGTGATCCCAGGAATATCCCATCATATAGCACTTGAATCACTAGATTATGGAGCATCGTAGAGGCCAGCTTACAGGCTGAAAGGACTCATTCCTGGACTTCTTATATACCATTTTCATGACCTGGGTGATTACATAAGCTCTGAGATCATCTAAGAGGTCTCATACAAGTACATACTGCTCTGCCATTCCAGGAGGAAAATAATACTTAAGGCAGACTCTTCTGGAAAATATAATTTCACTAATTTGCAATTACTATAGTAGTATAACTGTGTGATTAATATTTACTCTTTTATCTTTGTTATATCTATTACCATGGACAATATTATTTTCTATATACTTTTCTTTGGTGGATCCATGATTTTTCTGGTGTTGGCTTACCCTCCAACAATACAAATCATAACCTCACCATATCCTCCAGTCTTATTATGATTTGTCCATGTTTTCCTCTAGATCTTCCATAAAGGATCTCCCCCAGGGTACTAGAAGGCCTTTTTTTGTTGTTCTTCTGATATTTAAGAGTACCTGTGTAATACTTGGTGACTTAACTGTTGTCTCTTCCTCACTGTATAAACAGCTCACCTACTTTTCTTTCCTTTTGAGGAAAGAGCAGAAAAGGTGTCAAATTTTCATTTTCTTTTTTCAATTAACAAGTATTTATCTCTCTGCCCCAAAGAATTTAAAAGGAAAAAATAAAATCCTTATAAAAACATAAATAAATGCAACAAATTCTCTTGCTGGCCATGTCCCAAAATCTAGCAATCTGGAACAATGCCCAAGAAGTTACTAAACTTTTAATATCCTTTGATTGAGAATTCCCATCTTAGGCCTATATCCCACAGAGATCAAAGAAAGAGGAAAAGTACCATATGTACAAAAATATTTATAGCAGATCTTTTTGTAGTGGCAAAGAATTGGAAAATAAAAGGGGTGCCTATAGCCTACTTTTCTCCCATATGTATCTTTGATAATGACTTTATACCTCCTATGATACATAAAGGCAGAAGGATTTCTGACTCCAGCTAGAAGAATCATTCAACTCCAGCTTCAGATTATAGGGTTGAGAGAGGGGAGAGGAAAGGATTTGTGGGTATAGAAGGAGGGTACAGAGGTACAATCATAAGTGGCATGCTGGGCCTGCTTAACACCTACAATACATCTTTTCATTGTCTTTTGTTTTCTTTGTAATTTTAATTCTTATTCCTTGATTAACAACTTGGTAGCATCTCTGAGATAATAGCATTAAAGCCATAACCCTGGCAGATCTTCCTGCCACAGATCTCTCCTCATTCTAGTCCATCCTCCTCTTAGCTGCCAAAGTGATTGTAAACAAAATTCCTAGTTATAGGTCTCTCTTTTTTCTAAATAATATTTAATTCACTCCCCCAATTGCACATAAAACAATTTTTAACATTCATTTTTTTTAAAGTATTGAGTTCCAAATTCTATCCCTCCTTCCCTTCCCTACCCCCTCCCTGAGACAGCAAGCAATCTCATATAGGTTATACATTTGCAGTCATAAAACATTTCCCTATTAGTCATTTTGTGCAGGAAGACTTGAGAAAGAAGGAAAGAGAAAGGATGGAAGAAGAAAGAAAAAAAACAAAAGAGGAAGAAAGAAAGAAAGAAGAAAGAAAGAGAAAGAAAGAAAAGAAAAGAAAAGAAGAAAGAAAAAAATACATTTCAATCTGTATTCAGACAACATCAATTCTTTCTCTGGAGGCAAATAGCATTTTTCGTGAGTTCTTTGGGATTGTCTTGGATCATTGTACTGCTGAGAATAGCTAAGTCATTCACAATTCTTCATCATACAATATTACTGTTACTGTTATAATGTGCTCCTGGTTCTGCTCACTTTACTTTGTATCAGTTTATGTACATTATAGCTCCCTTTAAGACTCTCATGGGACAAAACCATAATTTTAATCCTATCTTTCTGCTTTCCTCACTACCCTCTCCCTAACAAACCCCTCCCTTGCCGTGTTCTACCAGATACCATAGATTGTGTTTGAAAGGCGTGGTGCTATTTCCTTTTCCTGATCTTGCCTCAAAAAAAGCCTACCCTCCTCCTCACCAGTGCTTCTTAATTTTTTTTTCCACTCATAACCCCTTCAGTGTTTCTTAAACTGTGTTTAAGTTCAAAGTTTAAAAGAAGTTTAGAAAAACTTTAAAAAAAAAGTTTAAAAAAAACATTGTTGAAGGTCTATACCATCCACCAGCCATCCTTGGGCACAGCTGCCTCTTTACCTGAGTGGATTGTGGTGCAAGGCAATATCTTTGCCAAGAAAATTCCGAATGGGGTCACAAAAAGTTGGACGGGACTGAAAACAACCCGGCAACGGCATTTCAACGGATCGATGAATGCTTCTCCGGCGGTGCAGAATACAATCTATCCAAGACGTCTCTTTCTTGTTCAACTCTTGTCCTTATCTCCTAGGAATCCTCCAGAGAAAATTCATTCAAAATATTGACAACTTTCAGAACATTTCTTGATGTTATGTCAGTACTCACGCTGCACTAAAGCTGATATCCTTCATTCTCGCTGTCTGACTGGTCTATTTCCCTTTCAGATCACTGCCCTAAGGTAATATTGTTAACACTACTTCTGGTATAAAACTCTTCGCTATGCACCACCATGGTATAGGCATTCATCACCACACACCTGGACTATTGTAATAGCCTGCTGGTTGGTTGCTTAACACAAGTCATTCTCCCCAGAGTCCATCCTCCACTCGTATGCCAAAGTAGTCTTCCTAAAATGCAGATCTGATCATGTCACTATTCCTTGCCCCATTGAATAAACTCCAGCAGCTCCATATCACCTCTCTGATCAAACATAAAATGTTCTTCTTGTCTTTCAAAGCCCATCATAACCTGCTCCTACGCACACATACACAGACACAGACACAGACACATACACACACACACACACACACACACACACATACACACACAACTTTCTTGTCTTCTAACACCTTGCATATTCTTCAATACAGTGAAACTGGCCTCTTTACTGTTCCTCAAAAAAGAAACTCCATCTTCCACCTCCTGGCATTTTCACTGACTTACTCCTATGCTCTTAATCACAGCCTCCTGACTTACTTCAAGTCCCAGCTAAAATCTCCCCTTCTACAGAAAGTCTTTTCAGATTCCTCTTAATTCTAGTGCCTTCCTCTGTTGATTATCTCTAATTCATCCTGCATGTAGCTTGTTTGTACAATGTTGTTTGCATGATTTCTCTTCCGTTAGATTATGAGTTCCATGATAGCAAGTACTATCTTTTGCCCTTCTTTGTATCCATAGCACTTAACACAGTGCCTGGAACACAGCAGGATCTTAATAAATGTTCATTGATTGATTGACTGTTGCGAGCATATTGCTGTCTTTACATCTGCTTTGCAGTTGTCCATTACCCTTCAAGTGACATGTAACTATAATCCATCAGAGACTGTGATATTCCCCAACATACAGACATATAAACATTACCAAAAATATTAATATTAAAAAGAAGGATCTTGGTTTCAGGTAGGAGCTTTGGGTTATTGAAGCATTACTAGTCAGTACTTAATAAATGCTTCTTGACTTGATTGTATGACCTCATTTGTTGAGGAAATTATTTGCTAACTAAGACAGCGTCTTTAGGTGGCACCTAGAGTCAGGGAGACTCACGTTCCTAAGCTAAAATGTGGCCTTAGACACTTAGTAGTTGTGTGACCCTGGGCAAGTCATTTAACCCTGTTTGCCTCAGTTTCCTCATCTGTAACATGAGCTGGAGAAGGAAATGGCAAACCACTCCAATATCTCTAACAAGAAAATCCCCCAAATGGGGTCATGAAGAGTTAGACAGGACTAAAACGATTGGACAACAACAAAATCTTATTCTATGTATACTTAGGAATAAACTTTTCAGTTCCCAAAGCAATACATTATAAATTGGGATGAGGGCCATTTTTCCTAATTTACTAATACCTTTCTTTGACTTTACTTGGCGCTTTGCTAATTTTTGGAATAAATATAAATGAAACAGTTACATTTACCTGATTTAGAAAAATCATTGTTACTCTCATCAAAACAAGTGTTCTATTCCATTTTATATCATATATTTTTGTATTACCTTCATGGAAATGAGAATTTAATATAGTGAATGGAAAATAACTATTAATATGTTGAATTATTTAAATCAGCAGTGAGAATGTGCCGATAGAATTGATAAAAAGTAAACCTTACCAGCTGATACACTTACGTAATTGCCCTTTTCCTTTTATTCTCAGTCCCCTGCACACAGCTACTCAAGTTATGAATCTGGGAAGAATGAGAGTGTAGACAGAGGTGCTGAGGACTTATCCATGAACAGAGGAGATGAGGATGAAGATGACCACGATGAGCAAGAAGATTCAGAGAAAGTTAATGAGACAGATGGAGTAGAAGCTGAGCGACTGAAAGCTTTTAATGTGAGTCTTGTCATACCGCTGTGTGGTTTAATTTTATCAATTTATTTTACATGTTGTTAATCGGTAAATGTGGATATTTTAGACGCATGTTTGTTTAATTTACAGAAGGATTTTTAAAGTACATGAAACACTCTTGGCCAACCAGACACCAAAATTGCTGTGTTTTGTTTAGAATTTTAAAGCCAAATGTCAGCTGAAAACTGGAGTTGGGTTGTGTGAGTATGCATGTTTATCTAGTGGATGAAGGGGGCCACAGCTTGTTCCTCTGAAGAGTACAACCGTGATCAGCTATTTCTGTTGCTTTCCAAGCTTAACCTAATTATGCATGACAAAACAAGCAATTGCTAATTTTCAAAGATTAGTATTTTTCAAAGTACCAAAAGTACTTAGTGCAGTGTTACCTTGTAGCGGTTGTAGTTATTATTAATAAAAAAATGTTACGGGGTGCTCAATTTTACAGCTGATTGTTGATTATTTCATAATTTCTATACACAAGTCTATTCTGTCTCTGTCTTTGTCTCTCTCTCTTTTTTTCTCTCTCTGTCTTTATTCAGCCCTTTAGAAAGCCCTTAAAGAGTGTTTGCTAAAAATTTCTGGCTCTCCATTGCAAAATTCTTCAGTGCATAAACCAGAAAATGGTATTTTCCTATCAGTAATCAAGACAGGAAGCTAGAAAGAGAAGAGAGCAGCCCTCCAAACCCTTCTCCTCTGTCTCCCTCTTGCCAACAGATGTTTGTCAGGCTGTTTGTAGATGAAAACTTGGACCGAATGGTCCCAATCTCTAAGCAGCCCAAAGAAAAGATCCAGGCTATCATTGACTCATGCAGGCGACAATTCCCTGAGTATCAAGAACGTGCCAGGAAACGTATACGTACTTACCTCAAGTCCTGCAGGCGGATGAAAAGAAGTGGTTTTGAGATGGTGAGTTTTGACTTAAAACACAGCCCTAGATTCCATCAAAACCCCATATGTAAATCCATGACACTATTTTGTTTTCATCTTAGTGTCTTTTTTTTTTTTTGTAATGTCAGGTCAGAGTTTTTTTTCCCCTTTCATCTTTCCTGAATTTTTTCCCTTTGTTCATTCAATGAGAAATGCCTTCTGAGAATACATCTCACAGGTACTGCCTAGTATCATTCCATAGAAAATGAGGATTAAATGAATAGAACCCAATGGGAAAGAGCATCTCATTCATATTTTTTTTCCTTTCTGTCACTCCTAAACCAGATATGAGGTTCATCATCTTGAAATGAATCTGAATTTCTTTAGGACTTATCTGTTAATGGCTTTCTGAGCAGAGTGGAAATGGGAAAAGTATTAGATCCATCTAAATAATACGCTTTCCATATGAATGGTTAGCAAATAGCAGATCTTGAAAATAAAAACAGGAAGACCAGAGGAATAAAGACTTTAGTGAAACTGGGACTTTGTTGTGCTTGGTGTGTTTGTACTGCGTTTATGTGTTTGATATTCTGAGTTTTTCACAACTCTGGATAAAGAGAAAGATCAGTTTAGGCTGTCCATGGATATTGTTTGAGGATAGAGATTAGACACCAATGCTTTAGCAAACACTGTCTATATATCTTCTAATTGTCATTACACCCCAGAAATTATATACATATAATATTATATATCCTATAATGTGTATATATTACATATATTATAATGTATTACATTATAATACTGTATATGTGTATATAACTTCTGGGGTAGAATTGACAATTAGAATTAGAATGGATAATTATATATGTGTGTGTATATACATATACACACATACACACACATATATATATGCACACATACATATAGGTTAAGAATAAAGTTCTTGCCTCTCTGTGTTTTTTTTAATTTCAGAATACCCAGGGTATGTACATATGTACACACAAATATACACATATGCACACATAATGGAAGTGATAAACTCTAAGAAAATTATTACTTTCTGAATTTCAGCACAATTAAAACTTTTTGATATATCTAGTATGTAGAAGCATTGTAGTACAGGGTAATGCTAGTGCATATTACACATAGTTAGTCTATGTAATTTCAGGTGAAAGTAACACTGTCACTGAACTTATATTTTAAAATTCAATTTCCAACTTAACACTACTTGGTGAATTATCTGATAAATCTTACAAAATCATCTTTTTCTTAACTGCAAAAAAACCCCCAAAACTTTGGTATTGGTTTCAATTTCATTATAAGAGGAATATGGCTGAGCTATTTAGCTATTCTTAAAGCATGTTCTGATAGTTTTCAAAGGAAAAATGGCATAGTAAAAGGCCAGATATGGGAAAAATAAGGAGTCACCTGTAAAAAGAGAGATTTATTTGTTCAGCAAGGCATTAGACAAAGTCTGATATCCTGTCCTTGTGGACAAGGTGGATAAATATGGCCGGATGACATATAGATGGATTCATTACTGCTCCAATTACTAATACCTAAAGAACACTGATTAGTGGATATCAACATGGAAGATTTATAGCACTGTATTATGAGGACCTAACTTTAGTCTTGTGTTGGTTAGCACTCATTAGTGATTTGAATTAAAACATGAAAGATACACTTATCAAATTTTTGAACGATACAAAACTGGGCAGAATAGTAATACAAAGGGTTGCAGAATAATAATTCAAAAAGATCTCAGTAGTCCTGAATTTAACGAGTTTAAATTAGTTAGAAAATTTTTTAAAGTCATGTACCTATTTTTAAAAAAGACTATACAAATTAAGGATAGGGCAGATATGCATAGGCAAAAGACTTTCATTTATCACTAACCCAAATCAAATATTGTTATCAAATAGGCAAAACCAGAGTCAGTCATAGAGAGCTCATCTCAAATGTCGAGAAGACCTGGATTGAAGCCACATATCTGATGCATACTGGCTTTTTTGACCCTGAACAAGTCTTCAATTTCTAAGTTCCCCCAGGAAACTCTGTAAGATTATCAATTGCAGAGTCAATTCTTGTAGCAACCCTAGTGTTCTCACCAAGTTCCCTATGTCAATGAAATCATAGATTTGTCCACCTTTCACCCCTCACCAAAATGACATAACCACGATTTCAAATAGTTCTTAGCTGCATTTAACTGTGACATACATTAATTCTAATTACTTAGCACTCTTGTATTTACAAGTGTAACATTTTAAAATATAATGTATAAAATATAGTACTAGAATAAAATGTTAGGCTAGGAGTCTGAAAGCCCTAGCTATATGTCCCTGGAACTCCCTAGGATTTATCTGCAAAGTCATTCTCTACCCTGAAGAAATCCCAGATATTTTGCCTATTTAGCAGGATTTGTGAAAATCTAGAAATTGAAATGTTTGCTTCTGAAATCTTACATTCTTTATGTGGATCAGTAGTTAGAGGCCAAGCATGTTCAGACATAGCTTTTCTTCTTACAGAGTGGGTTTCTTAAGAGGGAAAGGACAGGGGAGTTCATGATGGTGATTGAACATTAATATTAATAATAATAATAATAATAGCCTTCTCTACCTCCTATCTCAACTCTGCAAAATGCCTCCCTCCTTTCTTATTTCTCCCTCTATCAACAGCCCCCCACCCAAGTCATCCCTTGTGAATCCATGCATATCCATATTTATCTCTGTATCTCCTCCAGGCTTTGGTATGGTCCATTGCAACTATCTGGCACAAAATAAATTATTTTTGAGTGGATAGATGGGTGGATGGATGGTTGAATCTTTTTTTAAATGCATATTTCCTCTTAAAAGAAAATTACTCTGAAAAGCTAACAAATATTTATAGTTATTATTTTTACATATTGATGTAGAAGGCAAAATATAAGAACTTTGAATCTTCTTTTTTTGTTATTTATTGTTGATACAAGAATGTTTATGGTTTATAGTGGTCTGCCTGGTTGTTATACACACAGATGCATACACATACACACACACACACACACACACACGCGCGCGCACACACACACAAAACTCTATCCTCCACTTCTTCATTCTAAGTCAATCAGCTAATCTGCTTGTCAGCTCATTGTCCTTGTGGGTCATGTAATTTACCTAAAATATCACAGGTGTATTTTATGCTAGGCTGATCTTTTTTTTTTTTAATTAAAAAATGCAATGATGGGTAATCCAAAGAAGACTTGAAATAAAATATTATTTCAACTCTTAAGAGAATGGTAGAGTAGACAATTTACTTAACTGAGAATTAGATGTGAGTCTTGGTTGCAGCTCTGCCACTAGTGAGCTTTTTAGCCTAGGAAAATCACTTTACCCCTCTAAGCTGGGGTTTTCATCATCTATAAAATAGGCAAGTTGAATTATATGATCTCCAAGGCCGCTTCCAGCCTTGAAACTCTGTGATTCTAGGCAGATAGCCCTCAAATCTATACCTCAGGCCTTGACCTCTTGCCTGAACTACAGTTCCAGTACCTCCCCATTGGTTTACAGATTGAAGTCTCTTTAGATGGGCATTATAGTCCCTCCAGAACTTGAATCAAGCCTATCTTTCCAACCTCATATCTGAATTATGAAAACTTTACTTTCCTGGCATATTGGTCTACTCACTGCCCTCCAAACATATACATCTCCATATCTGTGCTATTGCTGATAACATTTTCCCTTCCTGGAATGGCCTCCCCACATCTCTTCTCCCATCCATTGTGACCTATCTGAAAACATCTTGACCATTCTAGCCCATACTGATCTCTCTGTCCTCTTATACTCCTTCAAAACATATTATTTGGACCTGTAAATTGGATCTTAAACAAATGCTACCTTATAATATCTTTTGTATTGTTGTATTGTACTGTGACTAAACTTTTTTTTTTATTGATATTTGCCTTTATAGGTTACTTACCTCTATATATTGTTCTGCTAATTAGAGCCTAAGAACAGTGTGGTATTTTTTGCAGCTCTCAATAGATTTATTTGGGATGAATGAATGGACGGATGAATGGGCAATATATAAATTAAATATGTATGAATAAATAAATAAATATAGAATTATTTTACCATAAGAATATATTTTGTTAAATGACATCATGACATTCTGTTGTCTGAAATCACTGATATATAATAGGTATAGTACAAACTGAATGGAGAAATTGTTCCAGATAGAGATGTATAGTTTGGTGGGTGGTTTTGCAAACATCTTGATCATCATAAAGATAACTTTCAGCGACTGGCTATAAATAATCTTCCATTTGAGCTATTATTAATATATCAGAGATGTTATCTTGATTTTTATCCTCTAAGGCAACATTTACTAAACTATGTTTCACAGAATGTTAGTGTTCCATAACCTATGAATGGTGTACCCTGAGGTAGTCGTGATTCTAACATGATTTTTCCCTCTAAATATTAAATTACTTATATGTCAAAAATATACCATGATGACTTTTCAGCAGGGAAATAGGTTTCATTTCCTCTTTGTTGCTTTAAAACTCCTATCTTTTTTTTTTCACAGAAGTATTCTATACCCTTAGATTAAATGAAAAAAACCCTTTATGAATTCCAGCAATATATAACTGACCAAAAATGTTCTATGGTCAAATTAGCTTGGGAAGAATGGATGGAGAAGATTTTTTTTTGTCTTTCTTTTCCTTCTGATTGGGATCCTCTAGAGAAGTGTGGCCTTGATTTCTTGTTCTAGGCACATTGGTCAGGCCAGGCGACCTTGTTTGGGGCTCAGACACTGGCCCTTACCATATGTCAAATTAGGCACCAAGCCTCGTTTTTCTTGTACATAAAATGGGAGTGGTTATATTTGTACCACCCTGCTAGATCACAGAGTTGTGTAAAGAAGGCGCTCTGGGAAATAAAAAGAATTTTAAATATAATTTATCATTTTTGTTTTAAGGCAAGATAATTCACATTTCTGTCTCTTCTTATTTTTACATACCATACTGCCACTGTGGGGAAAACTTCTCAATTGGAAATATGAATACTTAACCAGATAGATAGACAGATAAAGAGATAGAATATGTTATATGTTACCTCTATATATGTTTCACTAATGCAATGTATATATGTGTGTATGTATATTATATAGTCCATAGTCAATTTTACCAAGTGCCTACTGTATGCCAGGCAATAAGCTGGGAAAATAAAGAAAGGCAAAAGACAGCATCTGCTCTTAAGGAACTCACAGTCTAATGGAAAAGACAACATGAGAACAAGCAGGACACACTGGAGAAAATTAACTGAGGGAAGTCATTAGCCTTAAGGGAGATCAGGAAGAGCTTCTCACAGAAGATGGGGTTTTAGCTGGGATTTGGAAGAAGCCAGGCAAACCAGGAGGCAGAGATAAGGAGTTAGAATATTCCAGGCATAGGGGACAGCCTGTGGAAATGCCCAGAGACTGGAGATGGAGTGTGTTGTTCCAGGAACAGCAAGGAGGCCAATGTCACTGGATCACCAAGTGGGTGGGGGCTGAGTAAGCTACAAGAAAACTGGAAAGGTAGGGCAAATTGTGAAGGGATTTGAATGCCAAATAGAGAGATTTTTATTTAATCATAGAGATGCTAGGAAGCCAATAGAGTCTGTTGAATGGGAACAGGGACATGATCAGGTCTGTGCTTTAGGAAGATTAATTTGATAGCAGATGTTCTAGAGTGGGGAAAGACTTGAGGTAGGGAAATCACCAGCTGACTATCATTGGTGATACTGGCTCCCTCCAGGTGTGAAGTGATAAGGGTTTTTTACCAAGGTGGTAGAAGTGTCAGAGGAGAGAAGTAGGCAAATAATAGAGATGTTATGAAGGTGAAATTGACAGAACTTAGATTGAATATGGGGGATGAAAGAGAGTAAGGAGTTGAGGAGTTGATCTGAATGGCTGACTAGGAGGATGGTGTTGCCTTCAACTGTATAAGGGAAGTTAACTAACTTTCTTAAGGAAGACTATTTTAAGGGGAAAAGATAGTAAGTTCAGTTTTGGACATGTTGAGTTTAAGGTGTCTCAGTGATATCCTGTTTAAGATACCCAAAAGGCAGTTGGAGATACAAGCCCTGGAAGTTAAGAGAGATGTCAGAGTTGGATAAGTAGATCTCAGAATCATTAGCTAAGGGGTGATAATTTGAACCACGGGGGTTGATGAGATTAGCAAGATAGAACAAGCAAAGAAGGGCCCTCTGGGACACTCAGTTAGCAGTACTGATGTGGATAAAGATAGAACAAAGGAGACTGAGAGGAGTGGTCAGACAGATAGAAAGACCAGGAGAGAACAGCAATACAGAAGCCTAGAGATAAAAGGGTATCAAAGAGAAGAAAGTGATAGTGTCAAATGTTATAGAGAGGTCATTACATATTAATGTATTCCTAAAATGTACTATGTAAAGTGAACATTTATCTATTGAATCCCATTTTTACTATCGATTTTTATTGTTAATTCAAAGATATGTTCTCCAAGGAGGGAGAAAAATTGTCTTCATTGTGTTATAATATCACTGAATCACAGAAGTTTTTGTGAGTTGAAGGCACCTCACTGGTCAGCTATTGCAACCCCTATACATGAAAGGAATGTCCACTATAACATAACCTAAAAGAGGTGACCCAGCTTCTTGTTGAAGGATTCCAAAGCATGAGAACTCACCATGACTCTATACAATCTAATCATCTTTTAAACAGCCCCAACTATTAGGAAATTGGATCCCCCTCCAAAAAAATTATCAAACCTAAATTAGCTTCTTTTGTGACTTCTCCTCAAGAATTCGTACTTAAGAATCCTAATATGCTCTTTATGGAACATTTGACCTTTGTTAAGGAACAATCTATAAACATTAACCCCAAAGAAATTTTTTAGTCATTCAATCTAATACTCATGGCCCTAACATTAAATAAATAATATGTATACATATGGATATGTACATATGTGTATAGTAAAAAGTCCAATATATTCTCATGTCATTGATCTTCTTTCTGACACATGGACCTTCTTTATGTAAGCAAGCATCTATACTTGGGTGTTTTGTTTCACATATTCAATAGAACTCAACTAGCTGGAAGAGACACATGATCATGTTTTTCTATACATTTTTAGCCCTGCACTGATTCTGTACTAAATTCACTTATCATTTCTCAGTGTAGAAAAAAAGAAGCATCTGTATTTTGAATTACATGTATATGTGCATATGCATATATACATATGTGTGCGTATATATACATATATATAACATGTGAAATAAATTTGCTCCAGAGGATTCTGTTATCTATCCTCATTAGAATTTAAGAACAAACTTAGTCAAGTAGCCATTAAATGACTTCTTAGATAAATATTTTTAGTTGTTAATTGGCTCTACAGGGGGTCTTTGAATTTCACTCCATTTCTGCCATTTCTTTGAAGGTTTGTTTTGGCTCCAGAGGAAAAAAAAAAAACATGTATGCAAGGCATCCAGATATGTAAATTGAATGACATTAGATTAAATGTGTGAAGAAAAAAAAGCTTCCTGAACTTCATGTTCAAGTAAATTGATCTGTACATTCAGATTGAATTGCCATTGCAATTCAACTACACCATTTTATGCATTGTTAGCAACTTCATTCCTAAAGCTGCATTATGAAAACCTAATTATGATGTGAACAAGGAGTAACTAATGCTTTACTTCTTTTGGTTGTTAAGAGATAATCTATTTTGTGAAATCACATCCACCTAAATAAACGGTCCAGAAGGTCTTATCTAAGTGAAGTTAGTTTTGTAGAATCAGCTGCTAGTTTCAATTTGTCTGTGAATTGAGAGACGCCACAGAGGTCACTGCCATTTACCTTCTAGAGATGGTGTTTTTGGTTTTTTTTTTAAGTGTTCCTTTAACATGAAAATAGCACAAGTGATGAGGAACATACCTCCAAGCTTCACACAAGATAAGCAATCAAGTTCCAAAGTCATAATTATATTCGGTTATATTATTATTGTTATCATAAGTTGCAGCAGAATACGCCTAGATTTCCTCAAGCTAGTTTCTCTATAAGTGGCCACTTAACTAAAATATGTACTGAAGTCCTGATCTGAGTTCCATAGGCTTTAAATTGGGGTAGGGGAGGGGATGTGAGGGGGAACCTATCTCAAGATATTGATCTACATATACATATATCACCACATACAGACATACTCTCTCTATTCAGAGACATGCCTGCTGCTGTCAGTGAGCTATGTGTTTTGGAGGCAATTAGGTAGTGCAGTGGATGGAGGTCAGGGCTTAGAGTCAGGTCAGTTCGAATACAGCCTCAGACACTTACTGGTTGTGTGACCCTGGGCAAATCACTTAACCTCTGCTTACCTCAGTAATCCCAGCTATAAAATGGAGATACTAATAGCTCCTATCTCCCAGGGTCATTATGAGAATCAAATGAGGTAATAATTGCAAAGTGCTTGGCACATTGCCTGGCACACAGTAGTACTATATAAATGTTAGCTATGATTATTGTTGTTATTCTTAATTATTATTATATTAATTATTATTATTATTACTTCCTTCCCCACTCAGGCTAGGAATGAAGATAAATTAGTGTTGATTCATACTTTCTTCATTTGTTTTCTAGGATAATGTAAGTTCCTTAGGGGCAGGGACTATCTTTATTTTTTGTTTTTTGTATCCTTAGCATCTATCTACTAGCACCCATAACAGGGCTTAGTAATTGCTTGTCTCTATGTAGAGACAACTATATCTTTATATATATTGTTCAAACATATAACTCTTAAGTCAAAAGGAACACCCAGAGAGAGAGTATATATGGGTCAAAATTAGCCCATCTTCATTCCTGCAAGGGACAAAGGGAGGAGGGCTATAGGAGGGCTATAGAAGGGCTGAGGGGTCAGTTCAAAGCATGGCCTCCTGACAATGGGTCAGTGCCATCTTCAAGTGTATAAAACAGTATATCTTAAATTTTGTAGTAGTTTTCATGGATAGTTATATAATATGGAAAGATTTTTTACTGTAAATTATTAGAAAGAATAATTACTACATGAAATGCAATGATTACTCAGTTGTCAATAATAATATACACTCTAAGAAGGGAGAAAAAAGCCGTAAAGGAAATCCTTAAAGTCAGTTTCAGTGAACACCTTCAACCTGCCCCTCCATCAAAACTATTAACCAATTTCAAAATGGAACAATAATTTGTATTTCATCTATTTTCCAGTTCATCATGATCAGTTCAACTCTTATATTTGATAGTCACTACATTATAAAATCTAGATTTTTATCTTGACATACAATGCCCTTTTGCTCTAATATGTATTTCATAATCTACTCCACAATCATTTTCTTAATCAATGATTATTCTAAGATGACCTTGTATGAAGATGTTTCTTCAATAAGAATATCTAAAAGTACCATTTTTAACTAGTTCTTCAGATTATTGGAGACTTTGTTTATTGTCAGTAAACATTCCTTCTGTAAACATCTATTAAATATCTACAATGTATAAGACACTGTACTAGTTGCTGGGGATATAAAGGTTAAAAATGACATAATTTTGTCCTCCAAAGAGCATACAATCTAACTAAGCCCTCAAACCCTGAATCCCAAGCACACTGAAATGTGCTTAGGTTTATTCCTTTTGCCCCTAGGTAATTGTGGTTGGTTATTTAAAAGCTAGCTTGCTCTAAGAGTTACTAATGAGGACAATTAAACCAACCTTTATCTTGGAGGGTGGGGAGAGAGATATAAGAAGATTCATTTTACTAATTTGCTGATCACTGGTGGATTTTAGCCATTTTATAGATTCTAGTTGTGAAATGTATTCCATGCCATACATTATCATTATTCATTCATTTTAAAAGTTACAATAATTATTATTTTAAATATATGTCTGTACCTTCACTGTTGGTGTTGCTTCAAGTAAGCATTTGCTTCGGTCTGGGCTTTTTGATAATGAAGTGTTGGACTTGTGAAATTCAGATGTATTTAGGAAATAAAAATATAATTGAATTTATTAATGTCCAAGAATGTTCTATCAAGGCATGAATCCACCACTAACTATACATAAAAATAATATTTTTTAAAAAAATGAAGTTGTTACTGAACAGCTCAAGAGTTTCTAAATTATTTTCCAGAAGAAGTACATGACTTTGCAGTCATGCTTCACATGGCCTGTTTCCTTGAACTTTGAAATTCATGTTTTCAATGGTGTTCATCACCATTGGCCTTGTATTTTTAAAAACATTTTTAACATGCCTTGGTTTCACTTTGCAGACATTTATAGATTACTCTCACTGCTAGAGAGGATTCTTGGAATTATGTAAAGCTACCAAGAGAATGATCTCACCCTTACACCCATTCTCAGAATAGTGTTTTTAAATGTGCTAAATAAAATACATAGGATTACCAAGGAAAACAATTTTATTGAAATACAGTTATCCAAAAAAAAACCCCACTTTTTAAAATGATTTCACAAACCCAGAGTTGAGAAACCCTGGCTTATGTGTTTTTTTAATTTGGCCAATGGAATATTATACATGGAAATACACATCTGCCGCCTTCTAGCAACAGCTCCAACTTCAATCTTCAATTAAAGAGAGACTTTAAAAAAAAAAAAACTACCAGGTTCACTGGGACAGCTTAGCCATATGCATAACGACACAATCACCATTGATTCAAGTATAGATAATTAACAAGATAAGAGCAGTGCTGAGGAAAGATGCCCCTAGAAGCAAGTTGAGAATGACAGCTAATTATGACCAGTTAATTAGTGAGCAGTGAGTAGCTAGCTCTGTCTATCACGTAACGGGAAAGAAATAGGTAACCGACCTTCCCAATATTAGTACAACTTTGACCACATGTCTTGCTATACTCAGATATATTTGTTATCTTTTTTTATTTAGGGTTTTCTTCAATTTATTCTCAAATGGACTAGAGTGTGACCAACCTCCTTAAAAGAGGGACATGTTTTTCTGGGGATTTTGCCAAAATGATTTTCATTTGTTTTAAAATGTTCTCTTTGTCTCATCATTCCCTAAAAATCTTTTGTTTCTATGGTCACTTTTTCTGGCATAAGCAGGCACTGGGGCTGAGCAGCAGCATTCTTTTGCCAGTCCAGAGCTGCAGCACTTGGTCCAGAGAAGGCATTGATTCATTATGCTAATTACCTGTCAGGAGCGCTCAGAAACAGTGACATTCCAATGAACTCACAATTGTCCAAGGGAATAAAGAAGACTAAGGGAGAATATAGACAAAAGAAACACACAAATCTCATTTTTGACGATAATTTAAACCTCCTCCATCAGACCCGTTATAATGAGAAATATTTATTAATTTCTTCCAAAATTATACCATCTTGGTTTGATTGCCATAGAGAAATGAAATGGACCAAAGAAGGAAAGCCAATCTATGACTAGCAACAAAAGACTTGGCTAATCGAAATGATATAATCAGCTCATAATAATTAATAATTTGGAGCCAGAGGAGGGAATAACTGGTATTTAATGCTATCTTTGGATATAAAACCATGACCTCAGGGGACTGTCCAATAGTGGAATCAGAGAAGTGCTGTAGCACTTTAGGCAATCCATTATCAATCCTGAAGTATCTCTTACTTAGCCAATTTTTATGTAAAGATTCTCTTGATTATTTTTTTCTGGCTACTAAATACAAGCTCAGTAATTTAGATTTCACAAAGTATTCATCTTATTTCTATTATTATTAGAAGCCCATGGAAAAGTTGCAATAGATGATGGCTCCTGTGTCCCTGTATTGTCTCTAGGTTGGGTAGACTTGGTTCTAAGCTTTAATTCAAGTTCAAAACCTTCAGCAGTCATTTAACTCAAGGCTCAGGAGTGGCACTGGGCTAGTCCTCTGGTTAAGCAGCAACTGGACTGGGGTTGGTATGTTTTTGTGTGAGTGCTCTTTTTGGCTGTTGTTTTTTAATAAGCAAGTTAATAAGATAAACACTATTTCATAGTGGTACTTTACCTACTTAATAAAAAGTCTGTTTTCAAGGATTTAAACATTTTCAAATGGATTCTTCTAATTACTGAGGAGTCCTGTATATACATAAAAATCAGGTTACAGCAAGGTTTCTATTTATAATTTTTAAAATTCTAATTAATATATGTATGCTTGAAAGTAATAAAATTATATTTTTAAAAACAATTCTATAAGGCATGTTTCATTCACTAATTTAGACTGGCCTTCTTTGTGCCAATGAGTATAAATTAGCTTTATTGTAGTATTATTTTACATTCAAATGTTAATTATATTATTGTTTTACCTGTGATTTCATGGGTAGGTGTTGCAGGTCTTGGCAGCTGTTTTATAACAGATAATATATTTTGTCTTCATAATTTTTAGTTGTGAATCATGGTTGCTGTGTAATTATTTAACCTTTACATAATATTTGAGAACTTAATGATAAGTAGTTTAAATGAAATGCCATGGGGCTGGTATTTATTGAGGGGGTTAGGGTGATCTAATGAAAAGAGCACTTACTTGAGAATCAGGAGACTTGAGCTCATTTTAGCTTTGCCATCAACCAAATACACGATTTGGGGTGAGTTATTTTACTTCTCAAGGCCCCAGTCTCCTCATCTATAAGATAAAGTGGTTAAATGTGATGTGGCTAAGGTCCCCTACAATCCTAACATTCTATGATTAGAAATTAAACTGAGAGCATTGTGATGTTAAGGAATAATGCTTATATTCTTAAACCGTAAACCTACATGTGATCTCTCCAATTGTGAGTTTCCTCGGGTGTCATCTATTCTCCCACCCTGTCTCTAGTCGAAAGTCTATTTAAACCATTCACATAGAAATATTGTGAAATATAAAATTTGCCAAATAGGAGATTCCCCAATATTTTTGCATCTTTCAACTGCAAGAAGTTTCTACTGTATCCTAAGGTATTTTACAGTGGTTTTTTTTTTCAAATTAAAGACACACTGTAAATAAATATATAAATGTACATAATATTGTAAGCATTTTTATTACATGTTTTACAATTTAATTCCTCTGTTCTACAGGGTATATCTTTTCTTTAAGGTCCATTTATTTCTGTTCATTAATCTCTTTCCGCTAGTTTAACCACCCCATCGTTTAACAAAATCCTAATAAGGAGACAGAAGGGAAATTATAGATAATGAGTGAAATTTCCCTTTCCTTGAATGAAATAAAGAATTAAGATTTGAAAAAGAGACACTTTTAACCCCATACCTGGAACTTAAAGGGAGATCTAATAATTTATTTTTCTAAGACAAGTGTTCTTCACCTTTTTTCTGTTACAGAGTTCTCTAGAAGTCTGGTGAAGCCTATGGGCCCCTTCTTAGAGTAAGGTTTTAAATGTACAAAATAAAATACATGAGATTACAGAGGAAAACCACTATATTGAAATACAGTTATCAAAGATTTTTGTTTAAAAAAAAAAAGCAAGCTCACATACCTCAGGTCAAGAATTCATGTTCTAAAAGGATTAGTCTTTGTATTGGTATAATATTGATTTACTCTTAATATCATGTTTCTCTAAAAAACAAACAAACCCATCAGCACTCCTGTTCCCAAGATAATATCAGAGGCATAGGGACCAGGAAACCATTTCTGATGCCTCTACTTGGCAATACTCTCTCTCCACAAACTGTTAGAGTTATACTTAACTGTTGACATGTTATCTCTCCTTATTGGAATATAAACTCCTTAATGTAAGGGACTATTCCTCATTTTGTCTTTGTATGTCCAGGACCTGGCAGAGTGCCTCTCATTTAGCATATGCTCAATAGATGTTTGCTGAGTTAGACTTGGGAGGGTGATGTGGGCGAAAGGAATGACGACCCTCTATGTTTCCTCTGAAAGCCAAAGGTCAGTGAGTACCCATCTGAGTTATACTCCTAAAAGTCATACTACCCATATTTTAAGGAAACCCATGATCTGTCACTTTTCTGGTTAAGAAAGAAGAATGAAATTAAAACCTTTCAATAGAGTTAGCTGCATTTTAAAGTTGATCAGATGCTTCTGGAATGTTTGACAATTCAGTTTGTTTCTCCACACTGCCTGGTACATAATAGGCCTTTAATAAATGCATATTGATTTAACAGTATAGTTTCATTGGGCTGCCTCTCTGCTTGGCCCCTAGCATTCCAGTTTCCCTGCTTCTATATTATTTTCTCTGCCCCATTCTGTAGTCTATTTCTTTTGATCTTCTTGCAGAAACAACTTCCAAAAAACTCTATGCAGACTCAGTGATACTAGTTGTACTTCTCTGTTGTCAAAGTTATATATGATCATCTTTTGAGAGACCCTACAGGATTAGTAGATGAGTAGACGTTATCATGGTGTAGTGCCAGCTTTTTGTCAAGGAAGGCTACCCTCTCCAGGAAAGCAATGAGCAGGTCTGCTGGCTGAGCCTTAATCACTGCCTTATCATTCACACAAGGCCAGAGCACTGGTTTCTGTCTGAGTATGGGAAACATCTATAAACATCTATCAGAAAACTAGTGACCAAAACTAACTTTTGTAGAAATTGGAATGATTATATAAATCTTACAGTGAGATTTGTCTCTAATATTTCTCTTGGGGAGAATTAGAAAACTGAATATCATTGAGAAGATACTAGAGCTCATGGGGGAAAAAATCTGTTTCCTATCTGTTGGAGCTTTTAATAACTTACAGACACGTTGTTGATTAAAGCTTAATGAAAAGAAAACTGAAGAAGACATGTCAGGTGCATTAATTTCCTTAAACTGTGCTTGTATTTTGGAATTGAATTCAGCTCCAACTAATTTTTCATGTTATTTTGGTTCTATCTCTGTGTATCTTAATTAAGAAAACTGGTTTAGGTAGTCATTAAGTTCTTCATCTTTCAGCAAGAGGATTTTGTGTGTAATTACTGAGAAAAGAATGAAAATAATCTGTTCACAAATTGATATCGAGAGTTGCATTGCATTGATAGCCATTTGGGTAGTAGTACAGTCAATGATTTATTCCTTTCTGTGTGGAAGTTAGATTTACACATGTAAATGTTATTAAATTTCATAATGTGAATTCATATAAAAACTACATGTCTCAAACCTGGAAATATATCCATATTGCTTTAGGATAGCCATCTATTAGTATGGATTCCAAGTAGGTATGGATTCATTTTTAAATCACATCAATTTCAATCACATCAATCATGCTGCAACAAAGATTGTAAATATTCATAAAATTTCATACCAAGAATGTTCTGAGTTGGTCTGACAATCTGTTATGTTTTCAGTGATATTTGCGTCCCATCACTTGTGTTTTTATAAGTTTAAAAAACACTGTCATCTGCTACAAAGGAATTAAAAATGAATTTCTAGTTTTATTAGAAATATTCAGATAGCAAGGTTACTGCTGTGATGCTTCGAGTGTGACACTGCCTACAGAAAACGCAGCCTAATGAGCCAAACTCAATACCCTGGACAATGGCGCTGTGGGGGAAATGATGGATCTGTGTATGCACTGCAGCTTTAACCTCTAACTAGTTTTCATTTTTCATCTTTACAATTTCCATTTCCTCCTTCTGTTCAAATAAATTAAGTTACAATGAATGGATCCTCCTGCACATGTGACTCTTCTGTGAGTTCCTCTAAGGAAATCATTGGTTTGTTAATGAGCCTATTATTAATGTTTATTTCTTCTTTATTTTCTCTCTCTCTCTCTTTTTTAGTCTCGACCTATTCCTTCTCACCTTACTTCAGCAGTTGCAGAGAGTATCTTGGCCTCAGCCTGTGAGAGTGAGAGTAGAAATGCTGCAAAGAGGATGCGTCTGGACAGACAGCAGGTACCTAGGTGTTTGGGGATCTGCCATATTCCTAAGTGTTATACACTGGAGTGAAAGTCTTTTGTGTAATACAGAAGAATGAATCATTTGAAACATGTTTAGCAGGAAAACAATTCACAATGAAGTTCTGAAAAAACAGGAAAATGTTTTCTGTCTTTCTTAAATAAGCCAAGGTCTCAAAAGGTATATAGGTTACAGATAAAGATCAAATAGTATCTATGGTCAACACTAAAGGAAGAACAATATTAAAAAAGTGAATCATTTCTCTATCTCTTTGCTACTATTTCCAAGATGGATTGCTTAACCAAAAGTGTGTGTGTATGCCCTGACGTTATCTAGTAGTGCAGGGATGGAGAACTTTAGGCCCTTGATTTCATTTCATCTGCAGTAAAGGATAAATACCAGAAGTTAGGATTACTCATTTATGCCCATAGTCGTAAAAAATACAACAGAGATTATAGAAGTGTTTACTGGCATTAAAGTAAAAAAAAATAGAAAATGAGGGTATTAGTCCATGAAAGACCATTTCTCTGTATGTAAGTCCTTCTATATGTGTTGCTTTCTTTCTGTGGGTTTAAATATTTGTACATTTGTTGCCTCTGTGAGTCTGTGACCATCTCCATTTGTGTGTATAGGTCTATGTATGAGGATCTGTATGTTTACTGCACTGGTCTTCTTGCAGTTTCCCTTTATCTGTCTTTCTTTTTATATTCATTTTTCTCTATCTTCCTCCGTTCCATCTCCTCTTAACTAATGATAAGATAGAAAGAAAGTATATTTTAATTATCAAACAGAATTTAATGTTCCCTGCCCTTAAGTTAAAAGGCCTATCAGCAGAACATTTGATACTGCTCTCTCAAAAAGAAACAAATTAAACTGAATTATAATGATGTGGCCCCAATTGTTTTTTCTCCCTCACCCCCCCATGGCTAAATGAACCTTAGTAGAAAAAATAGGTTTCTCACCCCTGCCATAGGAAATGTGTTAAAAGTGTGTTAAAATCTGTAATTCATGCTCTGCAGATACAATTCTGTATGCTAACTAGGCTGAAGACCTTAGCTGAACAAACACACACATAGCCTTAGTTTCAGGAATAAATAAGCAATAATTTAAATTTTGACTAATTATTCATTTCTATCATTTGTCTTTAGCATTTATTTATTGTTGTTCAGTCCTTTGAGTAGAGTCTGACTCTTCATGACTCCATTTGGGGTTTTCTTGTTAAATATACTGGAATGGTTTGCCATTTCCTTTTCCAGTTTATTTTACAGATGAGGAAACTGTGGCAAATAGGGTTCAATGACTTGCCCAGAATCACACAGCTAGAAAGTGTCTGAAGCCAGATTTGAACTCACAAAGAGGAGTCTGCCTGATTCTAGGTCCAGTGTTTTATCCATTGTACCACCTAGCTGCCCTATAAATTAAAATAAAATTATACCGTTGTCATGCTGTATTATTTAAATTAATTTCCCTGAACACAAGGTTTCTTTTAACAAAACCAGCCTAGTAGGAGGGGGGTTAATGGAAAGTTCTGGGCTCCTCAGCATTGGATTTGTGATATTTCTGGTAGCTTAGGGAGGAGGACGTAGCAGTGCTGTCACAGCTGCAGGGCTCTCAAGGAGAAGCTGTGCAAGGGCTACAATCAGTCACATGGTCCCCTTGCTTAGAAGTGGGAAGCAACACATCCCTGCCTTCTCCCCAACCACACTATGTAGCCTCTCTGTTACTGGATGGGGAGCCATCCTTGAGAGATGGGAGGGCTATATTTTTTGGGGGATAAAATAGGAGAGGTATGGCATACCATACTGAGGTATGGCAAGGTATTCTAAGGTCTGAAATATTTCTGACATCTGTTGTTACATCTGATAACAAAATAACCGACAAGATTGCCTTCTTGGAATATAACCTCTTCATTAATGGAAGCTTTATTGCATATGCTATAAAGAGTGAAATTTTTCCAGGCAATGAGCTAGGATAAGTGTGTGAATTAGCTAGCTATTAGAAAATGCTCCTGAATTTCCACAAGTGCCTAACATTCTCCTAGGAAATAGCAACTTAGAAGGAAGGACTTATTTCATGTTTAGAATCAAAGGAATATTATTAACACATGGGAATGCTTAAAGTCTTAATATGGGTTTCAGTAAAATGTTTTGCAGCATTTCCAACCATATCCCTGTGGGCAAAGGGGAGAGATATGGGTTAGGTGAAGGTATAATCAGTTAGACTTGGACATTATTTAATGATTAGACCCCAAGGGTACTGATTAATAGATTAATGAAGAAGTATGATATAGTACAAAGAGCACTGGAAAGGAAGGTAGAGAGCCTGTGTCCAAAGTATCGGGCAAAGCCAATGTCTGTGTGAAATCTGTTGTTGTTCAATCATTTTTCAGTTGTGTCCAACTCTTTGTGACCCCATTTGGGGTTTTCTTGGCAGAGATACTGGAGTGGTTTTCCATTTGCTTCTCCAGCTCATTTTTCAAATGAGGAAACTGAGGCAAGCAAGGCTAAGTGACTTGCCCAGGGTCACATAGCTAGTAAGTGTCCGAGGCTGCATTTGAACTCAGTTCTTTAGGTCCTGCACTCTTTCCATTGTATCACCTAGCTGCCTGCCCCTGTATGAAATTACATTCAGATTATTTCACCAGTGAGTTTCAGTTTTCTCATCTGTAAAATGTGTTCTGTGTTTCTGGAGGGATGCTGTCTCTAGTGGAGGGACACAGGGATCTGTCCTTATCAAGTTTAAAGATAACTGTGAAGTTTGAAGGGATACAGTATTCTGACTTGAAGTTCCTAGCACCTGAAGAAAATCTGTTAGCATTATATTTTTTGTTATGCCCCTTTCTTTGCAGAGAAAAATAAGAATATAGACTTAGAGCTGGAAAGGACTATACTGACCACAGAGTACAAGACCTTCACTTTACAGATGAGAAAACTGAAGAGGATAAGTGACATGCTTAGTATAGTGCCTGGCACATAGTAGGCGCTTAATAAATGTTCATTGACTGACTGACTGACTTGCTCAAGGTCACAGAGGTGATATACATAGGTAGGAGCAGCAGCAACATTTGAACTCAGGTCCTCTGACTCCTTCTTTCCATTGCACTAGTTAACACATTAAATAATAGAATTGGAACTCAGTAGCTTCTTGACCTCAAATCTAATAGGATGAAATCTAGTACTGATCGACCTAAGGTTAAAAAAAAAAAAAGACCAGTGAGGACTGAGAAAGGCCATTAGATTTGGCAGTGAAAAGATCATTGGTAACTTGAGAGAGAGAGAGACAGAGACAGAGAGAGAGAGACAGAGAGAGAGACAGAGAGAGCAGTTTTCAGGTAAATGATGAGGACAGAAGTCAGAAGGTAGAGAGTTAAGAAAGGAAATGAAGGTATCAATTATAGATACCTTTCTTCTTCAATTATTTGAAAGACTTTCACATGCAAAAGAAATTAGAGTTTCCCCAAATCTCAGAATTTCAGAGTTAAAAGGTACCTCAACATCCACCTAGTCTAACCCATACCTAAATGGAAATAAAATTTCCTGTACTATAAAATACTTGAAAGTGGCAACCCCGCCTCTTTTTGAAAACTTCCAAATTTGCCTCTGAAAATTTAGGCTTGATGCCTTTGCAGCTGTTTTACAGGCATTGTGAAATTAATTAATTAATTAAAAATCTAAAGAGCTTTGCAATCTGGATCTGAATGTTATGCAAATAGCAAAAACTTGAAGAAATAAGCATTTTTCTCTTCTCTAAAATGTCTGAGTATGACAGCTTAAGATGTTTTATAAAGTCATAAATCACTCTCTTCTAGAAGCACTGGTTTTTCTTAGTTTTCAGCTCTAATATTTGATGCATCTGTGAGTTTTTACTTGTACCCAGAGAATTTTCATTTTGATTTGGAAAATTGACTCTATTTTCCACTTTGTCACTGCAGAAACATGAATTGTCATGTATGAGGTTTGTATATAACAAAGCAGCTTCATATAGCTAAATTTTTTTCTCTCACCATTACTATTAAGTGGCCACTTACTTGAAACTCAGAGAGTTCAGTGCTTTTCTTTATGGTTTCAATGGAAAATTGGATAAGATAAGATCTGTATAGGTGATTGCTGCTCTTTTTTCCTCTTTTTGTGCATTTTTCAAATAGAATCTTTGCTAATTTAAAATAATTTTTGTCTTATTTTCTTTCTAGGCATGCCCAGATTTTAAAGTTTGAGAAATTACATTTTTTAAAATTTGTCTCCATTATTTTAATGGGAAAATTATGGTCTATTAGGGATATAATGAAAAGAAAGCAAAAGGTCTATCCTAATGACAGCAGCCTGAGCTGTAGCAATGACCCAAAGCTCTATCTCAATTCCCTTTTAGTTAGGCAAAGACTAAGGCCCCTGGGAAAATGATGTGTCTTGTCCCAGTAGGCTGTTTTATTTCACTGAAAGATTTTAAAGGGAACCTTGACATCCTCCCGTGTTAGAAAGTTTGTCATCTAATGTCAGCAGGAGAAAAGTTCAAACACTGAAAAACTGAGGCACCTTATCGGTAGACTGCTGTCAGAGAAGTGGGGAATTGCTAAAAATTAAAAATTTTTTTAAATTACTTGGCAATTTGTACATGAACATATTCCCAAGACCTGCACATAATCAGACAGCTAGAACCTATAGAATTTAAGGAGCAATTATACTAAGTTACACTAAGAAACAGTTATATACTTCCTATCTGTTGGGTTTTTCATAATTCTCAAGAGTAGATATCATATTTGTCTCTGGAATTTTCCCTATGTTCTCTGAGTCTAGTGATAAGGAATGGATTAAGAAGAATTGAGTTGGGGAAATGAGAGGTAAAAAGAATCATTAATGAATACAAGGGAGATTGTTAATGAAGATTTTGTGGGCATAAACACTTCTTTGAAAAAGGACAATTGGTCATGACAGAAGCTTTTGTTCAGATATCTAGCATGTGCAAGTGTGTGTGTGTGTGTGTGTGTGCGTGCGTGTGTGTGTGTTTTGTTATTCAGTCATTTCAGTTGTGTCACTTCAGGAACCCATTTGGGGTTTTCTTGGCAAAGATACTAGAGTGGTTTGCCATTTCCTTCTTCACTTCTTTTTATAGATGAGGAAACTGAGGCAGACAGCGTTAAGTGACTTGCCCAGGGTCACACAGCTAGTAAGTGTCTGAGGACAGATTTGAACTCAGGAAGATGAGTCTTCCTCGCTCCGGGCTGGGCTATCCACTACATAACCTAACTCTGTGTGTATATACATTTACACACATATAGATGCATGTATATGCATGCGTGTATATATGCATATGTATGCATATGTATGTATATACACATACATATTATATATATATATATATATATATATAATATGTATGAGAAAAGTTTTCTTCCATAATTGCATGTGTAGAAGATTTAATAAGCCTTTAGTTTCTACCAAACAGGCATATTTGAAAGCAAAAAACAAAAAACAAAAAAACAACTTTAAGTGAAAAATTGAAGTGGATAACTTAAAAACTATTGCTTGAAATTGAAATCCATGACTTTACTCTTAATATACCTTCTTACCTTTCCCCACAATCAACTTTAACCCATTTCTAATCCTTAATTTCATTATACAGCTGATATAATTGAAAACCACACCATGTGATGATTAATGGGAGGAATGGAAATGTTACCCTGGAGAATAAAAATAATAGTAGAATTTATAGAGCACTGTCAGATTTGTAAAGAGTTTTGCAAATATCTCATTCTATCCTCACAACAACCTTGACAAAGAGTTGCTATTTTTATCCCCATTTTATAGATGCAGAAAATGAAACATAAGTGACTTGCCTAGGGTCACATCACTAATAAGCACATTTTACAGATGAAAATGAGGCAGGCATCAGTTAAGTAACTTCCCTAGGGTCACAGAGCTAGTAAACTTCTGAGGTAAGATTTGAACTCAAGTCTTCCTGACTCTGAGACGGGCTCAGCACCCTATCTACTGTACCACCTAGCTGCCTAGATAAGATACAACAGGAGACAAAGTAGCTAGCTGTCTTCAAGGATTTGAGTGTCTATCATATTGCCTTCCTTGGATCCAAGGGACCAAATAAGGACCCCTGAAACAGAAATTGCAGAGAGGCAAATTTACCCTTAATATATGTAAAAAATTTCCTAATGAGCACACCTATCTCTAAAAAAGTAGGGGCTCCTTTAAAAGTTAGCACCACTGGAAGATTTTGAGTGGAGATTGTATTGAAGCTTACCAGAGATGTAGAGAAAGTTGTTTGATAAAGGCTAGAATAAATAACCTTTAAGGTACTGGCCATCTCTGAGATCCTGTTATTCTTCTGTAAATTTTGAGATTATTAGATTATAGGAACATGATGCATAGTATATAACGAAGGCAATAGTATTCTTAATATTAAACATATGAAACATTGTAGACACATGTTTACAGTGCTAATAGTGTGTAGTGGTGGGATATTTGCCTTATCATTACTAAATGTTTGCAGATGCCTATGAAAAGTAGAACAATAGTAACCATTGTGTTATGACAGGATAAAGCTGCCTTCAATTTTATGAACCTCATGACTCGTTATAAGGATGTACCATATATGTTGCTGTTGGGTATTGTTGGGAGATGCTAGCCTCAGATTGTATTATAAGAGCTTTAACAAGTGAATTATTGATAGATTTAGCATTTGAAGTCAATACAGAGAGTCAGTGTGCCTGAGTAATTCAGAGTACTGTGATAGCATGTCTGGAGCTTAATATCCTGGTATGAAAGAATCAGGGTATGTTCAGGCTGAAATTCGAACTTCTGGCATACGTATTGGTACTCAATGCAAATATCAGTGCAAGAGGTAGTAGACTGCCATGTTCTCTATGTCCTAATGCAATAATACAGTCTGCATAGATTCAGTATTTCACAGCCTAACTGATTAATTAACTCCTAAAATCTCTTGTGAAGGAAGAGTGAATACCCAAGACAGGCACCAGGAGCTCAAAGGCCTGTGGCTCAAGTAATACCAGCAAGACCAGGCACACTAAGTTCTCTCATCTCGTCAAATGTGGGGAAACATAGCCAGTGAAATTTAGTTTTTTGTAGTATACCAGAACCTAGATATGGCTGTTTTTAGACCATTGCATAAAGTAGCAAAGAGCATGCCATTTATAGCCCCCGTTAATAAAATGAGATAAAAGTCATTTCTATTCTCTGTTTAGCCCTGAAGCATAATTTTATCATCAGAATTGAACTAATTTTCATCTTCCATGCTGCTATAATTAAATGTCTTTTCTGTACTGTATTACTATAAAACTGATTGAAATTTTGTGTTTGGGCTGAGTAATATGGGAATCTCCAAATAAGAGTCCCTGTAGGTCTTATCAAATGTTTTCAATTTAATTATTTTTTTTCAATATGCTACCCATATACAAGGAGGTTGCTGTTTGCACTTGTTAGAAGACTGTTCACTTAGAGTTGATTTTCTTACACACTCAGAGAATTCTAAAATGTTCCTTTGGGGTTCAGTTGCAATGAAAGACTGCTTTTTCTCCAATTGAACACAAAATGGGTTCTGGACCCAAGATTTTGACCTCATCAACACCAGGCTTCAGTCAAGTGAGCTTGCCAGACTGGAGAGCTTTAATTAAGACATTCACAATTCAGATAACCCACCTTAACCCTTAATAGACCAAAAATGGATCTGGGTAGTATTATCATTCAAGTTCCTTCAACAATTAAAAAAATATTAGTTTGAGGTGACTGAAAAGTTTACCTTGGAAAATATTAATTTAAGAACCAGAAAAAAATATATATTTTCTAATATTTTATGCAGTTGTGATAAATAATTACCTCAACAGATATTTGAGAGTAAACCATGATTTCATTCAGGCTGAAGTCACAATATTTGACCATAATTAAAACGTTGTTTATGGATAGTTTTAATTTAGATATTAAAAAGTAATCACAGAAACTGGACAGAGTGTATCCTTCCAGTTCTAAATGCATGCCTGCATTTTACTTATTTATTTCATTGTATTTCAGAAAGATGTTCAAAATTGGGTTTGTGAAAATGTAGACTTCTTTAATAAAGCGCATCATAATTGACCAGATACAACATGTACCAATAGCATAGATCACTCTATTAGTATCCTATTGACAGGCGACTGAGTGAAGGGAAAAGTGTTAAACTTGGAGTCAACAAAGACCCTGGTTCAGATCCTGGCTCAGAAACATTATCTGTGTAACCATGGGCAAGCCATTGAACCCCTTTGGAGCCTCAATTTCCTCATCTGTAAAGTATGTATAATATTACTGTTAGCACCTTCATTGTTGAGAGATAGTATAATGAATAGAAGGCCAGAGTGATCTTACAGTCAAGACAACCCACATTTAGGTCACCTCCTCACCTCTCAAATACACACACTTGCTGAGTGACCCCGGACAAATCACCTCTTTCTTCAGAGCTTTCTGATACTATGTGTGTAAAACACTTTGTAAACCTTAAAGAGATATAAAAACAGCAGCAACAACAGCAGCAGCTAGCATTTACATAACACTTTACAAATATTATCTCACTTTATTCTCACAATAACTTTGGGAGTTAGGCACTATTACTCTTCCCATTTTACAGATGAGGAAACTGATGTGGACTGTGGTTAAATGACTTGCTCTGGGTCACACAGCTAGTCTCTGAGTCAGGATTCAAATTCAGATATTCTTGCTTCTGAGATTAGCCCTCTATCTACTGTGCAACCTAGTTGCCCCTGTATATATATTACATATACATGTGTGTATACACATATATATTATAATACATAACATTTGTGTGTGTGTATATATGTATACATACATGTCAGCTGTCATTATTTGACTAGATACTGATTTAGTTTGTAGAATACCTGAGTATAGCCTCAACTCTGTTATTTTTCTCAATGTATATTGAATGTGTGTATATATATATGTATTCCTTTCAAAGAGGTATCATTTTAGGGATCTAGTCTACACCTGACTTGGTATTGATTCAGACTAATATAGTGTGTCTATTCAAAAGAAATTCTAGTAACTTGTACTCTTTGAACTCTGTGAATAGTCTTAGGTCTTGACTAACACAAACTAATCCTAATGGTTGTTACTGTATAATTTGTTTGCCTGTTCATGATAGTCTAACCTAGGAATGTGCTGGAGACATCTCAAACCAGCTAGCAAGAGCCAATTGTTGAATTTTCAGTGTGAGCATTTACACCTTGAAAACTTGTAAATGCTACACATCAGGGTTTGATTTTTTTGGTAGATTCTCTAGACTTAAGAAAGTAATAGGGAAAATATTAATAATGCAGACTAAACTTAGAAATGTGTCTTGTGTACCTTTCCCCCTTGCCAGACCTGGTTGTTAAACATTTAGGAGCACAACACTAATCTAAGCTTTAAAATGTTGGCTATGTTAAATAACACTCTAAGCATTTCAGATCATAGCAGTGTTATTTTTGCAACTATATGTATCCATATGAGTCAGAAATATGGAAAGGAAAGAAACAAATCTAGATAGGATTTTTAAAAATTAATTGTAGGTATGTCATATATAACATATGAGTAATATGTGCATAGGTGTTTCTAATACACATATATTGAGTGTATTTTATCCCTAAAGAAAAAAAAATCTGGCCAATGTATTCAGAAATAAAGGGGAAAAAAGTAAGTCTATGAAATACATTTCTTATGTCTTTTATTCAAAAGGAAAATTGCTTACAGCTTTCTGTCTTATTTAAAACCCTTACTAAATGAAAGCATTTTTGTTTTCCAGTCAGTCAACATTTATTAAATGTTTACTATGTGTCAAACACTGTACTAAGTGCTAGGGATACAAAGGAAGGCCAATGCCCTGTCCCTGCCCTCAAGGAGCTCATATTCTAATAGGAAAGACAATATGTAATCTTGAATTTTATGCTAAGTAGCTAAGCTTAACAAATATACCTTTAATTACTTCAATCCCTAAAAAGAAAGAAGATTTTATTTATTTAAATTACCCTTAAAATCGAAGGGTAAACAGAAGTAGAATTTATGAATTTGTTGTGCTCTGATCTAACTACAGGCACATATGACAATTTTTTCCTACTCGTATCATATTTTTAAGATTTGTCTATTTAAGGGACAGCTAGGTGGTGCAGTGGTTAGAGCACCAGCCCTGAAGTCAGGAGGACCTGAATTCAAGTCCAGCCTCAGACCAAACATTTGACACTTACTAGCTGTGTGACCCTGGGCAAGTCACTTAACCCCAATTGCCTAAAAAAAAAATGGTTTGTCTATTTAAAAGCTAAAAATTTATTCCAAAAACATTTTTTAGCTGTCTACACTGTTCAAGGTACTTTGATAGTCGCTGGGGACATAGAGGTGAAAAAATGATATAGTTCTTACCCTTGAGGAAATGAAATTCTACTGGAGCAGTAAGTATATTATTTATATTCACATCCCTGAAATGTGAATAGTGTCTATGTAATGTTGAATCTCATTCTTGCCACAAGATGAAAATATCATCTTAATGATGGGGATAGAAATGGAAATCTTAGAACAAAAATAAAGTATTTTTTGCATTCATAGCTATGTGCATTCATATTTTGGTGAGGGAGAAGAGTCCATGTTCCAAAAGCTACTGCTAGATTAGTGAATCATACAATTATATGTGTATATTCCCTACTACCCATCATAATTAAAACATTGTCATTTTTGAGGGTTTTTTTTTAATGAGGATGATTAAGAACCTAGAACCATAAGTATATAATCTCTCTCTTTTTTGGTCACATTTTTAATGCTAGATTTAACTTCCCTTATTGTGTATCATATGATGGCCACTTCCCCTTGCCATCAGATCAAGTTACTCGTGAAATACAAAGTAATTTTAATATGAACTTAAAAAATCAATAAGGAGGACAAATCTGCTGTGGAATAATTATTAATCATTCATTTTAAAGTTAGGATGATTTTGGTTTAGTCATTGTTTTAACTATCCCTGCCTATCCTTTAATTCTAATCATCAAAATTCAGCTATAAATTCCCCAGGCTTTTACACAGAGTACATGGAACTCAAAGAAGAATGAGTATAACTTTTTCATCATTAAATCAAAGTTGCTTCATGAGTGATGTCTCATACAAGTAACAAAAATAAAATTTTGCTAAGTTGAGTTCCTTTGATTTTCTGGATGACAGCTCTATTTCAGCAAGTTAATTTGCTCTAAGGCTTTCTTATTAGCTTGCAGTTTTCCTGGTAAAATAGGTATGTGCAATTCAATCACACTAAGTCATCAGATGTTTATTAGGCTTCTCCAGTGTGGAAGAGAGTGTGCTAAGTGCTTCAGGTAATACAGGGATAAAGAAGACATGGTCCATGACCTCTTGGTCTGGGAAGGCAGAAACAGAAACTACTGGCAGAAGTTGCAGAGTCAGATTTTAATAGGTGTAATAAAATAAAATAAAATCCTAACAACTGGGACTGTCCATATGTAGAAAGTGTTGATTTTGCCATCACTAATGGTGAGTTAGTGATGGAGACATAAGTAAAAGCATGGATATTGCAGATAGCATTCTTATTTAGGTATAGGTTGGATGAAATGACATCTCAGGCTCCTTCCAATTCCAATTAAAGTCTGATTCAATAAAAGAGCATCAAGGAGGGACAGCCAAATTACTTTGGGAGATCTGAGAAATGAGAGATTTCTTCTATCTATTTGGATCAGGATTGTCTTCACAGAGGAAGCAGTATTGAGCCTGGGCCATGAGAGATGATTAAGATTTTTCAAAAGGCAGGGATGGGTGAAGAGAAGAAAGAAGATAAGGTGATTATTAAGCATAATGGAGAGCAGGAGCAAATCCCATGAAAGATGAGTAGTACAAATTGATAAAATATTTGAAGGGAAAGACATTAAAATAGTTCTCCTTCCTGGTAGCCACCCCCCCAAAACACAGAATAATTTGAATGCTTTTTTGATGTAAGCATTTGGTATGGCTTTTATTCACTGCTCTGAAGGAGTGGGTCAGGGTGCATTCTAAATCTAACTTAACTTGTATTTCAACTTCATTTCTATAGGCAAGACATTGTGTCATTTTCACATCTATTTGGAATCATTGATATATGTCATTAACGGGCCACACAAAGCAATTTGATCAAGGCAGAAAAGTTGGGTGTAATTAGTTAATACACTTTATGTGCCAATATCTGAGATGCATATGGTTCAGAATGTGAATTGAAGTGTCAAGAGCTTTATTAGTATTACTTATTTAAAACCAAATTATTTTAGATGTAGTGCATAAATTAGTATTTCTACATATTTTGTTCATAACATATATTCATTTTAATAATTCCTCTCATATAATTTGTCTACCTTTTATCCTGTCTTTTCTCTTTCATTTATTCACTTTAAAACATATTAGTTACCTTGACATAACACTGTCATCTGTATTGAGGGAACTGAGCTGTAGTCACGCATATATTATAATCATTTTAAACTTGAACTATGATTTCAAAAGTGGAAGTAGTTATAATGGTTTGATAATCTCATATGGTAGATATTATACATTACTGAAAAAAAGCAGTAGAGTAGCTTTCCTATATTCAGCTAATTGTGGTTCTGAAATAAGGTTAGAGTAATGATTTAAAAAAAAATAGAAACAGTTCAGTTTGTCTTTGAAATGAATCTATGAATTATCCTGTACCCAGTAAGCAATATCTTTATATGTTATGGGATATCTTCAAATGTCATAAGAAAATAGTATTTTCCCATTACAAAAGATCTTATTTAATGGTATCCTACAGTAATAACACATACAAAACTACTCTAGCTCTCCTGTTTAACTTGATAGGATTTGATAGAGAGGACTGATACTCACCATGATAAAAATTATCACCATCACCACAGTCACTTATGTCATCAGCCTTGTAAAAATGTTCAGAGGATAGACTGTGCTCAGAAACTATTTCTCTGAAAAAAAAACCCACAAAATTAATCTACAGGGTTATGATCAGTAGTTTATCTTTATTAGCTATATCTAACCCTTTGATTGTCCTATTTTGAAATGTGTCATTCCTCTAGAAAGATAAGTCTCAGCCAACTATTTTTGCTCATGAAAATCTTTTCTCTTTTCAGTTAGCATTGAGTCTGAGGTGGGGACACAGTTTGATTGGTATGACACTAAATAAATCGATTTAGACAGTGTTGTCATTTTTATTATATTGGTCTGGCCTTATCCATGAGCAGTTAATATATCTCCAATTATTTAGGACTAACTTTATTTCCATAAAGAGAGTTTTGTAGTTTTAGTTATCTAGCTCCTGTGTATCTTAATTTATAGACTCCTAAATATTTCACACATTCTATGGTTATTTTGAATGTAATTACTTTTTAAAAATCTCTTCTTGCCATGTTTTGTGGATAATATACAGAAGGGTTGATGATGTCTATAGATTTATTTTGGAAATGGTAACTTTGGTGAAGTTCAATTCACTCTTTTGGGTTCTGTAGATGTCTGCACTATCTTATTATCTTTCAAAAGGGATAGTCTTGTTTATATTTTGCACATAGGCTGAATCTTGCAACATGAAATTCAAAAGGGACAAATGTAAAATCTTGCACTTGGGTAGAAAATAGTCAACTTCACAAGTATAAGATGGAGGAGACATACATAGACAATGGCTTTTCTGTAAAAAACCTAGGGGTGTTGGTGGATTATAAACTCCATATGAGACAGCAATGTGAGATAGCTACCAAAATATAAAACATGATCTATGGCTACTTTAAGAGGAGCATAGACTATAGGGAGGTGATGGTCCCACTTATATCTGCCCCCATCAGACCTCATATGAAGTATCATGTTTAGTTCTGGGCCCCATGGCTTAAGAAGGACATTATTAAACTGGATTATCCAGAGGAGGCCAGCCAGGAAGGCAAAGGGCCGTGAGTCTATGGTATGAGAGAACTATTTGAAGAAACTTGGCATGTTTAGGCTAAAGAATACAAAATGCAAAGGAGACACGATAGCTTGTCTTCAAATATATGAAGAATCATTACATAGAAGAGAGATTATTATACTTGTTCTCTTTGGCCCCAGACAGCCAAACTGGGAGAAATAGGTAGAAGTTGTAAAGAGATAAATTTAGGCTTTAAGGCAGGAAAATCTTCATAACAATTAGAGGCATCCAAAAGTGCAATGGGATGACTTGAGAGCTAGCAGATTCCTCCTTTTTTAAAGTCTTCAAACTGAGAGTAAATAATCATTTGCCAGATTTGTTGAAGAAGGGATACTTTCTGTGAATGGATCAGATCAGAGGATTCTGAGGACTCAATAGAGACTGGACCTGTGATTTCATTGACTTAGGGAACTCCTAGGTGAGAAAATTTTTTCTTTAGATGTAGGTTAGCAACTTCCATTTATAATCTTAGAAAGTTGACTAGAGCACTGGAAGTTATGCTGATTTCCCAAGGTCACACAGCCAATATGTGTCAGAGGCAGAACACATACTTGTATAAATACACACATATATTTATATGAGCATATATATACATGTTATTATGTTTGTGTGTGTATATATATATATATACATTAATATATAAGGTTGCCCCAAAGTGATTTCACAACCACAATATTAATAAATAAAATCCAACCTCTATTGTAAAGTCATGAAATCTCAATTAATATCACAAAAGCAAATACCTACTTTAAACTTTATTCTGATAGAATTGACCCCATAGCATCATTTTACCTAGCATCTTCTTTTTACAGACTAAACTAAGTTTAGAAAAGATATTATGCCCATAAGGCCTGAGTCAATCTGTTGTTTATTCTATTTCCCACACTACTTTCTGTCTTTCTGTTTAGTAACAGAAGGTATAACTTCTCTAAGTCTGAGGGTCCTCATCTGTGAGGTAGGACTAGGTGACCTGTAGGTCCTATATGACTTACCAAAGGAGTTAACATATGTAAAATACATTTCAAACTTTAAACATTATATAAATGCTGGCTATTATTAGTATTCTTATATGAATTGCTTCATTCTAAAGTGTGATTTTCTTCTTGGGGCCATTTTTTTCTGGAAGAAGATATCTCTAATTTAATAAACTAATTTAGTGATAAAATAGTATTCTGTAAGGAGTAAGAAAATTAGTTAGGCCACCTTTTTATACTAATTGATAATTAATAATGCAACAGTAAGTTTGTTGGAGGCCAGGGCAGGTCTTCTACCCTCAGTATCATACTCTTGACATAACTGAAAGAAAAAGAGAAATTTTATTTACCTTTTTTTTTCTTTTCATCATTAGTGAATTCCTCTCAATAGCATTTGTTAGATGTCAATCTCTAAAAATATTTTCTTGATTCACCTCTGCCTCATGGCTTCCCACGCTTCTTTCAAATCTCAACCAAAGTCCTGCCATTTGCAAGAACCCTCCTTCATCTTGGTGCCTTTCCTTTAAAACTACCTCCCAATGTATCCTCTTTATATCTTATTTGTAAATAAATAATGGTTTGCATGTTGTCTCCACAATAAGCCTGTGATCTCGAGAGCAGAGAATGTTTAGGCTTTTTGTTTTGTTTTGCCTTTTTTTTTTGTAACTACCGAGTATAACATAGTACCTGACATATTGTATATATTTAATAAATGCTTGTTGACTTGACTTGATACCACTTCATTACTAGTATATAAAACTGATTTGCTATTCTGATGATGTAATCACTCTGGTATAAGGATAGATTATGTTTCTGTTATTTGTTTGTTTGTTTGTTTGTTTGTTTTGGAATGGGGAGACTGGAGAGAGTTCTCTCAGGATATAATAAATGCATGTTGAATTACAATGAAGACTTTAAATGGCTATACAAATACAAGGGGTTATTCTGGTTATTATTCCTGAGATTTGGGAGAATGGAGTTGAGGAGTGGAGTAGCTATTTAACACTCAGATATTTATCTTGATTTACTGTATATTCACTAAGCTTACTCCCTCCTCCTTAACTTTATTCATGCATTTCCCTCCACTTGAGTGGCCTTCTCTTATCTACTCTGTGTAGATACTGTATGTACCTAGTTATTTACATGTTCTCTACCCCATTACAATGTGAGCTGATTGAAGGCAGAAACTAATTTTTTACACCTTTCTTTGTATACTCAGCACTTAGTTCAGTGCCTGGAATATAGTAAGCGACTAATTGATTGATTCATCCTCTTCTCTAATCCAATGGTCATGTACTCTTTGAACACCTAGCTCAAGCCCCACCTTCCTCATGAAACCTCCCTGTGTTCCAGTACCCAGAAGTCATGTACAATGGTAATGAAGGCCAGACCTCAGAGGTCATCTAGTCCATATGACCCCCTTATTCATTTTACAAATGAGAAAACTGCAACCTCAAGGGGGTGAAGTGATTTGCACAGGGGTCTGCAAAGCTAGTAAGTGATGGAGCCAGAATGTAGATCTTGTGACTCCAGGTCCAAGGCTTTCTTTGGTTATATAGACACTACCACACTCAGTGAACAAATGATTTCTCCTGCCTTCTCTGGATCCCTGATCCATGAACCATTGCACTTTTTATATAGACTATATTGTACTGAATTTGTTCCCTGGGTATTTTTTATAATATGTTATTTTCCTTTTCAAGGATCTCAAGGGCAAAAATCTTGTCTTCCTGCTTCTTTGCATATCCCTCTTTGGCAAGAATGAATGCAGCTCTAATTTTATAAGAGGACATTCTAATAAATTCTCATTGACTTGAGTTAAATGTTGCTTAGTGACCAGGACATTTTTTAGGGAAAAAAAAGAAATAATGGCTCTTAGTGTTTTGTTCGTGAACACAGGTGATCTGAGGAGTTTTTTTTCTATAGTATAAGAATGGTAATACCTAGATATAAAGACCTACTAGAGACCAAACAGCAAAATGGGTGCTTTGTGAATGGTACACTTGTTAACTTTTCAGCACACGTGTAGAAGCATCTAGGTCTGTGGCCAAATAGAATAAAACTATAAATTAGAGGTTATAGAATGGGGCACGTGGAGGAAAGGGTGGCTAAAGAACATTACATCACTTAGTTACTTGGGCACTGAAGCTTTTAGCAGTTCCAGAGAGTGAACGTAGGTGGCTATTAGGTCTCTGACAAAGCAATTATGTCCTAGACATATATGCCTGGAGCTGACCTGACATTTGCCTCTGGAGAGTTGTCATAGCAGCAGCAAACTGAATAGAGCAGCTTGAGACAAGTGCCCACTGCTTGCTTTGGGGGAAAAAAGATACCCTCTAATGCAACACTTGTGAATATTAATAGAGTTGCATATATGTTGCTCCTTAGGAGAGGCTACCATTCTATCTGTTATTAGTTTTGTGTTTGATTTTAAATAGTCACTTTTAAAAAATTTAAGAGCACTAATAATTATCTCCCTCTCCAGAGAGTTTACAGCACCATTCACCAGAAGTGGTTACCAAGTAACCAAGGTGTTGTTCCTTGGTGAGATGTCTCAGACAGTTTTAACAAAAGAATCCAGATGCTGTAAGCTGGGTATCCCATGTAGTCTGTATTTCTGCTAGGCTAATGTTCTGTTTTCTTCTGCCCTACTCTCTTTTCTGTCTCTCTCTGGTACTTTAAGAGAATTTATATGAGCAAATAATAATCATGCATATAAATTCACACATGAGTACATATAATAAAATAAAATGCATATGAGCAAGAGAGAGAGAAAAAGAGAGAGTCTGTCAGTGTGATTTGTGGATTATTAGAAAATAATTTAGGTATTTTGACATTGTTTCTGTTCTATCACACAATATTTGGCATTATTATGGACTTGTCATGCCAAAAAAGATCCCAATGGTGAGAACTAAAATAGAAATTACTATAAGAAGCCTACTATTGAAATCAGTCATAATTTTATAATGTAGGCATGGAGTATAAATACTTAAATAAATTGGAAAAAATTGCAAGGCCATTTTGCAGGAAATTGGTTTATGCCTCAAGGGCAAAGAAATTATAGGTGGATCCAGGGCCATCATATCTTAACAAAACAGAGAGGATCCTGATTCTTTGTATGGGGAGACAGAATTGCAGCCTCAACATTGCCATTAAAAATGCCATCTGAAACTTGCCATTTCTCAGCTCTTCTCTGAAGGCTGGTTCAGGCAATAGGAAAGAGAACAGAGGTTTGTGATGGTAACCTCATCTATCATTGTGCATATCCACTTCTGAGACGAAGCAAAACAGTAAAGCTTTACTTTGGTAAAGTGGTAGCAGCACTGGACCCAGAGTCAGGAAAAACATGGATTTGAATTTTGCCTTTTATATTAGTCATAAAAAGTGAGATCTTTTGCCAAGATCTCCCCCTTCTCCCTCCTTGTCTTACATTGTTCAGATATCTTTTCCCACTATCTCCTCTTTTACCTCTATCTCGTATAAAGATGTGCCTTTGCCAAATCAAACTGCCTTGTTTGCCCTCTAATCTCCTCCAGCAGATTGCCCCCCTTTATTATCATTAGACTTTCTAATCTTTTCTCTGCTGCCCACAAACACTCCCAGATGTCCCTACAATCTTAAAAAAAAACTCTATCTTGAGTCAACCATTTCTGTTAGCTATTGTCTAATATATCTCCTATCTTATATCTCTGGAGCAAAAGTAAATAAAAGAAATTTTCTATTTTCTTCAGACATTTCAGATGGCTGCCATATTTATGATGGCTGTATTTTTTATTGCATGGGTAATGTCAGAGGTTTGGCAGTGCATTTTACTTCCATCCTAAACTTAGTACAGGAAAGCAGTAGCATTCACAAAGAGTTTTGTCTTCATGATATGAAAACTCACCAGTCAGTGATCCTTGAGGGGAATGAGAAAATTTGCCACTGTAGAAGAACAAGGATGTGAATGAGATACTACTTAAAATATTTGACAAGAAGCTTTTCTGATTGGGGAATTTAAAGGTTGTATAGATTTCTCCTCCTGCCCCCATTGCCATGGAGGTGACGCTGCTACAGGCTGTATCTATGGAGAACAAATTTTATGAAATCCTATCAAGGCAGAAAGGCTTCAAATACAGGTCCAGAGTGTCTTTTAGCTGAGTATCAGTCTAGCTAAGTGTAGGGATCTGTATCACCAGATTGGTGGCAGGATAATAAATTTTTCCGCCACAGAAAATTATGAAGATCATTTACTAAGTTGCAGAAGTGTTGCAATCCATATAGATGGAGTATCCATGCTAACAAAATCACAGCTATGTGAAACACTGAACAAGTATGTACTTCAAATAATAACCTAGTGTACTTGCCAACTCCCCTCCCACTTTCAGCTTAGCTCAGTAACTCCAAAGGATTTGTGAATTCAAGTGAATGCTCCCTCCAGTGAGGCATATTGCACACCATCTCTACCTGCCACTCCTGTGCAATTCTTATCCATTCCTCCTCATAAGTCTGTCCCAGAGAAATCATCTGATATGTTCAGGCCTTCCTTGCTTTCTCTTAACAGATATCACAAAGATATCACTGGGGCATAGTGGCTTTCTATTAGTTATCTCTTATTCTTACCATATATTGTTAGGTAGATGGACAGATAGATTGATAGAGAGACAGACAGATAGATAATTTACTAAGCATATATTGTGTGCTAGGAACCTGTATTAACCTCTAGGGATATAAATTTAAGCAATAAAGTCCTTGCTGTCAAAGAGCTTCTATTCTAATGGGACAACATAACACATAAAAGGGAACTGTGAAGGGAGTGGGGATAAAGGTGGCTAGAAAGTGGTATGGAGCCATAATTCCAGGCAAGATGAGGCCAAAGCTTATCTATCAGAACCCAATATTGCTGGGATAGAATCAACAATTCGGGAGAAGAGGTTACAGGATCAGGATGATGACGAATATGCTGGTAGCATGATGTGGATATGACCAGGAAATAGCATGGAGATTTCACCATTTTAGGTAGCATTCTTTTTCAATAATACATTTCTTTGATGGCATCATTTACTGTGGTCCTTTTTCATAGTTCCTTATTTGTTATATGTTACAGCCAGCTAAAACCCGCCAAATAGCATTCTATTTTCCTCTGGGAGCAATTTTGGTTGAATGATGAAGTCAAAAAGGAAACTACAAAGAGTTAGAAAGAGAGTGAGAGGAAAGCAAGTGGAGACACCAATTGTAGATGGTCTTCTCAAGGAATTGAGCTATGGAAGAAATGAGAAATTTACACTGATAGCTAGTGGTAATGGGTGATCAAGTGAGTGGGGTGTCTTTTGTTTGCTTTTGTTTAGTTTAGCATGGGGGATGGAAGAACACATATGTGTATGTTGCTCCCAGAAAAATTTTACATAGACAGGAAAGTAGATATATAGGTCAACAGTTATGCATACTCTCTCACATGCATTCTTTTTATATGGGAGATTTCTCCCTCCCTCCCCCAACAATTTTAGTATCTTTAGATACCTTATGAGTTGATACTTCAATACCCTCAAAATGGAATCACTCCTCTGTGCACTTAGTCCAGCTCAACTGAACTTCTGGTCTTTGATGTCCTTACTGCCATTTATGCCTTCTCCATACATACATTTGAAATGGTCATATTGGAGTCTAGGAACAGTAGCACCATTGCCCTTGATGATGAAAGTTGTTTAGTTTTTTTTTTTAATCTTTGCACATATTTTCCATTTAAAAAAATTGTTGTCATCCTCCCAGTTTCATACTTAAGTGTCCTCTGAATGATTTTGTCTATTTGGTCTTTTTCTAAGCTTTCTTCTCAGTTTTATTTAACCTAGTCTTACCATCCATTGCTTCTGTTTTATGAGACAACTGCTCATAATGTTGCACCATCCTTCTTCGTGAGATTTTATAAACATGTTTATATTCTAAGCTGGTGATATCATTGACTGCCACATCTCTTCACTTGTTGGCCAAGTTTCATACTTACTTACTAAGTACTTTTTAGGCTCTTTTAGTCTTCTTGTTATGGCAATTAATTTATGCCAGTTAAACTTCTATATCAAATTAGCATAACTGTTTTATGTCTCTTCTTCCTATTACCAATATCCTATTGTTAATCATCAATAACTTGTATAGTTGTTCAATTTGTTTTAATTATGCAACTGATTTTTTTTGCGTTTTTATTCTTCTAGTTTTGTATTATTATTTTTATCCTAAAAATTTATAATCTCATATACAGACAGCTGATCCAGGAATGATTCTCATATCAGTAATGAATAATATCCTGTCCACTAAAATATAGTTTTTTTAATGTTATTTGATATTCACTATGATCAGGGCCAATTATTTTCTTAAATCAATGAATAATTGAAAAAGTGCTTATTAAGCACTTACTCTATTCTAAGCATTTTATTAAGTGCTAGGGATACAAATATAAAAATTTGAAAGTCACTGCTCTCAAGAAATTGAGGGAGTAATTCTAATAGAGACAGGGAAATGGTGGCCAGAGAAGAAAATTCTGCTCTGGAGAGTCACATGGAGAGTGAGTTGATCCACAGGGTAATTGATTTACATTCCTTTCCAGAAACAACAATAATATTGATTTGATTATTGTGCCAAGGCAGATAGCAAGATTGCCTGGGATGGAATTGAGCAGAGGAAGGAACTGCAGGATAGTTGGAAGTGGGGACAGACTTGAGACAGGGATGTTAATTATGAGCTTATTGCAATAATCCAGGCAACGAGAGACTGGAGCCACAATTAGAATGGTGGCTGTGTGAGTAGGGAGAAGGGGGTATATAAGACATATATATTGCAGAGATTAAAATTATGAGATGTGGCAACTGATTCAATATGTTTGGTGAGGTAGTTGAAGACGAAGAGTAAAATCTTACATAAAATAGAAGGTATATGAAATCTTTCTAGTACTTCTAATATTAAACCTCTTTGGTAAAAACTCTTATGTACCTCTTTTAGACTTAATCTTATGCTGTAGCAGGTCAAAGTAGAGAAAGGTATGCAATCAAAGATTCCTTTCACCGAAAATCCTTGTTTTGCCAAAACAATTTACCTCGAAGAGCAAAACCAAGTTTTACCATTGTGCTTCTGTTTTTATGAATAGTTTATATATTTAAAAATGCACAAGGATTTGCTGAATTAACCAAATATTTTTATTCATCCTTTCTCTGGAAATGCAAGAAGATATACTTGAGACTAGACTCAAAAAAGCCTAAGTTTGAGTATTATCTCCGCCACCATCCACCAACCATTATACCACACTGCCTCTCATGTATCATTAGAAGTCTATAACCAAGAATATAAGAATAAGCAATGTCAGTCAAGACTAAAATCAAACACAGCTCTTGTTCTGAAGCTCTGATCAATTGGGTTACCTTTCTTTTTTAAAAGTTCCAAGCTTTTATGTGATTTCTTATGAGTTACTTGACTCCTTTATCCTTGCTTGATCCAAATAGCATAAGAGACCCTCTTTCTCAGTGATTTCTTACCCCCAAGTATCACTGAAGCCTGAGCTAAGCTACTGTACTGTCTGTCAGCTGGGGCAAACCCAAGGAAGAAACAAAACTCAGCTACCAACCAAAGGGTTGAGCATATTTTTGCTTAGCTTCAGCAAGCATATTTAATCAGGGAGGGGGAAAGGATTAAAGATCCCCAAACTAAGGTTACGATAATGTTGTAGTTGGAGGGGAGTGGAATATAAAAATGAAAAAAATGTTTGGCAGTGAGAGTCCTGAAACCTACAGCTCTGGAAAAGCAGTTAAGTAGTTCAGGCATAGTTATACTAGATGGCAAGAAAAAGACCTTCATCTCAAAATGAGTGGATTACTTGTTGATTAGCCCTCTGTAGAGTTCATCAGCACTAGCTAATTTTTTAAAATTTCAAAAATTTAAAATTTTTTAAATTTTATTTTGATATCTCTTATATATATAATATCTTGCTTTATGGAGTTCAAAATACTGTAAATGTTCAATTTAAAACCTTCACAATCATTGTGTATGGGCAGATGCAGTTGGACACATTCTTCATGTAGTCACACTGGAACTGAGGGGCTAAGTAATTTATCTAAATTTTTATGGCAATGCTATCATGGAATCTTGCAAGGGAGTTGGACCTTACTACTCTTGTCCCAGTGATCTGACCACTGGATGGTGCTCTGCCACTCCAAGTGCCCAGAATAGATGAGTCAGAAACAAAAGGAAGTTGGCTTCCTTGACTGACTTTTCTTTTTCCTTAATTTAGCAGGATTGGAAAACTATGTCTATAAAGAGATGATAATGTAATAATAATAGTAGCAGTAATGATATAACTTATATAGTGCTTTAAGGTTAACAAAGCACTTCACATTTTTATCTCATTTGATCCTTGCAACAACCCTGGGAGGTAGATGATATTATTTTACTTTTTTTTTTTTTTTACAGATAAGAAAACTGAGGCAAGCAGAGGTTAAGTGACTTACCAATGGTCACAAAAATAGTGTCTGAGGCTGGATTTAAATCCAGGTCTTTTTGATTCCAGGACCAGAACTCTATCCACTGTACCACCTAGCTGCCTCAGAATCAGAGTTGTGTTGTTAATTGTTAACTGGAAGCTTAGGAAGTGTCCATGTTAGGACTAATGTTAGCTTGTTGGCTGACTGTTCTGCCTCTGGAAATATGAATAACTTTGCCAAACATTCACTAAAACATTTAATGGTGAGTTAAGGGAAAGAAGGAGCTGAAGGATCTCAAGATAGAGTAATGGTGGTATGTCCATAAAGGTCATTTTTCACATGAGCCTTGAGTTACAGTAGACCAGCTCCCTGGTAGGAGATTGATGTGTTCTTATCAAGTAGTAATTTGGTCTTTCCAAAGCAGTGTAGCAGAGAAAACATCAGTGCCCAATTCAGTGTCCTGACTTGTCCATCTGGCTCTACCATCCCATGCCATCTCATAGTTTGCACATATTGTAGCATTAGTCTTAGTGAGCACTAATAGTTGACCTTCCCATTTATATCATGGGATGGTTTACTATTCGTGGTCAGTGTTCTCTCTTGGCAAAGGATAAAGTTAGCAATACCCTCTCTTCTCAGTTAAAAAGAGCATTAATTGATTAGCACCTTTAAAATAGATAATGTCATAAGAAAAATAAGAATTATTAACTAATTTCCTGCCACTATGTTAAAATGAAGAAATTCTTATACACTAAATCCTGAAAGATGTAGATATTTTAATGTCTCAGGGAATGCATTCAAACAATGATTCATTCAACATGCAGTTATTAAATGCCTATTATGTTTAGTGGCCCCCTTTGCTTCAGCAATACGAGTCAAAGTGATGGACAGGGGAATAAAAGCTGCTAGGAATCACACAGTTCTTAACTGTTAAGCTAAAGCTAATTTCTCTCTTGATACCCATGTTATCTTTAATGACCAACAAGTTGATATTCTACATAGAGGAAATTAACTATATTCATATTGATATTCTTACTATAAAAATACAATGAATAATGAGTAAATGCAATGAGTAAAAATATAATTTGTGTCCCTATGGTCTTCAGTTTATGGCCAACATCTAACAGATTGGCAAAAATGTCAAAAGACAAGAATATTCAACAGTCTATGATGGAATTATTATGAAAAGAAAGGCACACTAATACACCATTGGTGTATCAAAGTAGAGTGGTTCAGCCATCATGCAAAGCAATTGGGAATTAAACTAACCAAAGTGACTAAAAATCTCCATATTCTCTGACCCAGGGATTTTGCTACTAGGCATAGAGCCCAAGGAAGACAATTATAGGCCCAAACCACTGCAATAAAGCAAGTCACAAGTTTTTTGATTTACCAGTGCATATAAAAGTTATACTATTACTATAGTCTATTAAGTGTACAATAGTATTATCTCTAAAAAAATATACATACCTTAATTTTTTAAATGCTTTATTGATAAAAGATGCAACCTGTCATCTGAGCCTTCAGTGAGTCATAATCTTTTTGCTGGTGGAGGGTCTTGCCTTGGAATTGACGGCTGCTGACTGATCAGGGTGGTGGTTACTGAAGGGTGGGGTGGCTCTGACAGTTTCTTAAAATAAGGCAACAATGAAGTCTGCCTCATTGAATGAGTCTTCCTTTCACTTGAACACTTGGAGGCCATTGTAGAGTTATTAATTGGCCTAATTTCAATATTGTTGTGTCTCAGGGAATAGGGAGGCCTGAGGAGAGGGAGAGAGATAGGGGAACCACCAACTGGTAGAGCAATCAGAACACACACATTTATTGATTAAGTTTACCCTCTTTTATGGGTGTGGTTCATGATATCCCCAAACAATTACAATAATATCAATAATCACTGCTCACAGATCACCACAACAGATATAATAATAATGAAAAAGTTTGAAATATTGTAAGATTTAGGGGGGGGCAGCTAGGTGGTGCAGTGGATAGAGCACTGGCTCTGAAATCGGGAGGACCTGAGTTCAAATCCGGCCTCAAACCAAACATTTGACACTTACTAGCTGTGTGACCCTGGGCAAGTCACTTAGCCCCAATTGCCTAAAAATAAAAAAAAATAAAAATAAAAAATAGAAATATTGCAAGACTTACCAAAATGTGACACAGACACGATATGAGTACATGCTGTTAGGAAAATGGCACCAATAGACTTACTCAACACAGTTTTTGCCACAAAACTTCGATTTGTAAAAAATGCAGTATCTGCGAATCTCAATAAAGTAAAGTGCAATAAAAATGCCTGTATAAAACAAAGTTTCCATATATAAAAAAATTTATAGCAGCACTGTTGGCAGTAGCAAAAAACTGGACAAAGTAGAGTGGTGGACATGTGGTGGAAAAGAAAATTTGAAAAGCAAGCATTAACAGGATTGTAATTTAGTAGATATAGGACTCTTAAAAGAGAAGAGAAATAACTTGATAGAATTGTTGACAGAAACTGGGAATCGTGGAGGGAGGAGCACTTAAGTTGTGTGGTAATGAGTTCAACTTTGGCACATTGAGTTTGAAGTAATGACAGGCTATCTCCTTGGAGATACGTAGTAAACCGTTGGAGATGTGAAGCTGGAGCCTGGGAGAGAGGAAAGCTTTGTAGATATAAATTGTGAATTAGACAATTGAACACTATAATGAGTCACACTCTAGGACAAGTTGAGTATACGTTGGAGAGTTAGAGAGTAGCAAGTTTTGGTTGCTATTCAGACTTGTGTGATTCTTCATGATCCCATTTGGGGTTTGGGGGGATAGTCAAATAGACTAAATAATTATCTAAAAACCAGCATTCGTTTCCTTAAATCTAATCTATTAATAGATATGAGGTAGGTTCCATGATGTTATACTACATGACTCTCTTTAAACCTTCACAATTCTTTAAGACTTTGCTTATATTCATGTTCTAACTATTGATTTCAGTAAGGGTAACATGCATTGAAATTAGATGAGCTCCATCATGAATATGTTAAAACCCAAGGTCTGTACCTAACTTTAAGATAGCTCACTATCAATTTAATTATGTTCTGATAGATATGAGCTAAGTACAGATGGGAAAATGTCACTAATACTAACTGTCAATGGCAATAGAACCCTCCAAAATGAATTGTAATATCCAATAAAAATTATAATTAAAATATGAATGATGCAGCTAGAGTGAGGCTAGGCCCGTATTCACCTTGGGTCTCTTTTCTCTACAAGGTGTTCAAATACTTTTAGCAGTTTACTACCCAAAACATATAACAAAACTCACTTCACTTTAACTATGAATGAAAATGACAGTAGAAGGAAATGAGGTGCAGTGTTAAAGAAGCCTGCAGCAGGAAGACTCAGTGGTGTTACTCCTGGTAGGATTCCAGATACAAACAGGCAAGGCGATCTGAAGTGACTTGCATGGAAGCACTGATATTGCTAATCCCAGAAAGAATTCCAAATGGTATGATTCAATAAAAAAAAAAAAAAACCTTCTCCTTTTCTACTTCTGGTCTTTCATTATTGAAATTTAATTATCATACTTCCTGACCCATCAGCAAGATGTTCTTTAAGAGAGACTCTTAGAATCAGCGGACTGGAGTATCTTTCACTAACATCCCATGCTGGCTACAAATATGGTGAACTGGAAAGAAAGATGATTTTGGAGGCAGAGGACATGGGTTCCATTTCTGACTTGGATACTACCTGTGACTGAACAAATCACTTACCTGCTCCAGCCCTAATTTTCCTCATCTATATAATGTGAAGGTTCACATAGATCAGGGATTCTTAACCTGAAGCCTGTAAACTTATTTTTTAAAATTATTTGATAACTATTTCAAATCAATTGGTTTCCTTTGTAATCCTGTGCATCTTATTTTATGCAGTTGAAAATATTATTCTGGAAAAGGGTCCCACAGACTTCATCAGACTGCCAAAGGGGACTATAACAAAAAATTTAAAACTCCTGGTTTAAATTACCTCCAAGGAGGTTTCCAGCTTTAAACCTATGTTGCTAAATGCAATGATAAACCCCAAGTCAAGAAGACTGAAGGTGAAATACATCATTCACATCCTAGAAAAGTGATAAAATTTAAATACCGAGAGAAACATACATTTTTGGACATGACCAAAGTGGGAATCTGTTTTGCTAGACTTTGCATACTTATAATGAGGACTTTTTTGTTTGATTTTTGTTTGGGAGGGGGGTTATTGGAAGAAAATTATAAATGAATGTAAAATAAGTAAATTTTTTAAAAATAAATCTATGATTCTAAAAATATGCACAGAGAACTCCATAATGAAAAGAAAGAAAAGCAGAAACTGCTCTTTGAAGCATGAATTAGAAAGGCCTGTCCAGATTTCAAAAGGTGTCCCCTGTTCTGGCTGTGATTTGGAGCATGGTCAAGTACGTAGAGAAATAGACAGCACAAAATGACAGGCTGCAGCATCTCCTCGCAGTGCGTTGTCGTCCAGCCATCAAGATCAGTGCGGATACGTATCAGCATATCCAACACCACCACCTGGAGGCAAGAGATGTTCACAGACTCTCAAAAAACAAAACAAAACAAAACAAAAAAAAAACCTTGGTTTTCAAAGAGTTTGTTTTGTTAAAGGTCATATTTGAAAACTGTTTTTACCCTGTGCCCCTTTCATAAATTGGAAAAGGCAACATAGGATTTGATGTGTAACCAGAGTCACTGATAAAGAGATATTGGCTTTGAAAGGCTCCTAAAGCTGGATTACTACTCTCACTCCCATCGTCAATAAAGTAGACTGTCATATAATCGGGGCAACCTCAGCCATCTCAGAGCTCCCAAAGTGAAAGTCAAGAAACCTGAGCTCCTTCCCCTACCTCCACACCTCGTTTGTTTTGTAAAGAATTGCCTTCCTACTGATTTGGGATTTTTGGCCGTAAAACTAAAAATTGCCACCCAGTGCCCGATGTTTATAGCAGGTTTTGTTACTAGTTTATGGTGCTAGTATTTTCCTCGCACTAAAATTGAAGTACAATACCTGTAGTCGTTGGTTTGTTTTTCCTCCTGGGGTCAGAGAAAGAATAGGAGAAAGAAATGACATTTAGTATTTGTATTTATACCAATAGTCCCCTTTCTTCCTCATCCCCTGCTGGAAAAGAGAATCTCACGGTCTCCAGAAACAAGATGACAACTAGCCAACTGAACTGGTTTATCACGTACCTTTGCTAAAACCTCAGAATTGTTTGTCCTGAAAAATATTCATTGACCTCATCCATACTTAATAGTTTCAGCCCTTCCCCCTCGTGGTTAGTCCCTCCTTTCTGCTTTCACTGTAAGAAAAAGACAAACTCCAAGCTGTAACAAACACTATTGCAGCCTGTATTTCAGTCATCCCATGAGATCTCTCATACTTTCTTTCTTTATCATTTACATTCATGGTAATATAAGGCACGTATTCATGGTACACATATTGGTATATTTGTGGCTTCTCGAATTGCCCCGGTTTCACCAGTTTGCAAGTAATTTACTGACGATGTCCACAAGCACAAAGTCGGAGGGTGGGGAGGGAGGAACACAGGGAAACAGGAAGCAAGGGTTTGATTTTTATTTAGGTCCCTCACGACTAGTTACATGCGCCCTGGCATGTAAGCCCGTATTTATATTTAGGGTTATCTTAAGGCATATGCCAACTCTATATGCAAACGAATATCATTGTTGGTTCAAGGCAACTGATGCCGCGTGTGGTTCATAAGGCAGGAAAAAAAGAATTTTTAAATGATTTTTACTCCTGTTTAAATAACAGAATTTTTTTCCAGCTTCATTGGAAATGGGGTGGCATATTTTATGTTTGATTTGTGAGACAAGTGATTGTATGTCTTTTTCTGACTGTACACCACCTCCAATGTGCTTAATTGTAAGTATTTAAGTGAGGACAGTAGGAGGAAGAAAAAACATCAACAAATGCTTCTCCCCATGTGCAGAGAGGCACTAACAGAACAACACATATTCTGGTTGGCTCATTGCATAAGTTGGCTTTTAGAAAGTCCTCTCTGGGTCGGGATGGTGGGCTACAATTGCAGATAGAGAGAGAGATATAGATGTAGATAGATAGCTACGGATGGGATGTTCCCAGAAACTTATGTTTAGTATCTATTTATATATAATAGTATATATCATTAATAATACTTATTAAATTATTAATGCATAATTATATAAATATTATATATAATTTCCTGGGAATATCCTATCTATACCTATCTTGGAGGGTAGGGTGTATAAGCTAGGTGGCACTGGACTTGGAATAAGGAAGGCTCATCTTCCTGAGTTTAAATCTCACCTCATACACTTACTAGCTATGTGACCCTGGGCAAGTCACTTAATCCTGTTTACCTCAGTTTCCTCATCTGAGCTGGAGAAGGAAATGGCAAACCACTTCAATATCTTTGCCAAGAAAACCCCAAATGGGGTCATGAAGAGTCAGACATGACTGAAACAACCAACAACAAATGTGAGTGTGTGTGTGTGTGTGTGTGTGTGTGTGTGTCCAGTACTTGCTGAGGTCTCACACAGGCTCATTTATTGTTTACATTCACAATAATATAAAGAGGCTTGGACTAACTTAAATATTAAAATATCCACAACTTCCCTCATTGTCTTGGTTTGACTCATTCATATCTAGTTTTCTGGGACCATCATAATGCGCAGGCAGATTTGACTCCCAGTTCATTCATATTATAACAGCCTATAAAACTTTTACTCAGCCCTGAAGAAATAAAGCCCTAGCACTTCAAAAGCTCCTTCAAGATCTACAAACCAGATGAAATTGTGCTCACTCCAGGACTGAAGGTACTCTTCATCAGAAACCTGCGATCCTGGAATCCATTATATGCAGGTGGCATTAGGAATGACTTTGCTTCTCATCTGGTTCACTGAATCATGTGGGAATACCTGTTTCATATCGTGAAGCCATTTATAATTGCCACCAAAGACCATTAAAATGGCATTAATTAGGGGCAGCTAGAATAGAGCTCTGGCCTTGGAGTTGGGAGGAGCTGAGTTCAAATCCAGCCTCAGACACTTAACACTTACCAGCTGTGTGACCCTGGGCAAGTCACTTAACCCCGATCGCCTCACCAAAAAAAAAAAATGTCAAATTCTTTCTTCCACCTGTATAAAGACAAAAGGGAGGAGGAGGGCAAATCAACCCTCAGCTGAGATCTGACTTCTATTTAACACATGATTGTATGATGCCCAATTTCTGTTTCACTGATGAGCCTGGTTGGTCAAGATATGTAGCCAGAGCACCCAGAAAAAGGACCTTTAAACAAGAAGAACTTTGCTGGAAGAGGAAGGACTGAAACATATAAACAAGATGGGAGGATGCTTTTAAAATCTTGACCAATGCACTGCCTACTCCAATACCACACATAACAAATTGAACAGCTTTGACTTCAAAACACTGATCCTGTCCTAAGTTATTTGAAGCCTGGTCCCCACAAGAATGAAAAGAAAGATAGCTGGTTTGTGTATTGTGTGTGAACTGTGTAAGAAGTTGGTCTCTTGGGACAGTTAAGTTTGTGAATGTCTTGCAGGAGATGCTGTGCCAATGTTTTATCAACTAATAATAACTAATTGGAAAATGTTAATGATAATAATGATTCCAACTGATAATTTCATTAACCAGAAAGATGTGAAATTTTACAAATCTGAAGAAAAATAAAAATTCTAAAGGCTAGTCATTAGCTGTACCCCTTTACAAATGGTTTGTCATGATACATATTTTATTATATTGTAGTTCAGTCCATGCCCTTCTTTAGAGTAATTAGGGTATTTCTCTCATTATAAAACAGTCTATAAGGCAATTGTTCTCCTTGATTCCTGACATCAGCATTATAATAGGATTCCACTGTATTAGCATTTTAAGTAATTGGACAAAAACTCTGAACACCTAGTAAATGAACAAATCTTTTCTCTTCTTTGAAGATTCTACATTAACTTCACTTCTCTGGAACTTAGATTACATCTATAGGATACACATGCACATACACCTATTGAAGCCTTTGCTTCTGGGAAAATTCATTGTTAGTGGTTAAGGCATTCAAAATCTCTTACCTTCCAAAGTTCATTCAATTATAATTATTTGGTTTACTGCCCTGAGAGCGAGGCAACTAGGTCATATTTTAGTGTCTTTGGTACTTTCCAAGAATATTTTCTTTTTCTCATCTTTCCCTGTGTTTACTACACAATTAATAATTGAGAATAGGAAAGGAATGAAATCATAAGAATTCACATAATGGTTTGTTTCTTTGAGATAAAGAAAGATATATGTGATAGACTAAACATATACCATTTATCTGGGATTAATTTTAAAAAATTGCTGAAAAAAATTTGATTTCTTTTTTGCTTACTTTTTATTTGTGGAAATAAAATGAAAAGTATTATTTGTTGCTAGAAGTTTTAGTAGAAAATAGGGATAATCCTTTAAATGTGAACATATTCTTCATAAACTGTCTTTCTGGTCTACCTAGAGATCACAGAATCAGAATTTTAAGGGACAAAGAATCATCCAGTCTAATCAATAACTGAAGCATGAATTGCCTTTAACTTCAAAAAGTAGTCACTCAGCCTATACTGGAAGATTTTCAATGAGGCATCTTACTTGAGATGATAATATTAATCATTTATATCTGTATAGCACTTTAAGGTTCACAAAATGATTTTCTTGAACAGTCCTATAAGGTAGCTAGTACAAATAGTGTGGTACTCATTTTATAGGTGAGAAAACTGAGGCTCAATAAAGTTAGATGACTTGTCCATGATTACATAGCTAGTAGAGGTTGGAGCCAAGATTCAAGCACATTTTACCCTACTCTAGTTGAGTGCTCTTTCCCTCTTGTGCTTGGTTCTTGACCTTACTCTTTTCAACATTTTCATAAATGACTTTGATGAAGACATAAATTTACTGATGAATTCAAGATAGAGAGGATAGATAACATTTTGGATTACAGAATTAGATTATATAATTATGTAATTACATAATTACAAAATTATGTCAATAGAACAATGTGCCAAATCTAGTAAGATAAATTTTCATAGAAACAAATGTAAAGTGCTGCACTTAGCTTCAAAAAAATCAACTAGAGAAGGAGGAGACATGAGTAGGAAAAGTTCATGTGAAACAAACTTGGGAATTTTAGCATACCAAATATTCAATGTGCATCAACAGTGTGGCATAGTCAAAAATATTAACAAATACATAGATTTTTCAATATAAGCATAGTGCCCTGGATAAGAAAACTGGTGGTTCTACCAAACTCTGCCCTGGTCATCCAGACTACATCTAGAGTTTTATGTTCAGTTCTGGGTATTACATTATTAAGTAAGGCCATTGGCAAACTGATATGCATCTAGAGGAGGGTAAGCAGGAGAGTAAGAATGCTGGAGAACATGCCATATAAAGACTAGTTGAAAGAACTGAGGTTGTTTGGCCTACAAAAGAGAATTCTTGGAGAGGGGCATACTTGGGGGAATAGGTTTGCTATATTAAAGTATTTGATGGGCTGTTATATAAAAGAGGAATTAAATTTGTTTGGTTTGGTCCAATAAAGCAAAATTTGAAACAGTGGGTGGAAATTGCAGTTAACTGTCAAAAAGTGATTGTGCCTTGAGAGGTAACAATCTCCTATCCCTGGAGGTCTTCAAGCAGAGTTACTAGCCATTCTTCACGATGTTTTTGAGGGGATTCCTGGTCAGTTGTGACAGATTGGGCTAGTTAACATCTAAGATTAGTTTCTGCTTTGAGAGTCTATGAGGCTGTGGTAAATCTCATAGACCCAGGAAGCTATATTTTCCTCTCTGCTTTGGCCAGAACTTGAGTGGGTTCAAAGAGGAAGGAAAAGGAAAGTTGAAGTACCTCAGAACTTGGTTTATAGAGAGATGGGATGACACAATGGATAGAAATCTGGCCTCAAAATTGGGATGACCCAGTTTCAAGTCCTGCCCCTGATATGTGCCAGCAGTTTCACTGTGGCTGTTACTTAACCTGAAAACTCTATAGTTTGCTGTATATGAATCAGTGTAAGAAGATGATTGGTATTCCCTACATTGATAAAATCACAGATCTGGACTTTCGTATGTACTCCTCTTTTTTTCTATCCAGAATTAGGTTAGTGGTTAAAAAGACTTTTATGAGGGAAAATTGGGGGTGGTAGAAGGAGAAAAATATTTTTATTGAAGAATTAGCCTTAAAGAGTACCAACATTTTCATTCATTAATGCTTCACACTTTATTTTTGGAAGAAAGGAAACAAGCATTTATTAAGCTCTTACTATTTGCCAGGCACTGTATTAAACATTTTGCAAATGTTATTGTATTTAATCATCACAATAATCCTGAGATGTACATTGGTATTATCACCCCCATTTTACAGGTGAGGAAACTGGGGCAGACAGCAGTTAAGTGATATGCCTATGGTCATATTGCTAGTAAATGTCTGAGACTAGATTTGAACCCAGGTCTTCCTAATGCCGGACCCAGTGCTCTATCCACTATGCCATTAAGCCACTTCTCAACAAACTACTAATTTCATATCTGGAAATCTTCTAGGCCAGGTTTTTTGAGGAAGTTAACTGATATGAGGTGATTATTAACTATTGTAGTGTTCCCAAAGCTTATTGTTATAATAAAACTATTATTTAATGTGAAGTGGAGCTTTGGAAATCTTACACTCTGAGCATCCAATAAGCATTTGTATTTTTTTTAAAGATTAAGCTTTTTTGGGTGGAGAGTGGGAGGGTGGTCAAGGAAAAGTTTGAGCATATGTATATTAGAATGTGTATCTAATCATTTCTAGGGTTAATGACTTTTTCTCAGTTTTGATATTGGGGTTAATATATCTGTGCTCCATTTAAAAAAAACCATCTGGTATACAAGTTTTACTAAATTGAATTAACTGGGACATAATTTTAATTAATTAGGAATCACTGCTGACCAAATTTTAGAAACATACACAAAGAATACTAAATTTCTCATTAGTTTCAGGCCTAATTTATTTCCGAAAGCTGAACTAGTATTGTGTTGCATATACATAAACCTAGGTATGGGAACGTGAACACTGATCATTCAGAGTATCTAAACTGATATGTTCATTTTTTATATGAATGAAATTATTTATAAATCATTTTAGTGATATTTTGCTTTTAAAGGTTAAAAAAGTATAGCTCACTTTTTCATAGCATAGTTTTTGAAATATAATTTTGATTATTAAAATTCATGTTTTCAGAGCACCAGCAATCTTATGATTTTCTCGTTTAAGGTATTTTAAAGCTTTTTGAAAGTATGTGGAATTACTAAGTTTTAGAACCTTCAGCTTATAAAGTGAAGGGATGACCTTTATTATGTAAAGTGTATTTCTGGTAAATTTTAAAACTTTAAGTGCTAAACATTCAAGACTTCTTTGTCTCCCACGTTTATATCATTCTAAATCTGTTTCATTTAGATTACCAGTCTTTTGGCTTCTGAGTTTAGCACAACTATGACTGCACTGCAATTGGTGAAGATATAAGAAACAGTGCCCAAACAAAATGGTAGATACCATTAGAGAATATGAGCTAAATAGAATAAGGATGAAAGGGAGACATTTCCTTTAAAATTATTGTCTGAAAAGCAATTTTTGATCTGTCCAGCTGGACTAAGAAATTATTATAACATTTCTTCCACTCTAATAAAAGAAGTAATCTGAATTCTGAGAACTCAGGGTGAGAATGAAAGTTGAAATTGGGAATTGGTACATCCAGGCTCTAGACTGGGTTCTACCATTAACTAGCAGTGTAACCTTAGGTAAGTTATTTTACCTCTCTATGCCTCAATTTCCTCGTCCATAAAATGACACTTTCCATATGACATCTGAATTTTCTTTGAATTCGATAACATATGACACAATGCCTTTTCAATAAACATTCATTAATTACCTACTCTGTGCAGAACACTGTCCTAATGACAAAAGTGGAATGAGTTTTTAAAAAATGGTCCCTGCCATTATGGAATCTACAACCTAATAGGGGACAATGTCATGGCAGAGTAGGTTCAAAAAACCCACGTTGAAATCTTGACTCTACTCTAAGTTGGGTCCAACTTAACTTCTCTTGTCCTCAGTTCCTTCAACTGTAAAATGGAGATAAAACTTGAATTACCAGTCTCATGGGGTTATTGTGAAGAAGGCAGTTTGTAAATTCTAAAATTGTTATTATTGAGAGAATTTGACATATATACAAATACTTATAACACAAAATATCATATAATGATGAATATGCAAGATTTACAGAAAGAAATCACTCAGCCAGGAGGATTAGGGAAGAGGAATAACTACTGAGCAAAGTCTCAAAGTATAAGTTGGAATTTTTGAGATGGAAATAGAGGGAGAGAGGTGTGGAAGATGGGCATGACAGATCTAGGAAATAGTGTTAAATAAAGGTATGAAGTCAGGAAAGTAGAAAGTATGCAGGGAAGCTGACTGACATAAGGCTAGAAAGGGTAGGGTTGCGTTAGATTAAAGAGGGCCTAAAAACAACTTATTTACATGATTTTAAAAAATAAAACATTTTCACCTATTCAGTGCTTTTTTTCTATTCATATTTTTTTAAATGTTCAGTTTTGTCTCAGGGTAAGTGACAGAGCCATGGATAGCCAATATATATAAATATTTTCTGCAGCCTACTACTGAGGAATAAAATGCATTTGAACTCACTGTGGAAAACTGCACTCAGTGTGGTCATAATTATTATATTCCTTTTTTTATTTTTATAACTTCTATCCTGCTGATCAAAATGCTTTACTGCTACCCCTTTGGGAGTTAAATGCATTCCTACTTATGCTGTACTTTAATGGCTTTATCCTTTTGGGTTGTTATCTAAAGTCAAAAATTTTATAGGTTTAGAATGTGCTTCATACCCTGGCATCCAAATGGAAGTGTCCAGCAGGAAGCTGAAATTAAAGGTCTGAAGCTCACAAAAGAGAGAGGTAGCATTGGAGTCATCTGCATTGGAGTCATCAGCATGGAGCTGGGACTCATAGTCATATAATACAACTTCCTTAGTGAAAGTCTAGAACGTGATGCCTGCTTACTTAGTCATGGTAAAAAAAAGAAAAATGGCTACTGGGTCTTAGAGTGCATAAGGGATGTAATCAGCCTAGAAAATTAGATGGAAATATGATAATGTAGGGCTTTAAATGTCAAACTGATGAATTTGTATTCTATGCTTGAGGCAATAACAAGCCACTAAAGCTTCTTAAACAGTAGAGTAGCCTGGTCAGATTTGTGCTCTATGATTATTTTGGCAGACAGAAAGGGGAGGGAAAAAGGGAGAGGGTCCAAAAAATCTTGAAGACTATGTTTCAATTTATGGAGGAGTACAATCTCTATTAGTGGAAGGAATAGCCATGATGAAGAAATTCTAGATACTGAAGTATCATGTAACTTAAAATTATATTAAATCAATAAGTATTCATAGGTACCTATTGAATGTCAATTCTGTTTTCAGCACTACGCGTTAAGATGAAAACAGTAGCTAGGGACTCAGAATTTAAGGTAGGTCCACTACCAAAGTGCATGAGAAGAAATCCATTCAATTCCAAAAGAGACAGCATCAAAGCACTTCCATACGTGGCTTGAAAACTAAGGCCAGGCTCATAATGGGGGAATTGGTCAGAGATAATAAATTATTTGTTGTTGGAAGTGACCGAGACTCAACAGCAATAGGATATGAAAATTGCCTTGTCAAGAACTGGTCATTTGTAAATAACAGAATAGGTTCTATGTTATTATGATGAACATTGGCTATATGAATTGGCTAATCATAAGCAATTCAAGAGGAAAGGAAAGTCATCTGTAGCAGAGAAGAATATATTCATACTTTCGAAATATATAAAAAACACGTGGTAAAAAAAAATAAAATAAAAACTGGATAGTATTTGTTAAACTTGGAAGACTTATTTCCTAGATTGATGATAATATGTTCCAATGTGAATTTAATACTCCAACTTTCTGAATCAAATTTTTGAACTTCAGTGAGCATTTTGAAACAACTCTTTTAATTAGATGAGCAAGTCATCCTCCAAAGTTGTTTTAGCATATGCAAACAGACTGCTTCATTTTCTTATTTGACATTTTTGTCTTTAATAAATTGAATGGAAAAGATTTACTTAGAAATCCTATGATGAAACACTAATAAACTGTGTTAATAATAAATCGATCTGAAGAGATATCAAGCACAATATGAAATTTAGATTTGCCTTTAAATTATACCTGGTAACTTTTCAGATGAAACTTGTCTGTGCCTTATGAGGATGAAATTCTACTCATCTCATTGCTTTGGATAGATTTTGTTTTGTTTTAAGCCCAGTCAAATTTTACATTTATATTGCCATATAAAAAATGACAGAATAATTGCCTTTTCTTGGTTCTGTTTCTCCTTGACCCATTTGTCGCCTCTGACAACACGGATCAAATCTTTCTATGTGAAATTCTCCCCATTTACTTTTTTTGGTATATTTCACGATTCTGGTTCTCTCTCTCTCTCTCTCTCTCTCTCTCTCTCTCTGTCTCTCTCTCTCCTGATCATTTCTTTTTCTTTTTGTGACCCCTGATCATGGATATTTTCCATAATTCAGTTCTTATCCCTCCACTTTTCTCTCTCTATATTCTCTTCCTCAGAAACCATATCCACACTTGTGATTTCAAGTGTCATTTCTGTATAGATAACTGCAAATCCAAATCTCTAGCTCCGAGTCATCTCCTGAACTTTAGTCTCTCATCTTCTAAAGGCATCATCTAGGTACAGCTAGATGGCACAGTGCATAGAGCCCCAGGCCTGGAGTCAGGAGCATTTATCTTCCTGAATTCAAATCTGGCTTCAGAGGCTTACTAGCTATGTGACCTTGGGTAAGTCTCTTAACCCTATTTGCCTCTTATCCTTATCTGTAAAATGAAGGAAATGGTAAACCACTCCAGTATTTTTGCCAAGAAAACTCCAAATAGGGTCACAAAGAATTGGACACAACTGAAAAATGACTGAACAACAACAGTTCTGATACCACCTCAAACTTAGCATGAATAAAACTAAACTCACCATATTTCTCCCAAAATTGCCTCTTTCTCTTGAGTTCCCAATTTTTATAAATTTTGCTACAGTTCTCCTAATCAACATCACTTAAAACTTCATCACCATTTCCTTTCATATTGCCATAGACAAATTGGTCAACAGGTCTTGTTTCTCCTTTTACAGATTTTTGCATAGAACATCAATCGGTCAATCTTCAACAAGTAATTTTTAAGTGCTCACTATGTGCCAGGCACTATGTTAAGTGCTAGAATCACAAGTACAGGGAATGAAATAATATCTACTCCCAAACAGCTGACATTTTATTGGGGGGACACAAGTACATATAAAAACACATGAAGCGTTAATGTACATTAATGTACAATATAATGTACATTATATTGAATAGAAACCAATGTATACAAGATAGTTCAATGTAAGATATTTTGGGAAGGAGGATGCTAGCAGTTGGGGGAGGTCAGGAAAGGATTCAAATAGAAGACGTTGCCTAAGCTGCATCTTAAAGGAAGGGGATAAAGCTGTGAGGAAAGCAATAAGAAGAGACGGTATTCCAAGCATGGGGGAAAGGAGGTAGAGAGCCCTAAGTGAGGAACAGAGAGAAGGCCAGTTTGCCTGGATAGCACAGTGTGGGAGGGGAAGTGATATTCACTTCCCAAGTGAGACTAGAAAGATAGACTGGGGCCAGATTGTATAGGGCTGTAAAAGTTAAACAGAAGAGTTTATATTTTATTCCAGAGGCCACAGCCAGCATTGAAGTTGATTAAGTATTACTTCAGTCTTGCACTGACCTTCTGATTGGTCTCATTGCCTCTGCAGGAAGGTAGAGATAAGAAGGGAGAGGGTTCCAGGCATGGGGACAGCCATTAAAAGTGCCTGGAGTCAGGAGATGGAATGTTTTGAGCAGGGAAAAGGAGGTCAGTGTCACTGGATCACAGAGTATACAGAGAGGAGTCAGTGTAAGAAGCTTGGAAAGGTAGGAAGGACCTATGTTATAAAGAGCTTTAAAAGTTGAATTCCTCAGGAACAGTCATATGACATATGTTATGTTTGATTCCATGTATTGTCAGACATGTTACATGCTTTATCTCATTGACAATAGACTATTTGAAGGCAGAAACTATGTGTTCTATTTTTTTGTATGCCAGCACAGTGCTTCCTTAACACCAGCCTAGAATACTTTACCTATTCTAAAACCAGCCTAGTACACAGGCTTTACTCAGTAAGTATCAATTAATTACTATTAAAGCACTTCAATATGATTATTTTTTCTTTTGAATCCATGATAGAGAACTGGTATGAACAAGCTCTGAGATTGGCATTGTAGATGAAAAGAAAATAACAACAGAAACAACGAAAGAGTTGCTGTCTCTAAAGAGTAGGACCATAGGAACAGAAATTTATACTAGTGTCAAAAAGCAAGATTGACTTTATATATATATAATATACATATATATATGTATGTACTTTTTGCATGATACTACTTTCATCTAAATCGCATCACTAGGCTGCCTGAAGTTAGTTACAATATGGCTTTACTTTAACACCCATTTTAATGGATATGTGTGCATCTTTAGGAAAAGGACAGAGAGTGTACTTTGTGGGTTTCTTAAGCACTTGTACAGCCAGCAATTGAACGGAATATACAAAGTGCTTCAAACTGTGCAAATGAATTGTGGAGAAGGGAGGAATGAACTGAAGACTCTGAGTGTTCCAGGTACTGCCTCCATTCACAATGGGTGTAGGCAGGCAGGTCATTTTTGTTCCCCTGGCACAAAGAGATATTGCAAGGTAGTTTTTCTTCTCTCAAATTCCTTATGGAAGCAAAGCACTTGTTATCAAATGGAGAGAGAGAAGCTATTTAACTATGTTATATTGATGTTTTTCAATTGTTTATACGTGAAATAAAGTGCTGTCTCTGACCAAGTCTGTGCTAATAAAGCAAAAGATAACTAAGGCAATAATCCAGGTAGTTCAAGTAAAGAAGCTACTCTTTGCCAGAATCTCTCTCTGTCTTTCTCTGTCTCTGTCCCTCTGTCTCTGTCTCTCTCTTCACACACTCACACACACACACACAGAGCAATAGTTAACAGATTAAGAAATTCTAAATGCAAGCATAGCTCAAGGATATTGTGGATTCAGTTCCAGATCACTACAATAAGACGAGTCACACAAATTTTTGGTTTTCCTAGTGCACTTAAAAGTTATGTTTATACAATACTGTCCATTAAGTGTGTAATAGTATTGTGTCTAGAATAATGTGCATACTTTAATTAAAAATACTTTATTGCTAAAAAATGTTAACCAGCATCTGAGCCTTCAGCATGTTGTAATCTTTTTGCTGGTAGAGGGTCTTGCCTTTGTGTTGATGGCTGCTGACTGATCAGGGTGGTGGTTGCTGAAGGTTGTTGGGTCGGCTATAGCAATTTCTTAAGACAAGTCTGTCCCATCAATTAACTCTTCCTTTCTCTTGAACACTTAGAGGCATTGTAGGCTTATTAACTGGCCTAATTTCAATGTTGTTGTGTCTCAGGGACAGGGAGGCCTGAGGACAGAGAGAGAGACTGGTAATGGCTGGTCAATAGAGCAGTCAGAATACACATCATTTATCAATTAAGTTCGTTATCTCAAATGGTTCATGGCACCCCAAAACAGTTACAAAAGTAACTTCACACTGATCACAGATAACCATAAAAAATATAATAATAATGAAAAAGTTTGAAATATTGCTAAAATTACAAAAATGTGACACAGAGACATGATATGAACACATACCATTGGAAAAAAATGGCACCATAGACTTGTTCAATGAAGAGTCAACACAAACCTTCAATGTGTAAAAAAAAAAAAGCTGTGTCTGCCAAATGTGATAAAGTGAAGCACCATAAAACAAGATATGCCTGTGATTATGCAGAAAAATAAGGCAAAGTGCTTTTTGTTGTTCTGAATTATTAGGTTTGTTATGGTAGTTGTTGCTTGAACTTGTCAATGGATAACTAAGCCATGTATATACAGGAGGATTAAAATATAATTTAGCAATCTGAAAGGCAGTATGGTGAGTGGGATGTGTGAGTGGAAAGAGAACCAGTCAGGAGTAATAAGTCCTGAATATTAGTGACCTTGAACAAGTTACAACCTCTCTAAACTCAGTTTACCCATCTGTGAATTGGGAAAAGTAATATCTATCCTATCTACCTCGGAAGACAAAATTTTAAAAGTAGGAAGAGAATTTGTTTTGAGAACTACAAAGTAGTATTGTCAGTATTTTATCAGCAAAGCCAAACAAATCTTAGAGTAACCATAATTATTATATAGTTCATTTGTGTAGTGCTTTTAAAAAAAAACTTTTTCAAATCACATCCATCTTTTAAAATCTTACTTAAAACAACAAACCAGTGAGGTTGGTAAGATGCTACTTATTGTTTTCATTTGACATATGAGGAAATAAAGACACAGAGAAATTCTGACTTGCCTAAGTTCACATAATCACATTATGACTGGCCAAAGACTTTGCAGGAGAGCCCAGGTGTTTTAACTCTGAAACCCAGACTCTTTCCCCTTACTCATCTTGTCCTTTAAAAGAGAACTAGATAAACAAACATTCCATGCGCATTTCAATCTACTCCATGTAAATGGGTAGATAGATGATGGCTAAGCAGATAGACAAATATACAGACAGATTAGATAGAATAGCTGCTCCTGTCAGTCCAGCTCATGGATAAATTTAGCCAATATTCCTAAAACCCACTCCCTCCCCACCCCCAAAAATTAATTGATGTGAAAACTATCTAGTTAATGCCCTCTTCCTCCTCAAAGTCTCCATTAGTATAACATGAGGAAAGTACTATGGCCAACCTTAAATATGGAATTTTTCTAAGCAGAGATAGAGGGGGGAAAAGATTGAGAATCAAAGAATAACAGAATCTCAGAGTTTGAAAGGACATTGTCTAATCCATGCCTGACCAAGAATCCCTCTACAACATCTCCCATCAGTGACCATCAAATCTTTGCTCAAAAAACTCCCATGGAAGAAAGATCTGGTACCTCCCTAGGTTGACTATTCTTCTTTTAGATGGCTGACCTCTTGCTACATTGGTGTTGACTGTATTTGACTTAATAGCTGAAAGCCTATGTAAATTGTATCTATAGTCTTATCCTGATCTAGTGCCCCTGTCAAAAAAAGAAATGTAGTTAGTCTAAGTTGAACTGTGCTACTTTAACCATGCTCATTTTTAATCATCACCATTTCCCCTTCTAAATAACTCACAAACTATCTCTCTAATAAAATGTCCTAGAAGTTCACCAGCAATTGAAGTCAGTATCATTGGCCTATACTTTTTAAGTTCTATTCCCTTCCCTTTTTTGAAAATTTCATATTCCCCCCTGCTACAGTCTTGCAGAAGTCAGTTCAGTGGTGCAGTGATTAGAACACTGGACCTGGAGTCAGGAAGACCTGAGCTCAAATACAGCCTTAGACACTGCTGCATTACCCTAGGCAAGTTACTTAATCTCTGTCTGTCTCAGTTTCCTCAACTATAAAATGACAATAATAATAATACATACTTCACAGGGTTTTTGTGAGGATCAAATGAGATAATATTTGTGAAATACTCAGCAGTGTGCCTGGCACATAATAGTCAATCAATAAACATTAAGTGCCTCCTAGTACTAGACAAATGTTTATTCCCTCCCCACCCACAGGTGCCTCTCCCATTTTCCGTAATCTTTCAGACATCACTGACAGTGTTTTTACCACCACGTCTGCCAGTTCTTTCTGAGTACTGGAATACAGCTCTCCCAGGTCAAGTGATTTGAGTTTTTTGTGATCGACAATGTACTCTGTACGTCCTTATTTTTGAGATTCAGCTCCCTGTTAACCTTTTATAGTCTCTCATTTTCAGGAATATGATAATTTTCCTTGGCAGAGAAGACAGAAGCAAAACAACAGTTAATTAATCCCCTCTCTCTAGTCCTCACCCTGAGCAGGACTCCCAGCCATGCTAGACCTGATTTGGACCTATTTCCCCTGCACTATATGAACCTTTAGCTCTAATAAGGATAACTGACATTATAGATTTATGTATAACATTATATAGTTAATATTTTATTATACATAAATTAATATTTAGTTAATTAACATTAAATACTACATATTTAACATTGTATTATACATTTAGATTAATTTTAGGTGTTAAATATATATTTAACATATATAACATTACATATTTACATATAATTTTTATATATATTTATGTGTATATATATAATTTATATATATTTTTAAAGTTTGCAAAGAGCTTTTCATATATCATGTTATTTTATCTCCACAACAACCTTGTAAACCAATTTTAAGAATTTCCTGCCATTCTAAGAATATAAGTTGCAAAGAAGTTGATAAAGTTCCTCACTAGGAGTTCCTTATAGCAATGGGATCACAGTTCTAGTGTTAAAAAAATTTATTTTAACTTTTAAAAAATATTTTTGTTGACCTTAACTTTCCTCACAAGCCTCAGCTAGCATAGACAATAAGGTTTTGAGGCTAGAGGCAAGGAGACCTGTATTCCTGCTTCAGTTACCTATGTCCTGTGTGAAACCCAGGCAAGTAATCTTTCTGAGTCTCACTTTCCACTTCGTAAAGCAAGAACAATAACGAAACCTACCTCACTGGATTGTTGTGAGAACCAGATGAGATAAAATAAATAAAGTTCTTTGCAAACCTTAAAGTACTAGATAGATGTGAGCTATAATTATTCTTATAGAGCTCTGCAATGTTTTAATAGTCATCTTATTTTGCAATTAAAAACCTAAATTGGCCGATGAATTTCTTATGTATCCATATCCATATTTTTAATCAACTCCCCTTTTTTATCCCCTTAGTAGAATTGGGTTTGTAGTATTTTTTTCTTTTTTGCATTTTCATTATTTGTTTCTTGGTAGGTTTCTATCCCCATTAGGCTGACCTCTGAGTTCACAGAATCTGACCTACCCTTTCCCTAAAGACTTTCATGTTTATCTCCTAAAATCAAAGATGACTGTCAAATTAAGCCTTTCCTTCTTCACATTTCCTGTCACTGATTCTAAGATGGAGTGCTCATTTCCCTCTAAGAGTCTCATTTCTACTTTAACAATCAGTTTCTCCTTCTCAGGTATACTGTAGTGTAGACTAGCACTTCCCTTCATCACTCCCTCTCTGTTGACCGATAAAATTTTCATTAAAGCAAGTCAAGAATTCATTAGCTGTTGTGCTTTGGGCAGACAGAAGATTCTGGCAGATGTTGGGATAATTTAGCTTCCCCAAGTACTACTACATCATGCCTCCATACTAGGCATGTTTCCTGGATTCCTCAAATATTTCATCTCTTTCTATCTAGGTAGTCTATAGTATACTCACATGACAATATCGCTTCTGTTTCTTCACTTCCATTTTCTTCATTTAAATAGTTTCTACCATGCTTCCCCACTATGGCTCTTCGATTTCCTCCTGTTACTATGTTTTTGATACTCAATGCTACTCTATCCCCATCTATTTTTCCTCTCTCCTGTTCTTTTTGAATCTGACATACTCTACCAGATCAGTGTTGCCATCATGGGTCACACCCCACCCATCTCAATGATGCATGAAGTCCTTTGACATTTATCTCCTTGTAATAGGATCTGTAGTTCACCTTAATTGCTGTTATTTTGTGCATTTGTGAATAGATACCTGAAGCCAAGACTTTTATTCCTGTCTCCTTTGCCGATTCTTTTTTTGTCTTCTGAAAAGTACCAGACATTTCTATGACTGTTCTTCCTGTGTTGTGATGTCTACTCTCTAAGTATCTAATCTGCTAGGTAACCATCAAATAGAAGCAGCTTTCAAATTAGAATATACTAAATAATGCTAAATGTAAGTAAATGTTAAGGAAAGTTGACTAAGAGAAGGATTATAGTAGGTACTACAAGAGCCCACTAGTTCTTGCCAAGGAAAAAATTGTTTGCAACATATGCTTATGTAAAAATCCTGAGACTTCTGCTTAATTATGTCATTTTTGAAGTGTAGCCTGTCAACAAAAAAACCTAACACCTTCCTAAGTTTTATTTGCCAACACCCCTCAATTAAAACAGTTCGGAAAATTTCTAGTATTAGCCCAAGATGAATATTGCTGTATATATATGCATACTATATTATACATTAAATAAAAGTGGTTGTGGGGGGAGACAAGCCTATTTTTCTCTGTCTTTGCATTGGCTAGAGTTAATTTTAGCTTGTGTTTCATTTCCCAATTGCATGAGAAAACTAAACAAAAACAGTATTTGGGGGTGGGGGGAGGGGGATGGTAGAAGATATCCATTTAGTGTTTTGGTTGCCCAGTAGTCTTCTTGTCTTCCACAGTTAATCACCACACCTATCCAATAGGAACAGTGCTAATATGTAGAAAAAGCCCTGAGGAGTCAGAGGAGCTAGATTTGAGTCCTGACTCTGCATGTACAAACTGTGTAATTTTTGGCAAATCACAATTTCTTGGAGCCTCAGTTTCCTCATCTGTAAAATGAAGATAGTAATATTTATACCACTTACCTCACCAGATGCTTATCAAGATCAATAATATAAGATATGTGAAATGCCTTATACTAGTAAATCACAATATAAATGTACTTTGTTTCCTTACTTAGGTTCCAGGGATTGGGTCAAATTATGATTTTAAAATAGCAATCATATGTCTCCATAACGGTATATGGAAGTTTATATTGTAAATGACTCCACTCCAAACCTACCCAAGTTTAGACTCATAAAGACAGTGCAGTGAAGATATGAAATATGTTTGTGCTTTGATATAGAACTTGCAGTTTTTCATTGTTCTTTGTAGGTAGAATGAAATTAATGACGAGATGAAGAACATATAAGAAGAAGGACAGAAAGAAGAAAGGAAGGAGGGAGGGAGGAAGAGAGGAAGGAATGAAGGAAGGAGGGAGGGAGAAAGAGAGGGAGGGAGCATTTATTGAGTCCTTACTATGTGCAATGTGCTAAACACTATAGTAAAAGATGAAATAGAAGATAAATGAGTGATGAAGCAGCTAACGTTATCAAGAGGCAATACTTGTGGAATATTTGTCATACTTTGATTTAAAAACAGAAACAAGAAAAAACATTTCTTGAAAGGTCAGAATGGAGTGAATGAGATTCTTTTCTGTATAACACTGCTTCTTTGGAGATTTCTGAGGAATGTATTATAATATAGAAAATGACAATATGCGGCTTGGGAGCCAAAGCTGGACTACCAAGCCAATTTACTCCCCCTCTGGGCACTGCCTCTTAGCTGAGTAGAGAACAGTGAGAGCAGCGGAGTATCCTGGACCAACCCAACCCATTCTCAGCCAGACCCCTGCTATAAAGAATCACCCATGCTATTATACTTCTTCACGCGTGCTTTAATAGGAGACACTTTTTTTCCTTTGACATATCCCAAAATGGTATTGAGCAGTTCATCTAAAACATAACTATAGAAGTCACCTTAAGTTTATTTAGTCTGTCATGTCTTTTTTAGTCAATGATCCTTCTAAACAGAAACATTCAGTGTGTTTTCCAGTTGATTGTGTCTTGGTGGCCAGCATCATTCATATTTTTGTCTTTTTTATGACTACTCTTTATTTTTCATGGTACAAAAATTGAATCAGAAAGAGATAGGGGTTCATGTTGTGTGTGTGTGTGTGTGTGTGTGTGTTCTGTTCAGATAAATGAAAAGTCACTGCACTGGTGAGCCTTGAAGTTTGTATCCATAAGTTACAATGTCAACCTCTTTTGAAAATAATCTTCACACCAATTCAAGAAACAAATATATCAGGTCAGGGAACATTGAAAACTAATGATTGTTGAAACTTGCTGGCCAAGCTAAAACTTTACTCCAAGGGATATTAATTTTTTTTCTGTCATTAAAGGAGAAAAAAGTGATTCTCCTCTGTAACTGGTAATAATGATCTTCTAAGATAAAAATAAATTAAATTTATATTAAAGCTCTGGCTAAGGGACATGACAGCTTCTTTCTTTGTTAGAATTTTCATATGGTGTATAATGGAACATATAGTGGACTTTAACTGCTTCCAGTAACATCAATAATGCAAATCTGTGTTTGAATGCAAATGAATGCCTACAAGGCCTGTTTTGGTTATTAATGATATTAATTATCTGACTGTTCAGTGTTGTTACTGTTGTGTTTGGAGCAATACTTAATAATAAAAGGCCACAGGCAAATCTCAAAAAAAAATCATAACAAACTTAATATCAGAGATTAATTCTGCTATACAAAGAATTCAAGAGAATGTTTACTGGTGAAAATCCAGCCTACATTTTAACTCATTAGGTAGACATTCCTCCAGTGAATACATTTTATGAGTATGACTTGCTTTCTTTTCCCAACCAAAAGAAATGGTTCTGATGTATTTCCAGAGAGTAGACAGTTCCCTATCATAAATGGTCATTGTTTAAAAAGATCTTATAGCTGTAGGCCTACCCTCAAAGATGAAGATGTTGTTCATGAGCAGTCCTTTTTGACCTTAGAATTGCTTTGAAATGCGTCCCACTCAGATTTCTCTTCAAGGGCTCATTGGCTACTTGGCTGTAGTGGCATAGGAAATGGAGATCATATGCATGGACCGAGCTGGTCCTCTGTGGATATCTCTTTTATTGTGAAAATAGTCCAAAACAGCTTCACAGAGGAGCAGAATAAAGTGAGGAAGGCCTGTCAACATCTTCCCCATACTCTCTTCCAGTATTTGATTCTAGAAATTGACATTAAGCTATTGTGTCAGGTGACATATGGGGTAGCAGCCCATCTGGTTGGCCAGGTTTATTGCCATCATGGCAGGTAAAGCTATCATTTATAATCCAGTTGATTATAGCTGCCAGCGGATGCTGCGTTTCTGTGTCGTTCATGCCAGCTGTAGCAGTTTTCACTGGTTTTAAAATTGAACTGCTTTCAGTCTGAATCCTCAACTCAGGTCTATTTACCATAGGAAATCTAACCAGGAACTCAGCACTCCCAGGAACATAATTGTGCAGCTCCTTAGATTGCACCACTCTCTCTACCATCAATAAGAGCATAGCACATCAAGGAAATGAAATGTAGAGTATGCATCACGTGTCTCCTTATTTCTAACAGAAACATATTTTTTTCAAATAGAGCCTCTGATCTGCCCCATTAAATTCAATGAATCAGAGAATTATAGATTTGGAAGAGATATTAGAGGCCATGGAGCCTAACCCTCTCATTTTAAAGAAACAGGAACATAGAGGTCAGCTGACTTACTTAGGGTCATCAAAATAGGAAGAATCAGGACATGAACTAATGTACTGACTCCCAAGTTTAATGTTCTCTCCATTTATAAAACACTTTCCCCATAACAACTCTGTGATGTAAGGTTTATGATGATACCAGTTTTGAAAGATAAGAAAAATAAGGCTTAGTAAAATAGAGTGATTTGACCATGAACAGACAACCATTAAGTATCAGAGCTAAGACTTGAACAAAGAGCCCTTGTTTCCAGCTCTGGCTCTCTATCCTCTGTGCCACTCTGCATTTTCTTTAGACAATGAAAATCTCAAGGCTACCTCAACAGAGATATGGTAACTGGGAACTACCTTGGAACTGGGAACTAAAATAGAGCTTGAGTTCTCCATTAAAGATCTAATCTCAACACTGGATGAGGAAAGGAATAAGCATTTTTATAGCACCTACGCTGTGCCAAGCACTGTGCTAAACACTTTTACAAACATTATCTCATTTGATCCTCATAACAACCCTGGGTGCTATTATATCCTCATTTTTTAATTGAGGAAACTGGAACAAACAAGGGTTAAGTGATTTGCGCAGGGTCACACAGCTAGGAAGTATCTGAAGCTGGATTTGAACTCGGGTCTTCCTGATTCTAGGCACAACACTCTATCCACTGTACTACCAGCTACCTCTAATAATAATATTGAGAGTTGTTAGGCAGTGATGCCCGGATTCCTTGTTCAGAGCATGCTGTTCCCCTTGCCAGTTAAAAGCGTTCTTCCCCAAAACCAAGGAATCTTAATTTTTTTGTCATGGTCCTTGTTGGCCGTCTGCTGAAACCTATGGACCCCATTTCAAAACAATATTTATCGCCTATATTCATAATTGAAGGAAATGCCAAATTTCAGTTAGAAATTTGTGAGAATAAGGATGTAATTTTGTCCAATCCAAATTCATAGACTCCTTGAAATCTAATAGCTGGCCATCTTTTTGACTCCAAGTTAAAACCCTTAAGAAGAGAATTCAGTTTTATGGAACTCAAAGGCCAAGGACTGAATCCTATCAGTTAACCATTTTTGCAATTTATTTGCCTTTGAACTATTTCCCTTTTTAATTTCAGAATCTCATTTTGGTACACTTAAAAAGTGTCTCACTTCAACCACAACTCTGGGTTCCCAGGTAGACATCTCAGGGTGAGAGTAATAGAGACAGACTGGAAATAATCTTTCTTTCACAGGTCAGAATCAAGGAACAGTACAATCAGAATTCTACAGTACTATGTACTATGGATCTACTTTTGTCCTGTGAAAGATTGGGGGTCATTCCTGATGTGACAAGTATCTCTGCATTCACAAAGCTGCATTATTTCATGTTTACTCTCTAAGCATTTGGGGGCACAAAAATGAGTTTTAAAGTTGCTTGTTCTGTTAAACATTTGCCATAAAGTTAATGGGCTGCAAAATTCTTCAGATTATGACTAAAAAAGCTCATCAGAATTCACCAGTGATTTGTTTTATATTGTCTCTGCAGTCATAAAGCAAGTTAGAAGCAAAAAAGCTACCACATACAGGAGTCAAATAAAGTCAGATATGCCCTATAGATTAGGGCCTTTTGCATTTCCATGGCAATTCGGAAAATTCACTCAGTCTAAGTTTCTCGATCAGAAATGATGTCAAGTTTATTGCCAATTTTGTCATTTTGTTTTCTCTAGGACTTGACAGGGTCTCTGGGGCAAAAAGATTTGTAGCCAATTCTCCAAGTAGTAATGCAACACTTTAAAAAGACTTCAAGAGATGATTTGAAAGAACTGTTCTTTTGTCTTTTCCTTTTATTGTTATTTTAAGTCTGTCTGGAAGGAATAAAGTGCTGTGTCACCATTCTCAGATAGATCTTTCACATTGTTGGCTCTCTAGCAGGAGGCCATTCAAAAACAAGAATTCAGGTTGAATATACCCTTTTTTCCTTCCCAATAGCAACACTTGCAGAAATGTAGATAACAATAAGAAAAGTCCTGTTCCAAGAAAAATATAACAATGATTTGACACCCTATAATGAAACATTGTCTTTTCAGGACGAGTCTGCTTCAGCTGACAAACAGTATAAACAAGAGGCGGCCCAGGTCACTTATTCAACATCAGCTGTTTCTAGCACACAGGAGGTGTTGTATATCAATGGAAACGGGACCTACAGTTACCATAGTTACAGAGGGTTAGGAGGAGGACTGCTAAATCTGAATGATGCTTCTAGTAGTGGTGAGTCCTTATTACAGATTGTGTATGTATGTCCAGTCGGGGGTGGCGTCTGTTCGAAAATGGAGAGAGAAGAGAGAATATACAGATGTCTCCCAGATACATATTCCTATAGATGTGCTTTTTCTCTTGCTATCCCTCAAAATGGCAAAAATCATTATGCAATTGTAGGATCACACATACTTCTCAAAACCCTACAAAATTTGACTAAGTAAATAAAAGCTTTTTTCCCCAGAAGTGGAAACCCCTGATGCTAAATAACAACTATTTTTATGAAAACAGTAATATTAAATAGGGATCTTTTTTTTAAATAAAAGAGTCAAGGTGATCCCTGATTTGGGGGAATTGAAGCACAGAAATGTTAAATAACTTATTCAAGGACACAAAGGCATAAGAACGTATGAGAAAATATAAGAACGTAAGTATTAGACATCAGACCAATAGAAGTAAAAATTTTGTTTCTTGTCATGGCACCAAGAGATATTTAAGAAGTAAGCATGGTAGCTACTTTCCTTAATACCAAAAGGTTAGGGACTTCCCAAACATCACAGTTTTCCCATAGCCTACTATGGATCCATGATTCTTGAATTCTATTGCATTACTTGAATATATTTTCATCTTCTAACTGTACAACCTGTTAGGGTACTGAATCACAAAGTTAGCTATCCACTGTGTAAAGTAGTCTTCCTTTAATTCTAATTCCCTTTGATTCTAATTCCCTTTGAGTTCCAAGGGCTGTCTCCATAATTCTATTATTCTGAAATTTAGTAAGTATGCACCATTTTGCACCCTCTAGTCAATCAGTAGCAGATCTAAGGTCCTCTGACTTTCATTCCTATTGGGTTATTCTTCTTAACTTTGCCTTAAAATTTGCCAAAGACTTCTTAGCCTACTTCACGATTACAAATTGTTCTGTATTTTTTAACCCAAATTCCCCCCCACCATCTTCATGTTATTTCCTCCCCAAGATATTAACAAGGATGTTGAAGGGGGAAATGGTTGTGAAATTATTGAATATGGTCCATTAATAGTCTACTATAAGGATAATAGGTTTTAGAGCTGGAAGGGACCTGAGAGGTTATCTAGTTCATTTTACAGATGAAAAAATGGAGGCCCTGGGAGAGTGACTTACCCAAGGTCCCACATGCAGTAAGTGACAAACTTGAATACAGAAGCATTCTCTTCTTATGATATGCCATGCTAACAGCACATGATACCATATTGATGTGTTTAATAGGGCAGAGGAGGGCCTCATATTTTAAAAAATGATCTCATATGTATCATTAAATTCTTTCCTAAAATATTAGTCTGCTGGGTGTACACTTGACTTTAATCAATGTTGCTTTACATAGCAGCTATGTGACATAGGTCAGTATAACTAGCCCTTTCTCAAAGGTGAGGGACCTGAGGCAGAGAAATGAAAGTAGCTCAACAAAACTAGAGCAGAGCCAAGATTATAATATGCATCCTGTCCTAGGCTCAGACTAATCGGCCTTAACTCTCAAGTTAAAGCGAATTTTAGGAATTAAAAAAAATGATTTCTTCCTAAATTCATCCGCTATTTACAGAGCCCTGTGAGTAGCAGGGAGATGATGATATTAGAATCTGTCCATTATCACTATAGTTCACTCAACTAAAAATAATTATGTGTGAAACTATGTAATAGGGCTTTTGGTTCTTTTTTATTATTATTTTTAATGCAAAAAGAGGTGTGAGTGTTGTGTGTGTGTCTTTTCCTGCCTAGACTACTGAGGATGTAATGGGACCATTAATTTTTTTATAGTATTTTTTATGTATTAATTTATAACCATCATACAATAAGACAATAGCTTTAGCTAAGGAGATGATTTATAAGTAAAATTAATATTTTTAAAGTATAATCTGATCATTCATATTAAATGTTTAATTTTAGAACCACTAAAGCCTAACTGATAATTAAATCTTAAGTGGTTGATATGAGGTATAGGCCACGCTATCCTCTGTGAAGTTTAGTATGTGAAAAGTCTGGTATAGGTTCCATAGGAATTGACTTGTGATATTGTATTTCAAAAACTGAGGCTGTCTTCAGATTGTTTGTGGATATGCCTAGTGATTCCATGATAATCCAAACTTTATCATTTTAAACAAACAGCTGAACATGGATTTTGATAGATTTATGAGCAAAGTTAGGCTGATTAAACAGTGAACAAATCATTATACTTTTCTTCATGGTTTGCTTCCATACTTGTGATTCAGTACCAGGCAACATGATATATGTACTCTTATGACAATTCCAAAATCTACGGTCACTTTCACTTAGATTATTCTATGAAATGAAGACTCATTTAACTCAAATTATATTTATATTTAAAAGTTATACCTACATTTGCTTTGCTTTAAGTTTCAAAGAGCAATTTTGTGTTCTATGATAGTGTAAAATGTATTGTAAACAAATTGCTATTTTCTATTAAATGCTTCTTAATTATTAAAATAACAAATAACATTGACAATCCTGTTATTATGGGATGGGGGGGCTCTTTTGCTTTGTTTTCCCTTATAGTTGGGGAAATAATAAAATATTATTAATGTTAAATGACTACATACCTGAGAAAACTGTGCCCCTTTTGTGGTGGCAGAAATATGCTTCCAAATGTCATTCAGCAGAGATTAGACAAGAAAGCCGTGTGTCTCTGGACTCCATTAAGAACTAAAGAGTGTCTCCAAGGGCAGGATTATTAAGTTTTGTCCAGACTAATCTCTCTCTGGTTCAAAAGAGTAGTGTCTGAGGAACACAAGGAAAAGAAAGGAGCTAATTTTGGAAAAAAATTAAGAATCAGAAGTATCTTCAGTATCTGGTATTCTAATGAGTCTTCTTATTTTCCAACATTACCCTTGTTTTCTGGGAGGCAATTTGGACAAAGTATAATATATTGACACTCTAACCAACACAGAACTGACTACAAGCTAAGGATGTCTTTTTTATCATCCTATAATATTTGAAGTTCCCTAATACTGAATTTATGGTACTTTAGATAAGAAAATCTTAGCAAGAGCTGGTAGTTTTGAAAAATATGTGAAAAACTACTTATATTGACAAATTAAGTCTTTTCCAGGTATTTCAAACATTTGTGTGTAATCAAGAAATGGCATGTTGTTGTTGTTGTTTTATATATAAATAAATTCCATTTACTGGTTAAAGTACAGCATGACCTTGGACCATAATACAGGATAGGATACTTGGCCTCTATAAGAATCAGCTCTGTGTCAGAGTCAAGAAAGAAGCAGATAATGTTAAGGTCTCTAAACATCAGTTCAGCTGATGTCATGCGGAAAGGAAGAACTACATTAATACACATAAGTCATAATCAATATATAAGGGTCATAGATAGAACCAGTTTTATATAACAAGACAGAATCACTGAATTCAGCTGATCACTGAAAACTCAGGCTGATCTGTAGTCATTTTTTGAAGTGGTAAGAAGCTGGGGGCTTAGGACACATTGACCATGAGATCCTAGCATGAAATAAGATAAATGTGTATTCTTGGTCACAAACTAGATAAAGGAAGATAAGAATCTAGACCATTAACTGGGGTTAATAAGCCAAGTTGAGATTTGGGGTGAGATCAGTATTGAAACGTATATAAGGTTTATTACAGGGGTTCTTAATCCTTTTTGTGTGTGTGTAATAGACCCTTCTAGCAATCTGGTGAAAGCTAAGGAGTTCTCAGAATAATAATGTTTTTAAATGCATAAAATAGAATATATAGAATTTTAAAGGAAATTCATTATATTGAAATAAAAATGCGGTTTTCCCCATCTAATTTCACAGATCCTTTTAAATTGCTCCCAGTATGCATAAACCCTAAATTCACACTGGAAGGAGAGTGAGGGGCCAGACAGATGCTAATGGCTAATGAAGAACTGAGGGTACTATCCCCATAGAGGGAGACATGTGGATCTTTTCTCCTGAAGTTTCAGAAGCAATACAAAAAAGAAATTGTGTTCCTTCAGTGCCATCACACAACTTTTAGATGCATTCTAAGCGATTTCTGTGTAAGGGCAAAAGAGGGCAAAACTCAATTTGCAATCCACCAAAAAGGTAGATAGAAATTTCTAAAATTATTTAACTTTTCTTGTGTCTAAAAATTTAATTTTTGGATTAAAAATAAAATGTGTAAATGTGAAGATTTATAGATCTTAAAGCTAACTTATGAGAAGTAACATGATATAGAGGGTGGAGAGTTAGCCTGAGAGTCAGGAAAACCTGAAGGGTTCAAGTTATAGCTCTGCCATATCCTAGTTGTGTCATACTAGGGAAGTCACATAACCTTTCTAAGATCATAAGTTGCAAGGCAGTTGCTGATATTAATTGATATTGTTTCATCCCTTAGAGTTACCCACACAAATAAAAAAAAGATGAATATGAGAGAACCATAATTTAAATTTAAATATAAAAGAATATACTCTCTGGATTTTTCATTCCAACAGTTATAAACAAAATTAAGTGCAGCTTGAAAATGTTTTGATAGGCTAAGTATGTTTATATTTTTGCTTAATGACCAAAATCATTAGTCTGAAATTTCTGTGAGTTATACAAAAAATTAAAGTCATGAGGGAAAGTATAGTATGAGTGTTCTAACAATCCTCCTAATGAATTCTAAAGCAAAAATCATTAAAAACATCTATGCTCCACACTCCAGATATGAAAATGAAAAATGACATAGTGTTTGCCCAAAAGGAGCATCTAATCTAGTAGAATGAGATAAATTCAGTACACTGAAACTGGATTTAGGAGACATGATTTTGAATCATAACATTAGTTGATTGACCACAAAAGTCACATAACATTTTGAAATGTTGTTTCTTCAACTGTAAAATGGGGATAATATCTCTTATATTACTTCCTCCATGGGCTTACTATAGGGAAGTGTAACACCACCTCAAAGATACTTACACTGGTATTTTTAAACTGCCCTCCTTCACCCAAGAGGAGGGTAGCTGACACTGCTAACTCTCAGGTTCTAGGGAAAGAGTGTGTGTCTATATTCTCAAAACTATAGTTCATGTGTCCCCACTTGCATGCTTTCCCTTAATAGTCAGCCAATAGACCCAACTAGTTCAAAGCCAAGGCATTTACTAAAATGACATGTGAAATTTGAAGAGGAAGAGATTACTTCTAGCTAGAGAAATCAGAGAAGATTAAATACAAAGGGAAAAACTTGAGCTGAACATTGAAGAAAGAGAAAAATGTCAATAGATGGAAAGGTAAGGAAATGCCCTGAGTTGGAGAAAACAAGAAAAGATCAGGAAAGTGAAAAGTATCTCAGTTCAGAGGAATATACAGTGCATAAAAGAAAGTAATATTTAATAAGATGGAATAGGTAGGTTAAAGCCAGATTGTGAATAGTCTTGATTGTCAGGCTAAGGAGTTTGTATTTTAACCTATAAATGATAAAAAATCCTGAAGGTTTTTGAGCAGAGGAATAATATAATCAGACTTGGTCTATGGTTTAGAAAAGTTATTTTTAAATTTTAGTGAAGGATGGATTGGAAAAAGGAGAAGCTGGAGGCAAAGAAGGCAAACTATGACCCTATTACTCTAGGCAAGATATGATGAGTGCCTGACATGAACTGGAATGGTAGTAAGAGAACTGGAAAGAAAGGATGGATATGAGAGGTATTGTTGAGATACAGTTGACATATTAGAGGGAGATTCATTCAAATTACGCAACAGTGATGACAAGAAAACAAGAAACCAGTCCTCTATTACTCCAAGGGCTCTGATATTAAGCCCTTGGGGACACTTCTATTGTTGAGTTACATGAAGCTTTCTAAAGGAGTTCAGAGTCCCATTGTTAATGTGTATCCTGTCACTTGATTCTAAATCATACACATAAGTTAGTTGTGTCAAGGGTCCCTCTCTGTGGCCATCCAGTTGGATTCAATATACAACCTGTGTCATCTATGTCCTCAAGGAGCTCATGCAGAGACCACATTCCAGCAATTGGAATTACTGAGTATGCAGAGAATTTTTAGCTGTGAGATGGAATGGAGCCTTAAACAGTGCATCAATGACTTTCCAAGCATTTATTCTTCTATGTGCGTGGCACTGTGATAAACCCTGAAAGTACAAAGACAAAAAACAAGACGAAACAAAAAAACTCAAAGCCGTCCCAACTCTGAAGGAGTCTACATTCTATTAGGGGAAGAAATATAGGTACAGGTATATGTATGTCTGTATGCATGTTTTCCATTTTATGTATTTTGTGTCATATAAAACTTACATATTCTATTATCCTGTGTTATATTATTCTAATTTTATAACATCATGTTATATAATCATATCTATATATAATTATCCTACTGTATTAATTATATTAATATTTTCTATTATGTTACGATGTATGATCTATATGATATATATACTAGTATATACTATGTGTGTATGCACACACACACACACAAACATGTACACACAAGTATATAATTCTTCCACTCATGGAATGTAGACTCCTTTAGAGCAGGAACTGTTTTTTTTTGTGAGTGTGTGTGTATGTGTTTCTCTATGTCAATACAACATAATGGAGTGAACACCAGTGACTGTTTGAAGAAAGATCTCCTGTAGGAAGCAGCTCATGAGCTAAGCTGTAAAGGTAGCTAGAGATTCTGCAAGGCAGAGGAAAAGAAACGCATTCCAGGGATGGCGATGTCAGCCTGTGCGATGTCATGGAATTGGGATGTGGATTATGATGTGGATGACATAAGGAATAGATCTTGAGAGACCTCGAACTCATTTAAATAGTAAGGGATTAGTTCATAGAAATGAGGACAGTAATTCTGAAGTTTAATTCTGCCCCAGGAACCAGGTGAAGCAACATTGTAAGGGGAGAGAAAAACGTTTGGGGGATGAGGAGTTCCTGCTCTAAAGGAGTTTACGTTCCATGAGTGGAAGAATTATATACATATGTGTACATGTTTATGTGTGTGTGTTCGGGGGTAGAGGGGAATAACATTGTGGAAGTGCATACATCATGTACGTTCTGATTGGAAGTACATTTAACTAAAGAGCCTTGCAGGAGAGCGATGCTGGTTGGTGTACCCTAGACAAGAGGTAGAGTGAGCTTGCTGGCTCAACCAGACTCTTTGTGGTCCTACTTGCTCAGTGTCTATAGCCCTTAGAAATTAGTGCTGTTGATGTGTAGGGAGGAGCCTTCCCACATACCCCAACCCCACTTTAAACACCCGCTAAAATTAATCGTATTATAACTGTTATGAACAGGGGAATAACAATGATTTGACACCTTTACCCTAGGAAGTTTCCCAAAACTACGAACTCAGAACAATGAGGGAATTTACATGACAGGTATAACTGGTAATCATTGAAGATTATATTCATTCTCTAATCTGAAACGCACTTAATTATGTTTATAAATATGTCAGAATAACCCAAAAAAAGAATGAAGTACTTGCCAAAAAATTCTTAAGTATGTTAAAATATTTCAAAAATATGTTTTAAAGACATAGACTATATAATGATTTATTTTAACACCATGTCTAATAAACTATACTCTAAGCTCATTTCTTACATAAGTTTCTCTAAATAATGGATTCGATATGACTACCTTCTGCCTTAACACCTTCCCATCCAAATTCTCATTTCTAATTTTATTTTTTCAAATTTAGGTTAGCCTAGACCCTAGACCTTTCTCAAAACAGTCTCCCTCCTGGGGGAACTTTTAAATGGTGCCTTTCAGAAGTCTGTGCAAATGCGGTTTTAGATTAGGTAATGAATTATAATTGTCCCTCAACAATAATAAAATCAATTCATTATAACAGGCCAGTATGGTAAAAGGCTAAAAAGGAACCTTGCAAGGCAACTTGGAATTTCTTAGGGCCTAAACAAATTTTGGGTTATTGAAAAACAGATAATCAAAATATAAGATGAAGCATTTATTGATAAATTCTCAAACATATTTTACAGTTTTTAAAATTAAAAAAAAATTAGAATCTGCAGACCTCAAAACTTATGGTGTGACCTAGAGTATAAGTCTAATGCAATAGCTAGCAAGGAATAGAAGTAACTTGAAGTGCAGATCCTATAGCAGTGCCCTTTTACTCATGAAATCATGGTGAAGTAGAACAAAATTGGATTTGGGGACCAAAGAATTGGCTTCAAGTCCAAATTCTGCTGCATATTAGCTGTGTGACCTTATGTAAATCCCTAAATCTTTCAGAGTCACAGTATCCTCATATTTAAAAGAGAGATAATGTACTTCACAGAGTTGTTTTGAGGAAAGAACTTTATAAGTAAGTCACAAGGCTCTATGTAAACATAAATCATGTTTCTTGTGAATCCAGATATTGATTCATATTATTGAAGGGTTTGTGAATTATATGTCTGTTTTCTGTTACTTAGTTTCTTAATATCTAGCTACTATATTCATTCCAAGAATTTTATTTTTAAAAATTTCGCATCTTTTGCTCATATTTTTCAACCCTAACATACTTTTAAACCATTTGCCATTTATAATAGATTTGGGAACATGAAAAGGATCTTTACACATGTATGTATAGTTATATCTATCTATCTACATATAGAGATATAAAATTCCAATTCAATTCATCAAATACTTACTGAGTTCCTACTATGTCAGAGACACTGGGTTAGGCCTGAGTATCACTAAGATGAAAAATAAAATTATCTGTGCACTGAAAATGTTTACAAGGAGGGATAAGACAGATATAGAAAAAATATGTTAGAAATTAAATTATCAAAAGGACAAAGGAAGGATTTAAAAGTGGTACGAAAACTGAGGTGGGGAAAAAAATCACATTTATCTGTGAGGTGATAGGGCAATTTTATAGAGGAGCTGGTGCCTGAACTGATTTTTTTAAAGAAAAGAAGGATTCTTATAGGTGAGAATGTAGATGGGCTACATTCTGCACATGAGGGATAACCTAGAAGAATGCACAAAAGTTGGAAAGAGTAGGAAAAAATCAGGGGACAGCTAAAAGGCCAGTTTGGCTAAAATGTAGAATTGGTAAAGGGGAGCAGTATGAAATAAGACTTTAAAGGCATGTTGGAGCCAGATTACAAAGATCCTTAAGTGTCAAGCTGAAGAGTCCATATTTTATCCTAGAGGCAGTAAGAAGATGCTGAAGATTTCTGAACAGGACAGTGACATGGGCAGGTCTGTGCTTGGAAAGATTATTTTGTCAGGTGAATATAAAATGGATTGGATAGGGGGAAGAATGGAGGCAGGAAGTTCAGCTAGTCAGTCAGCTAACATTTACTAAGTGTCTAATATGTGCCAAGTGCTGGGAATACAAAGAAGAGAAAACTAAGATCCATATTAGAAGCCATGAGGCTCTGAAGCTGGGTAGAGGGTATGTGAATAACATAAAGTGAACAAATCCAAAATAGAAATAGCGAAGTTGGAAGGAAGAAAAGTTCTTGAGGAGAGATGAAAATAGTTGTGGATGAGTTGAATTTGAGGTTCCAATGCTACATGTGTATGGTTATGTCCAGTGGACAGTTGGAAAGGCATGACTAGAGGTCAGTGGGAATATTGTGACTGATCGTATAGATTTTTGAGTAATCTGCAAAAAGGTGATAATAAGACATGAGAATAAATGAGATAGCCCAGCAAAAGAGTATATATAGAGAGAAGAGAGGTAAAGATGAAGATAGACTCTTAGGGGATGTTGATATTCAAGGATCAGAAGGAGGAAGATGAACCTGGCAAAATAGACTGAGGAGTGGTAAGGTGGGAAAGAAGAGAACCAGGATAGCATCATGGAAGCCAAGGGAAGAGAGAGTATCAGGGAGAGACGATTAGCAATGTCATACCACAAAAAGGTCAAATCGAATGAGGACTAAGAAAGGGGCATTTAAAATACATCATAGAGAATGGTTTTAATAAAGAGGGAGGAAGCCAGATTGCAAATGAAAAGTGAGTGAACTGAACTGTGAGAAAGTAAGGAGAGTGTATATAAACTTTCTTTGTAGTTTAACACTGAATGGAGAGGAGAGTCATAGGATGATAGCTGAAGGGGCAATAATAGATTAAGGAAAGGTTTTCTTTTGTTTAGGAAAGACCAAAGATTAATATATATATATGTGTATATATATACATATATATACACACACACATATATATAAAACATATATACATGCATAAATATGTACATGCACATATATCCATACGTATATGTATTGTGTATATATATCATATTTGTAGATTTGTGTATATATGTGTATGTGTGTTTGTGTGTGTGTGGTAGAGATGGTAGAGATGGTGGTAGAGAATGGTAGAGAAATGTGGGCTCTCATCTCTCTTTTGCTATTGAGATCAGAGCTCAATCAACTTTTCCCACTTATAAAATGCTATTTATTGAGAAGTTAGAACAATGAAGATTGATGAGCTATTTACATACCTGTAAAGACCCCTGCATCAATAAGATCATAGGATTTAGAACTGGACAGAACCTTAGAGATCATCTGAAGACTAGATTCTAGTCTAGTATAACCCTCTGATGTTGCAGATAAGGAAATCAGTCTAAAGTGCTTAGATGACTTGACAAAATTCACAGAAATAATAAGTAGCAAAGCCAGTAAATAAATGGTAACCTCCATTTCAGTCAGTTACAATGATTAGCAGAGGGGTTAATGTTTCATTGGAACTATGATGGAAAAAGAAAAAGCTACTTCCAAAGATTCCAAAGTTTAAAAAATTTCAGATTGTCTGATTAAACTCCTCACTTTGTTTAATAGATCCAGTTGGTTCCAAAACCTCAGAAAATGTGAACTGAAGGGGCATGTCCACTTCAGCTCTATCTGGAGTATCCAACAAAAATAATTGTTTTTACTGTGCAATATTGACTTGGGTTTTATGGTGTGGTCTTCCTAAAAGCCATCTCTCCACTGCATAATAAACATGGTTCTTCATGTATCTTTAAGATACAAGAAGACCTCTAGGGAATGCTGCCCTGTCTTTTGTTACTGAATACAGAATAAAAAGATTTCATTAACTTTCTAGATTCTTTCTTCTAGAGCTGGCTACAGTATAAAGGTCAGGTACTTTCAAGCGATGTGACCTCATTGTGTCTACTTTCAGTTTTGTGTCTTCCTCCAACTCCTTCAAAATTAAAAAAAGATGAGTTGAGCTTCACTGGTCTCATCAGAAATTCTGCTGGGCAGGACAAGGGTCCTAGAAGGCAGCTTTTCTCTTGCCCAGGAAACCTTGCCCTCCCTGTCTAGAAATGAAAATGCCCATTCACCAGCTTTCAATTGCCTGCGTTTTGTCAACTGAATGGGGTTAACTAAGGCATAGGGTACCAGCTCCTTTCCTGAACAAACATATAGCAGCTACCTGTTCTAGACCCAGAAGATCATCTCTTCACCAACATGAGAGACAGCCTGGTGTAGGAGGCAGAGGACTCTCCTAGAAGTCAGGAAGGATTCAAGAGTTCAAATCCCACTTCCGACATACACTGGCTTTGTGACTCGAGCAAACTCACTTAACCTGAGGAAAGTAGGACTATAAGTTTCAGAGCAGGTGTCTGATATCCATTGATCAGGCAAGTTTCCTTATTAAGAGTTCCTTGTACCAATGAAATCATAAATTCAATCAAAAAATACAAAAACAGAAACAACGATTTCAAATTCCAAACAGCCATGACTGCAATTATTATTTTTCCATTTAACTTTGTAAGCAAATTCCAGTTTATTTTTAGTGTTTGAATCTTGAATGCTGTCATATAGATCTCCATCCCTGAAAAATACTTAGTCTTTGTGGTATTCCATTTTGCAGGAAATGCTGTCCCTAGCTAGGCTAACTTTCATATTCAACTATTAAAGATAATAGATGTTTTTAATACATTCTGTGGTTAAATCCATTCTATCACTTAATCAAACTCACATCTGTGGATGTGTTTAAGAAATGATTGTGCTTTCAATATATGAATGGCAATTAATAGAAAGGAGTAATGTTTCATGATTCAATGTTCAAACACATTAAGTAATTTAATCTAATTAATGTAATTCCAGACCTAATCCTTCAGATCTTGGATTCCTTGACTCTTTTAGGCTGACTGAAATGTTTCTCTTTAGAAAGGTATTCCATACAGTTACATGTATTTTGTATCTAAAATGACCTTGAATGTCACTATAAGAAAAGACACATCACCTGACCCTTAAATGTTTCTGAAAGTATACAGCCCAATTCTTTTTTAATATGGTATCATGGCATGGGATTACTAAGGTTTCAGGGTAACCATATTTGATTAGACTTTTGTACGGAAGGCCATATTCAAAGAAATGTTTCAATGGATCTATGTAATAATGAGTTATAATGAACTCCTACCATCTTTGCTTTGTGAATGTCTTATAACAATCAGAATCCATTCTATCTAAATAAATTCACAATAAGATACATGCAACCTTTATCTTTATAGTCCAGGGCCACTCTTGATAAACTACTCCATTATAACTGTGGTTTGCCTTGAGCAGATTTTCTCTACCAGTTTTCTCATTCACCTTGAAATAGTTATTTTCTCTTAGCCAACCGGCAGAGGCATGAAAGTTTGAAAGGAGGAAAACTGGATCAACTGTTGAATTCCTTGAATGTCTAGCTAATCTACCCTCAACAACTTCACCTTAGCAGCAATCCTTGTCATTTCTTCATACACGAAGTTTTTATTTGTTGGTTTGTTTCAATCCATCAATAAGATGTTATTTGTCTTAGCAAAAATCTTTGGATATTTGGTAAAGTGAGATTAGAATTTGAAAAGAAACCATTTGTGCTGGGCCTATGGGAGAACACCTGTATTTCCTACTGCCAGAGAGGCTAAGGGGGTTGAGCTCTGGAGTTCTGAGCAACAGCAAGGCAGAAGCCAATCAGGTGACCACTCCTGGTCTGTTACCAACGTGACGAGCCCAAGCTAAGGGAGATGCAAACTGACCCAGGTTAGAGATGGAGTAGGTCAAAGATCTCATGCTGATTAGTAATAGGATAAGGCCTTTGAATGGCTGGTGTACTTCTGGCTTGGGTGAGATAGAGAAGGAAAGAAAGAAGAAATGAAAGAAAGGAAAGGGAAGGAAAGGGAAGGGAAAGGAAATGGAAGGGAAGGGAATGGAAGGGGAAAGGGAAAGGGAAAGGAGGAAGGGAGGGAGAGAGGAAAACAGGGAGTAGGAAGGAAAAGAGGTAGAGGGGAGGAAAGAAGGAAGGAAGAAAGGAAGGAAAAAAGAAAGAAGGACAGGAAGAGGAGAGGAAGGAGAAGAGGAAAATAGGGGAGGGGAGAGGACAGAAGGAAGAAGAAAGGGAAGAGAAGGAAGACTATTTTAAGGCATTCATGCTTAAACTCTCCCTGAAATCTGCTTTCCCATTTTCCTCTATCCCTCGCAAATTTAGCTCATTGTGTCTCTCAAGGTCTCTCTATTGTTACAGTGACTAGGAACCCCTCCAGGCACTTTATCCATTGTTTTGTATTATCTGTGCTAATGTTCCCCTCCATTAATTTGGATAATTGAAAATAGAATGTATGGGCTTCCCAGCATTCTCCTGACACATGCTAGATAACCCCACTTGCCCTCTTGCCCTTCTTTTTTTTTCATCTTTTCACTCAGAATTAGTTTCTGAGGAAAATTAAGTTATTAAAGAAGCATCTGTTTCTGCTTTATTTTTTATTTTGACTTCCTTTTAATTTTTTTTAAAGAAACTGAGGACTGACAGGAAACCCAGGAAGATTTCTTCTGCCCCTAGATGAGGCACAACTTAAAATGTCCTAGACAGTTCTATTATTACTATTTTCTTTCAGAATTTCAACAAGTTAGAACAGGAGGTGTTGCGGGGAAGTAAGTTTTAAGAAACTAATCTGGAAGAAGCAGCACTAGTTTTCACTTCATCCAATAACTGTGGTCTCCTAAAAATATAGATTTATTAATTATTAGCCACTTGAACTCTAGGACAATTGAAAAATAACTATATTTATAAAAATATACAAAATTTGCTTATATTTCTATTTAGAGTAGGATTAAAAACCGCATCACATATGTCAATAGAGTAGCTGTCAATTTGTGGAAGGTGATAGAAGCATTTGGTAAATTGCTAAGGAAGACAAAACCAACTTTATGCTTTAACACAGCCATTTAAAAACATTTTACTGCTCTTCCCCTCCCCCAAGCCAGTCCTGCTATAAATCATGGTCTGCAATAGCAATGACCATTTTGAGGGACAATGTTGGATTTATTAGGACATTATTGGTTCCCAGAAGGCTATTAACCATCAAACTGATTGTTAACTACTGGTAACAAACAATTCCAAAGGGATTATTGCTGAGATAACTTACACATAGCCTTGCCTCTCAGGGCTATCAGTGCTTTCTCAGCATTACCAGAATAAATTGCTATCATATACCTATGACCTATAGACAGCGTGTTAAATAATGGATGCTACCTTAGAGTATGGAACTCCCAATGAACCTTTCAGTTTACAGAATAAACAAACATTTGTCCAGCAGGTTTTTAGTGGTAGTTTTATTTTTCATGTAATCATGAGATAAATGATCATCCAAGAAGGTGAATAAGGGCCCCCTAGAATTTCCATATTTGGAAGTTAAAGAACCATTGGTTATTAATGAGACATGGGAGATACATGAATATAATAGATCTTGAAACTGAAAATAATATGTTGTAATAAATCCTGAAATGGGCCGCCTCAGGAAGTGGGGAGTTCCCTGCCACTGGAGTTGTGAAGAGGCACAGTGTTCTGGTTAAGGATGTTGTGGAAAGAATTAGTGTTACAGGTGGGGGCTGTCTGCTGAGGTCCCTTCCATCTCTGAGGTTCCATGATTCTGTGAAATGTAAATGACTTATCCAGTAGAGTCTGCAAGTAGCAGAGATAGTGGTATGCATTTGTAGAGAGTTCCTGCATCTTAGAATTTCCTGTACTGGTCTCTAGCCCCAGACCTACTCCTACGACCTAGGCCTTACATCTTGAAGGAGTCCCTCATAAGGATGGAGTTGAGAGATAAAGCCTATCTAGGCAGCTAGGTGGTACCATACTGTAGAGGATGCTGGGCTTGGAGTCAGGAAGAATTGAGTTCAAATGCAGCCTCACTTACTAGCTTTTCTACTCTAGGTAAATCACTTAACCTCTGTTTGCCTCAGTTTCCCCAACTGTAAAATGAGGCACAAAATAATTTACCTCCCAGAGTTGTTGTAAGGATCAAATGAAATAATAATTGTAAAGTATTTAGTCCTGTGTGTGGAACATCGTAAGCACTACATAAATGTTAGCTAATATTATTATAGACGGATTCCACCCCTCTAAGCCTTGTAGTAGGAAAGACATGTAATATGTTGTCAAATAAAATAGGAGCTAAAATTTAATTAGAGAATAAAGAGACACTTTATTCAAAAATTTTACTAGAGCTGTGAAAGTACAAGGCATTTAGACATAAAATGTGAGTTTCTATTTATATTACATTTGTAATAAATATAATGAAGGGTTGAACATCTTTGTTCATTCTTAAAATTGTGAGGTGATATGTCTCTTCAAACGTGGAGAGGAGTAAAAATCGACTCATCCAGAAAGGGCTTGGTTTTCACTCTCTAGAGAGTGAGAGTTACTGCATTTGCTATGAATCCCTATAAAAGCGCGACATTTAGAGTCGCTGGGATGCCACTTTTTAAATGAGGGAATTTCATAACAAGCGGATCCTAAATAAGCCAAGGGAAAAAAATTACAGCACAAGATTTGTAGCAGGAATGGTCATTTTTTAAAATTTTGTTTTCCTTTTCCTTTTTTTTTTGGTTCTAATAATCATCTAATAACCTTCTATAATCATCCCAACAAATAAACAACATTAGCTTGGCAATGCAATATGTTAACAGAAAACATGACAGTTGTTTTCTAGGTGATAAGCACACAGACTAGATAGTTCAGAGAGTGACTGTCAGTCTTCCTGTCATCTTGTAATGGTTTCATTATTTTGCATGTCAGGCCTCTTGGTTGTCAATTTTGGTTGTTCAGTTGGTCATTGCAGGCTTACGTCACTTTATAAACCCTTTTCTGAGTTTGCTGAGAAGAAGCAACAGTAGAAAAAAAAGGAATATTTAAAAATGTCTCTACTTATCAGAATAATGGTTCTCTAATCCTCTGAGAAGGGCTGAACTACAATAGTTGGTCCTAACAAGGATTAGCTGAATAATTGCTCTAAGAAGAGCCTTGTCTGAGAGAAATTCAGACTCTGGGAGAAAGAATGTGGTTCAGTACTTTCTTTTATTAGTGGGAAAGGTAAAAGTAATTGAATGGAGAGTGCCCTGGTATCCCTTTGGTAGAGGGAATTCCCAGAAGAGGAAGCTCCCTTACCCGCTATAGATTGGCATCTTCTTTGCATCTCACAGTCAAAGAGAATTGCCTAGAACACCAAGAGGGTAAATGATTTGCCCAGGGTCTCATAACCAGTATGTGTTGGGGAGTAGGACCTTAACCCAGTTCTTCAAAGATGGCCCTCTATCCACTGTGCCATGTTCTTTTCCCCTTGAGGAGAATGAAAACAAAAACAAAAACATGGCTGTTGTCATAAAAATGTTTTGGACTTTATGGGGATGTCAGGTTGTATTCATTTTCTCAAACTATTCTTAGAGATAGGCCCCAGCAAATACAGAATATACATACCTCCAGGAAACAAAACTTATAAAACAAAACATTAAACCAATACAAGTGTAAGGTCCAGAATTCCCCTGCTAGGGAACCCTGTACCTCCCCCATAACCGTGGGGTGAGTTTGATGCCAAAGGAAGAGGCCAAGAGGGTCCAGATTGATTATAGGAGTTTAATCAATCGTTATAAATACTTACAAACAGGGACAACCTGGGGTGGCTACCGGACAATTCGGTGGATCCCTGAAAAAAACCCCAAGAATTCCCATGGTAATTATAGAAATTAGACAAAGGGAGAAGGAACTGGTTCTTCACTTCAGATTGGTGGATATTTTAGGGTTTTCTGCTTAGTTAATGTTTTGGCTAATATTTTAGTTTATACTTACTATTGAACCCAGCTCCCAGACATCCAGGCATTTACCCAGTGCTGTTGGGTAAATGTCCAGGCACTCAAGGTTGGATACTGGTCATGTAACAGTCACAGTATCTAAGTTATGATTTTTTAACAGGTCACCATGTCTGGGCTTCTACCTTTCACAGATTTTAAGTTAATGACTTTTCACTTCTTACTCTGTATAATGGCTTTTCCCCAATCAGGACCCCACAACAAGTGTGGATAGTAAAGCATTGGCATCATTTACCAATCAAGCATTATTGCTTTTTGGAATAGTAAACAATCAATAGTTGATAAGCAATAAGTGTCAGGCACTGTGCTAACTGCTGGGAATACAAAGAATGGCAAAAGACAAGCCCTGCTCTGAAGGAGCTCCCAGTCTGATGAGAGAGACAGCATGCAAACAACAATGTACAAACAAGGAAGATAATTAACAGAAGGAAAGCACTTAGCATTAAGGGGGATTGGGAAAGACTTCTCATAGAGGATGGGATTTTAGCTGGAACTCAAAGAAAGCCAGGGAAGCCAGGAGGGAGAGATGAAGAAGGCGAGGATTCCAGGCATGAGGAACAGTCAATGAAAATGCCCAGAGTTGGGAGACGGCTTGTCTTGTGGAAGGAAGAATAAGCAGACTACTATCCCTGGAATGCAGAGTCTATGGATGGGACAAGTTGTATGAAGACTGAAAGGGGGTACCAGGATGTGAAGAGCTTTGATTGCCAAAGAGAGGATTTTATATTTGATCCTGGAAGTGATGGGGAGTCATTGGGGTTTATTAGTGAGGTGGATAGGTGGGTAAGCAGTGCCATGAGTGATGTGGTCAGACTCATCCTTTGGGAAGATGATCTTGACAGCTGAGTGGGAGGATGGACTGGAGTGGGGAGAGATTTGAAACAGGGAGAGCAAACAGAAGGCAACATCAATAGTCCAGGCAGGAAGTGATGAGGCCCTTCACTAGAGTGGAGAAAGTATCAGAGACGAAGATATACCCAAGAGACGGTATGAAGTTAAAATCGAAAGATGGGGTATGGACAGTGAAAGAAAGGGAGGCATTGATGGTGACGCCTAAGTTGTAAGCCTGAGAGATTGGAGGATGCTGTTGTCCTTGACAATAATAAGGAAATAAGAAGAGAAGAGGGTTGGGGGGGGGGGTATTGAGTTTAGTTTTGAATGCGTTAGTTTAAAATATCCATGGGAGATCCCAGTTCAATGTGTCTACTAGGCTGTTGGAGATGCTAGCAGCATGTCAGCAGGGAGGTTGGACCTGGATAAGTAGATTTGAAAATCATCAGCATAGTGATGATAACTGAATCCATACATAGAGACAAGGGTGTCTAATTGTATATGATACATTTTACACTTTCTATTCCATTCCCATAGATTACATGATTAGATATAGAGGAAATTCAAATAATGGCCCCCAATCAGCTCAGGCCCCAATCCCAGATATATTGAAAGTCTCTAACATTATTTAAACTCAGTCATAGAACTTTTTTGGGGGGTAGACCAGGCCAAGGAGCATGTATTTTACAAGCAAAATACTTAATCAAATTACAGTAATTAGTAAGAATGATCGTATATAGCACAGAGGATGTTGAATTTGGAATCAAAATACCTGAGTTCATATCCTAACTCTACCATTTGCTGTTGTATGGGGCAGCTAGATGGTAGAATGTGGGACCTAAAGTCAGAAAGACCTGAATTTGAATCCTGCCTCACATATTTACTAGATAGGCAACTCAGGGCAAGTTATTTCAATTCTGTGTGCCTCAGTTTCCTCATCAGTAAAATGTGGATAATAATACCTATACAGGATTGTTGCAAGGATCAAATGAGTTAACTTATGTAAAACATTTTGCAAACCTTAAAGTATATAAAGCTAAGATTATGATTATTGTACCTTGGACAATTCACTTAATCACTTTTGAATGCCTCAGTTACATCATCTATAAAGTGAGGGGGTTGTGTGAAGTGTCACTTAGGGCACCTTCTAGATCTAACTCTGTGATCCTTTGATCTTAGTATCCAGATCTTAGAATTACTAGGGCAAAGCGATCTTGTCAAGGGAATTTAGCACCTTGTTAAAGAGGCATTCCAAAAATCCTTACCACGTGCCTCTTGAGAACATCCTTTATAAGAGTATGTGCATAAATATGTATGTATTATAGATAGATAGATCTAGATATCTCTATACAACATATATACACACACATATGTGTATATATGTACATATAGTCATTACAGTGTAACTGATTTTAAAAAGCAAATGTATGCCTGCTGCCTCCTAAGCTGATAGTAGGCTTTTTAAAAAAAATTTTTTTTTTTCCTGAGGGATAGTAGGATGAGCAGAAGTTCATCAGTGTGTAGAACTCTAGGCAGCTAGGTGGCGCCATAGTGCACAGAGCACTGGACTCAGAATCAGGAAGATTCATCTTCCTGAGTTCAAATCTGGTGTCAGACGCTTCCTAGCTGTGTGACCCTGGACAAGTCACTTCACCCTGTTTGCCTCAGTTTCCTCATCTGTAAAATGAGCTGGAGAAGGAAATAGCAAACCACTCCAGTATCTTGGCCAAGAAAACCCCAAAGGGGGTCATGAAGAGTTGCACATGACTGAAAATGACTGAACCAAAACAGAACTCCTGGTGTGGAAACTCCCTTTATCAAAGTAGATCAGCAACTCCACTGCAACTTAGTTTTAGAGTTGCCTGTAGCACCAAGGGATTAGATTACTTGAGCATGGTCACACAGCTAATATCTGGTAGAGGTAGTTCTTGAACCTAGTTCTTCTTGACTCCAAGGACAGCCTTCTATTCGCTACAACACACTGTCTCAAAATGAGTTTTATATTTGGAAATAATAAGAAAAAGGATGATTTTAAATGACTTGTTCTTATGAATACAATTATTCAAATTTTGCTTTTACTATTCAAAGAGAATTTTTCTCTTTTATTTGAAAAAGAAATTACTACATTTGTACTCAGCAAAAGCCACTATTCTAGATACTTTGGGGTATACAAAATAAGAAAAATATGTTCCTGTCCTCAAGAGGTTTACAATCTAATTAGTTTCTTTTCGGGTAACACATCTAGCTGTGGGGGGTGAGGGGGGAGGTATATCATAATCACTAAGAATATGCCTGAAGAGAGGCAGAATGGCATAGTAGGTAAGGAGCTGGCCTCAGAGTTAGGAAGACCTGAGTTCAAGCTCTGCAGCTTGGATAAGTCACCCAAACTCCGGGCCCCAAGCAACTAGTTGCTGATATGCATTGATAGAGAGGGTTTCCTCACAGAGAATTAATTCCCTATAAGAATGAAATCACAGGTTGGTACCAAAAACAAAACAAAATACAAACAAACAAAAAGAATATGCCTGTATAAATGCTTATGACTCTCACCTCTACATAAAAACAATTTCATTACGCTGAGGAATGCTTTGTATTTTATTATTATAATTTTGATCTTTAAAAAAAATTACCCAAACCTAATCCATATATTTCCCCAGAATTTTATACAAAGTAAGTATTTAGTTTCTTTTGGTTGGATCGAGTTGAACAAGGCACTGAGATGTTGTGCCAAGCTCTGTTCAGTTGCCCAATGTTGACATAAGGTATATCAGTGGTGTTAAATTTGAATAGAATCAGATCCCTTTGGGCCACGTAACTGATTTGGGAAACCACAAATTACCGTTATCTGTGTTGTATTATATTTTTATTTATTTTGTTAAACACTTCCCAATTACATTTTAATCTGATTGGGCCACATTGAGAACAAAAGATCCATGGGCCGTGAGGTTTTCAAGTCTGCCATATGTGTGGAAATGGCTTCTTTTTGAGAGTACTGAATGTTCTCCACACCCTGAGTACTTATTTGGTCAGAAGTTAAAATTGTAGAACAGAGGCACAGCCTTCTCTGGAAGGCCATACCAAGGTCTGCAGAGTGCTGCCATAAAAAGCTCAGAGATTTCCAAAGAGCGAAGTAAGATGGAAGTCCCCCAAACAAAGCTGAAACACTATTCCATATCAGCATAAGGCTTATGAAAATGAAGATCATCCCATTGGTGTGAGTAGGCAAGAAAGCAATACATGCAAGGCTCTCCTATGAAAGAAAGTTCATAGGCTTCTTAGTCTGCATCTGGGAGGGAACTCAGAAGTCATCTAATTCAATCACCCCATTTTACAGGTGCAGAAACTGAGACCCATGAGGCCAAATGATTTGTCCAAAATCACAGAGCTAGAAAGCATCAGACACGGGATTTGCATCCATGCCCTCTAACACCAGGGCTAGCTCATCAAAACCTTGGCAATATCTATTACTGAAGGGAAAGGCCATCCTTTATTTTTTCCTTTCAGAAAGAGATTTGTTCTGGCACTGGGCTCCATTCAGTTATGTAGTTAATGGATATCATTGACTATAACTGGATTGTCAATCAAGGAAATGATCTGAAAATTAATGAGAGCTCTTTCAGGTCACACTGCCCATAATAGGACAGTGACCTTTTTCCAGATAATTATGGTTTAGTGGGAGAAGTCCTGAATTTGGAATCAGAGGTTCCAGAGTTTAAATCCAGACTCTGCCACTTAGCCCTTGTGTGACCCTGAAGAAAACAGCTTACATTCTTCCACCTAAGTTTCATCAACTAGAAAATGAAGAAATCAGATGATTGCTAAGGGCCCTTCCAGGTAAAGATCAATGATGCTACTTTTATTGATTTTTGGACTTTTGGATTAGTGCCGTTCTGTGATTTGTGTTTGTGACTTCACTTCTGGAGTTCCTTCACTTTAGACTCCTATAAGGAGATGCCGTGAAGTGGAATGGAAAAAAGCTTGAGTCTCAGAACCACCTTGAGGCGAGTCTGAGCTCTTCGAGCCCCGATCTCCTCATCTATAAAATGAAAATAAAAATATTTGTACCTTCTACCTCCTGGAGTAGTTCTGAGGAAATTAGTTCCTAAATTGGAAAGCACCATGTAAGTGGAGATCTTATTCCATATAAATAGATCTTAATCTTCCCATTGACTTCCTATTCTTCCTATTGCACAGGAAGGAATGTGCAATATAGGTTCCAAAGCCAAAGCTTTGAAAGGCTAAGGTAATCCATAAATTGATAGATGCTGGTAGCCAATTTGAAAATGCCTCTGCTCTAGTTCCAGTTCTTCCCTAGATGAATTCCAAGGACGCTCCTCAGGGCCATACCCGTTCCATACCTGCCAGATCTGAAGCCTCTTCCCTCTTCTCTGGCTGACCTTTGGTTGAAATTGCTAAGAGTAACCAACTCTGACATCTTTATTAAAAACCTCTAAAAATTTGTCTTGAAAAAGTTGTAACAGCCTTTCCCCAAATACATGTTGAAACATTCCAGCAAATGGCACCCAAACCAAGGATGCACTACCTTATAGAGGATCCTAGAATTAGAATTGAAAGGAACCAGCAACACGTAAGCTCCTTGATAGTCAATATTTGGTTTTTGTCTCTGTATCATAGGTACCTATCAGATGCCTGGTACAGGGTTGGCACTTAATAAATGCTTGTTAACAGAATATAGGCCTATCTCCTCACTTTGTGGATGAGGAAACCTTAGCCCAGAGAGGTGATACTGCTTGCCTAAAGTCACACAAGCAATAAGTTGCAGATTTTTGAGTCGTTTCTGACTCTTCTCGATCCTATTTAGGGTTTTCTTGGCAGACACACGGGGATGATTTGCCATTTCCTTCTCAGCTCATTTTACAAATGAGGAAACAACTCAAACAAACAGGACTAAGTGACTTGCTAGTAAGGTCTGAGGCCAGATTTGAACTCAGGAAGATGAGTCTTCCTGACTCCTGGCCGCGTGCTCTATCCACTGCGCTGCCTCCCTGCCCTGGATAAGTTGCAAAATCAGGATTCAAAGGTATCTTCTGCCACTGAAGGGTGGAATCCCTCCGTTCGATGCATAAAGTGCTTTGTCTGATTTCATTCAAAGTGCTGATTTCATTGTCACTTGCTAGAACCTAGGTCTATCAACTCTAGGACCAATGCTCTTTTTAATATACCACACTATTAGGACATTGCAAGTATGCAAAAAGTGTGGAGATCGGTTATTTAGCGGCTAATGAAAAGGAAAGATTTAAGTGCAGTAAGATCTTTAGATGAAAGGTGCAGTGGAACCACAGAAGTTATTGATTGTATTTCTTGTGGCTTTGATTTCCAGGTCCCACCGATCTCAGCATGAAGAGACAATTAGCCACCAGTTCTGGGTCCTCCAGCACTTCTAGCTCCCGACCCCAGCTGAGCCCAACTGAAATCAATGCTGTGCGGCAGCTCGTGGCGGGATACCGAGAATCTGCAGCATTTTTACTCCGCTCGGCAGATGAACTGGAAAACCTTATTTTACAGCAGAACTGAATTCTGTGACCTTGGCACTCACTGGGTCTCATTTTGGAGTTTCCACTAATGACATGTTGGTTTCCCAGAACAGATGCTTCAGGTATTACTACTGCACGGTTTTTTTAGGAGAGTTAATTACCATAAAGCCACACTGTTCTTGATCCTTAAGGTGATGTGTTAAGGTGCTTCAGGGGAACTCTGGCCTCTGATCTTTTCGAGGTACTTTCATGTGTCCAGCCCATTGCTTTCTGTTTTAGTCTATCAGCATAAATATCGAAAAAGTGACTGTAGAATGCTAACTCACAGATGAAACAGAAGATGCTGTGGTCCTTTCCATTGGTTCAAGCTGCAAGTGCAATATTGTGGAATATGCTACTGACTCAGTGGACCGAAAGCTGCAGTATATGGCAAAAAACAATGCCAAATTTCCTGTTGGTACAGGATAAAACAGCAATTTAAAGGATCTTGTATTTTAAAAAGAAAATGTAATTTTTATAAAAAAAATGTTTTTTTCATTCAAAATTGTCATTTTTACTTTGGTAACTTTTTCACTGGTCCTAAAAAAAAATGTTTTGAGAAACTATCGTTAAGTCACCTTTCCATTCTCTTTTTTTCTTTTTCTATCTCCAAATTCTTTCTACAAAAGAAAAATACACTTGATGCTGGAAAATTCATATATCTACATTCTGTAAATCATCACATCAGAAACTACTACCCAAAGGAGCCTGCATTACTTGCGTTCACGATGTTTTCAAAGTCACCCCATTCAACATGGCAGCTTTCCTATTGGCAATTGTCATCACAGAGCTGGTTTTTTTTTTGTTGTTGTTTTTGTTGTTTTAATTTTTGTTGTTTTTTTTTTTGTTTGGGATTGTGGTTTTTTTAATGATATCTATTTATATAAAGACATATCATTTTTTTTTAAATCACCCTCTTGGTTTGTTACAGCTGCTCACTCACGATTACTGCTGCTGCTGCTGTCTTGTAGAAGTTCCTGTAGTACTGATTGGATGTAGATGACTGAATGTTAAATGGTTGCAAGTGACAATCTGAAAATTTGCACTCTTTTCTGTAGTTTCCTTTCCATTTTTCTTTCTGAGATACTTTCCAAAAACAAAAAAACAAAACAAACAAACAAAAAAACAAAAGGCCATTTCCTCTCTGAATATGCTTTATAGAATTCTCAGAACCAGTCTCCAATGTTCTCCAAACTCTCAGTGGATGCAGCTGTGACTCCTAGTGAACTCTCACCCTGCTTCTTCCCAGCCCTGGCCCTGCTTTCTTATTTTCTAGTGTTGGAGCCACATAAATGGTGTTTTCTTTGTGCACTAAGGCAAGCTTATTTTTAAATATATAGAGATGAGTCCTTTAGTTGATGCTTACTTGTACTATTTGTTCTATTGTTTAGATTTGGTTGGATAAACAAATTCCTTGTACATTCCTGAATTTGCCTTATTTCATGTAAAAAAAATTCTGTAATTCCATTTTTGAGGATGAGTTTAAGGCATCAGTGAGATTTCCTATCTACTTGTTCCATAGAGTTTTTCAAGTAATGACTGTGATTGTGACCCAGTAATGTGCACTTTTCTTGTGCCTGTGGACATTGCTATGCTTTTCTTCTTCTAGTGTTTCTAGAATTACTGTTGCTTACAGTTATGTTTTAAAAAAAAAAAGATAAAAAACCAAGAACTTTTGTGATACTGTTGGTGAATATAAATGTGAAAAAAAACCTATTGAAATATGAGTATTTTGGAGATACATAGATTCGCAAACGTTTCAAAGTGTGGATTTAAGATTCACAGATTTAAATGAAAATTCAAAAAATGAGGGCTGGTATAATTTCTCCTGTTTTGTTTGGTTAAATAAACAGATTTCTGTGTTTAAACATGGTTGTGAAACCTTATAAACTTTCCAAGTGTTCTAGTGCCTAATCTGTTTTGAACATTTTGCCTTTTAAATGCTAAATAGAACTGGGTAGTCCTATCTAGCACAAACTGACAAGTCAACCCCATGTTTAAAGAAATAACCAAGAAATACAAGGATGTTATATACCTAGTGCATAAGCCTAGTGAAGAATTCTCTCAAAAGCAGAAACAGAGTAGAAGATAAATAAGAAAGACCATATCACTACAAGCTTTAATAATTCAAACCTGCAGGGTAACACAACTAGGCTGGCACAAATCCATCTGGTGATACTTGGTCTCCTCTAAGCAGGTGTATTCTCTTTCTTTCATAGGGGGAGGTTTCATTGCCTTGGAAAAACATATACCTCTGGGGGCTGTGAAATTTTAGTCAAAGGCATCTATTACGTGATCTGGGATCCAACATCTATAGTAATTTGGGAATTTTGCTATAGTTGTCATGTTATTAGGTAAAATTCAAGATGGATGGAAAGCCTCATACTAAAAATATATCTCCATGTAGGAGAATTTTTAATGACAGTTATCAATCAATCAATATTTATTAAACATTTACTTAAAACAGTTGCAAAACCCAATTCTATCACTGGGAACTATAAACTCATAATGGAAAGCTAAATATTAACTCATTTGTCCCATCTGAGTCTTCCTCAAAAGACTTTATTCATTCTTTTCTCTCAGAGCACATTTGATTGAAGTGTGCATGTTAGTGCAAGTGTGAGATCAGAAAGAAATCAGGCTGAGGCCTAAAGAAATGGGTTTATGAAGAAATATGAAAAGATTATGTAGTAGTGCTCATTGACACTGTTCTGCCTGCCATTAGGTACTGATGTCCCTGAGACATGCTGACTAAAACCCTGTGGATTTCTCAACCTTTTAAAGCCTCTTTGGAAAACTGAATTTGGCCCCATAATGGCAGATATTTTAAACCATAAACATATGGAAAGTCATTGGCTTTTACCCTGTTTTCCATAGAGCAGAAACAAAATAGCTCCATCTACCCATCAGTCATCTTGAGTTTTTACCATGTATTTTGCTAAGCTTAGCTCCCAAAACAAGAGAGGGGGAAAAAAAAAAAAACAGCTGATAAGACAACAAAGCTCATCTTTTGAGGGCAGAAAGCAGCTATAGGATTCACTTCACAGTTCTTTTCTTGATAATCCATAGCTGGGAACCAATCTTAAAATATTGCAATTAACAGTTGATTTCTGTCATTTTGTCATGTAAGGATAATTCTACCGTACTGTTTGCTATAGGGTTTTTCCTACCACTGCAAAATAAAAATGGTTGAGGACTGCATATCAGCTGCCAATATGTGGGCTGCTCCTCATAGATATTTTTTGAAGACTAAAAACAACTGAAGACTCCCCACAGGGGCATAAATGATTGTAGTTAATTAAAAGAATTCTGTCAAAGTCCTTTTCAAGGTTTTAAAAATCAGCATATTTGTGCTTGTTTATAAAAACCGCATAGAAAGATTTTTTTTCTCAAATGGTGCCTGAATATGGCTTTATTATTATAGGGTTGCTTAAGAATTAATGTTCAATGCTGGAATGTTTTTTCCCTTTATTTTTAACAAGAGAATGGAAACTTTTGGTGAAAGAGCCATACTTTAAATCTGATCAAAGGTGGGTATGGGGAGGGGGAAGGAGGAAGTAGGTCATGATGGGGCTCAACTATTTTTTATTTGATTTTCACCGAAGTCCAATCACTGTCTTAATTTTTGATTGCTGTTTTTTTTTTCCCAAAAAAGAAAGACATTGATGTCACTAGAATTTATCTGTGCCAGATAAGAACTCTGGTGCCTTCTGAGCTTGAGTCTAAAAATACAGTCTAAAAAACTTGTCTTGGATTTCCTAAGCAGATGAGACTAATACAAGAAAAGGACACTACCCTTTATTCTAGTCTTTGTTGTTATGATAGAATAATGTCCTTAATGGACAGATCAACTTGAAAGATCTAGAGGTGGGTTCATCGTCATGATCCATTGGGATTGAACAAGTATCTAATATACCCAGCACCACTTAAAGTATGCTCTTTTTCTGCCAATTAAGTGGGGCAGTAGCAGTTTCTTGTTACACCTCATTCATTTATTTCATATAGGAAGAAAACATACTCACAAAGTAAGGAACTATGACAACTGGTATAAATAGTTAGTAGTTCACCAAATTCGACAAACCTCTCAGGTCTTCATTCAAACGGTAAATTTTAGGTAAAATTTGCAAGGTGTTATTTCAAATACATCATTTTCTCTCTTTCTTTCCATGTGAGGGGGAAACAAAAGATCTAGGTCATAGTTCAAGAAGTTTATATCCCTCCAAAAATTCAGTCTTTTTCTTCCAGGTCTTCCTTCAGATTCCCAAAATTCTGATTTTTTTTTTGTCAGAAGTCTTTAATAAATAAAAAGAGGTAATATAATTATGTATTTCTGTGAATCATTTTGAACATTTTTATTTTTTAAAAAGTGTTCAGTTTGGCCTTGCTGAATTGTATTGCAGGTATGCTATTTAGAATAATGAACATGAAAATATGTAATCCCAGTTCCCCCAAAGTGACAGAATGTATCATCTCTTACATAATCTGATAAGGGTTACTAGAATGACTACAGGAAGGTTATTTTATTCAGTCACAGTAACTCTGTAACTGAGTAGACAGTACTCTGTGTACCAGACTATGTACTAAGTGATAAAGGGCTACAATCAATATTTTTGGAGAGAGCACACACATCAATGAAATTTCAGTACCTTGAAGTAGTGTTTACTGGAAGACATTCCATGGCCAAGTGGTTGGGCTTACTGAAGACCAAGATTTTTTCCCTGACAGTTATTTCAGGGTAGTGTCCCTCTCTCATTGCCCCGCTCCCTTTCATCCCTGTCCCAAAGGGAAGGATTTCAAAAGAATTAGTTGAGTCTTGTCTTGGTGGTATCAGTCAGTCAATCTATAAACATTTTAAAGTGACTATTACGTGCACTATGGAGATACAAAGAATGGCAAAAGACAATCCCTGCTCTGAAATAGTTCACGGTCCAATGACAGAGACAATGCACAAATAATTACGTACAAACAATCTACATACAGGATAAATAGGGAATAATCAGCAGAAGGAAGGTATTAGAATTAAAAGGGACCCTGAAGGGCTTTCTATGGAAGGTGGGATTTTAGCTGGGACTTGAAGGAAACAAGGTGAGCCTGGAGGCAGAGATGAGAAAGTGTGTAGACCCAAGCAGAAGATTACAATGAAGAAAAATAGCAAGTTGGTTTGAGGAGAGTAGAGAGGTCACAATGGGTAAATGTTGTGAGTTTTTTCAAAGGTAAGTCATAGACTTAAATTAATATAATTTCATTATTCACAGATGTGCTTGATGTAATGATGCACATACAGTAACATGTCGGTGATATTTCATGTGGCACTTTTACTCCAAATCCTTCAATGGTTCCTTGTCGTGGAGTCAAGAGAGAATTAACTGGGCTGAAATTCTACTAATGATACTGAACAAAATTCAAGCTCCTTTGGCCAACATTCAAGACCCTCCAAAATTTGGCACCATCCTGACTCCCCAACCTTATTTTGTTGTATCTGCCTCCAGATGCTCTATGCTCCAATTTAGGTGGCCATCTCTAGCCATCCTGATCTATATCTTGCCAGTGGACCCAGATGGCTCCAGAAGAGAAAGTGATTCTAGTAACCTTGCACAGCTGCCCCTCACTTAAATCCAATTAATTTGTAAGTCATGGCATCACCTCCCTGAGGTCTTGGTCCTCTTCGAAAATGAAGGACAAACAACAACTAACAATAGCTCCAATTTAACTGGTCCAAACTCACCATCCCTTGTGCCCAACTGGCCCTTTTTCACCTCCGTGTAATGTTTACACTGTTCTCTACACCTTAAATGCCATCTTTCTCTCTCTCTCTCTCTCTCTCTCTCTCTCTCTCTCTCTCTCTCTCTCTCTCTCTCTCTCTCTCTCTCTCTCTCTCTCTCTCTCTCCTTCCCTCCCTCCCTCCTCTCTTAAATTACTATCAATCCCTTAAAAAAAAAAACTCAAATTCAGATCTTCCTGTAAGTCTACCCTAATCTCTCCACCTGGTAATGACCTTTACCACTTGATCCCTCATACAGCACTTTGATTGTACCTCTCTGGATGCGCTTATCATGTATTATTAGAATCATTTGCATATGCTGAACTGTATACTTCATGAGGGCAGGAATCCTGCCTTGTCTAAATATCATATCTCCCCAGCACCTAATACAGTGCCCTGCACACGGAAACACTTAATAAATGCTCATTGTTTTTATTGCTAGACAAGTACCTGTATTTGTAAAGAATTAGTAAGAATTAAATCCCAAAGAGCTGAAAGGACAAATGACACCAGAGCAAAGCAAAGGTTTCTCTTGCAACTAAAGTGTGCCCAGTAACATGTTTTGTCAGTGAAAACCAGCAGCACTTAGTTCCATCCTTTCCTTTGAATGATAAAGACAGTGGACAGATGACTTTTCATCTGTTCAGGAATTGTCACTGTTTCTTGCAATTTAAACTGTGACATGCCAAAATTAATGCTGTCTTTCTAATAATTTGCTCATTCCAAAACCACAGCTTATATACCTAATGATAAATACACCTGTATATTTTAATACAGTGAATAAAAATACTCACTGATATTTATAGTGTCACAAAAGTCTTAGAGTAATTTTAAGCTATTAAAACTTAAATCTTTTAAGCTAGCTTAAAACTGCATCAATGCATTTGGTGCGCCCTGTATCATGTTATACAAATGCTAATTCATTTGATCCTCAGAGTAACTCTATAACGTAAATACTATGGGTATGATTATTCCCATTATACAGAAAAACTGAGGCTAACAGAGCTTAAATATCTTTCTGAAAGACACACAACTGCTAAGTATTATTGATAGAATTTCAACCCAGTTGTCTCTTGACTCCAAGTCCAATTATTTCACCATATCCTACTGTTGTGACAAATAGCTAGTACTCAGTTAATAGCACAATGGTCACCCTTTGTCCCCTTCAAAAAGGCAATAAGCAGGGGAAGCTAGGTGGCATAGTGGATAGAGCACCGGCCCTGACGTCAGGAGGACCCGAGTTCAAATCCGGCCTCAGACCGAACAGCTGACACTCACTAGCTGTGTGCCCTTGGGCAAGTCGCTTAACCCCAATTGCCTAAAAAAATTTTTTTTCAAAAATTCAAAAAGGCAATAAGCCCATCTGATAAATTCAAGCACTGAGTTAAGAACCAAATCTTTGGGCATTCTTCAAGATGACTTGGCCCTTGATTTCATATCTCAGCCTAACTGAAAGATTTGTACTAATAATAATTATTTTTAAATCTCTTCAATTTGTCTAAATAAGAAGAAAATAATAAACAAAACATTAAGGAATTAAACAGAAATTAAACAGGCTTAGTTTTATTTTCCTTAATTTATTTTTTCCCAAGCTAAAAGTGAGCGATAACAAATGTACGCAGCTAATAAAGACCAGATATAAAGCTCGAAAAAGGGAAAGGTTTCTCTTTTAAAACTATGAAAAACAAGAGAGAAACTTCTAAGTCACACCTAACCAATAAAGATGTAAAAGACTGAACAGCTGAGTCCTTAAAGATACATCTATTCAAATAGATGATTTTATTCTTAGATATAGTATACATCTTTGTATCCTGATTAAAATAAATATCATTAAAATAAATAGAATTGCAACAAAAATATCACTATAGGGGCAGCTAGGTGGTGCAGTGGATAGAGCACTGGCCTTGGAGTCAGGAGGACCTGAGTTCAAATGTGGCCTCAGACACTTGACACTTACTAACTGTGTGACCCTGGGCAAGTCACTTAACAAGACTGTATGTATATGTATTGCTATATCATCAGTTCTTCACCTACAGTCTATGAACTTTAAAAAAAATCTGTCAACTGCATTTCAATATAACTGGTCTCCCTTATAATCTTATGTGTTTCATTTCATGCATTTGAAAACTTTCTTCTGAGGAGGTCCCTAGATTTCACAAGAATAAATGGCCTGTAACACTTTAAAGTTAAGAATTCCTGGTTTGTAAGAAAGTTATTGGTAAATTAAAAATGCATTTTTCCATGAAAATAATGTTATAAAGTTTACTTAGGTTCCAGGCTAGCATGTCAGTCAGTCAATCAGCATTTATTAATTGTTTACTGTGTGCCAGGAGGGGCAGGTAGGTGGCACCGTGAATAGAGCACTGGGCCTAGAGTCAGGAAGATTCATCTTCCTGAGTTAAATCTGGCCTCAGACACTTACTAGCTGTGTGTGACCCTGGGCAAGCCACTTAACCCTATTTGCCTCAGTTTCTTTATCTGTAAAATGAGCTAGAGAAGGAAATGACAAACCACCCCAGTATCTTTGCCAAGAAAATCCCAAATGGGGTCACAAAGAGTCAAATAAGACTGAAAAACAACTCAACAGTGTTAATAGCATAAGTTGACAGCCATTATAGGTACAATGGGTCATCTGTGGCTTGCCCTGGGGGTTTCTATACTCTAAGTAATCTGTGATGTAATTGGTCCTGGTATGCCCTTCATCAACACAGATCATAACTCCTCCCAAGCCATTTTATCCTATGCAACTCTTGTCTTTCCTATCATAAATTCTCTATAGTGGATCTACTAAGCACAACGCATAGCTTCCTATTATTCTTTTTTTTTTCCATCATGAAGATACCAGAGTAACACTCAAAGCATCAATCTGCTGTGCCTCACTTTTGTTGCCTTGTTGGTGCTATGCTGAAGCCTACTTACTTATACCCTAGATTTGATCTTCCTCTTCAATTTGACTTGTCACTTTAATTAATCTGAGGTCATTGTATCCCATCCCTGATAGCCATCCAGGATCACCAAGAGAATATTGAGGCCAGCACTAAGCAGTTTGTAGTATACCATTTCCCCCAAGGCAATATAGACTGAATCATTAGACCATAAGCTCCTCGAGGACAGGGGGAAGCCTTTTGACTCTTTTTTTTATCCCCAACAATTAACACAGTGCCCAGAACATAGTAGGCACTTCATAAATGTTTATTGATTAATTTCCTCATACTACTTAATTCTGGGCTTACTATCCATCTATATTATTTATATAAGATATATACGCATACATTTACGCATATCCAAACACATACACACATATACACGCACATAGATATGTATGTATGTATGTATGAGTATGTATATAATACAGATCTATAATTTCAACAGAGGAAGCTTCCTAGTAAGGAAATCTCCATTGATGTAGGTCAGCACTTTCTAGTCTTAGAGATCTTCCAATGAGAGGTTAAGTGACTTGACCAGGGTCACACAGCCATTACTTGTCAGTCATCCAATTAATACAATGCCATCTAGTAGAGTAGAAAAAGCACTGATTCTGAAGTCAAAAGTCCAAGGTATAAATCTCAGTTCTGATGCTTACTCCCAGGGTGATCTTGGGTAAGTTGCCTTACCTTCTCCAGGGCCTCAGTTTCTTCACCTGTAAGATGACAGAATTGAAGTCCATAGCCTCTGACGCCTCCTCTAGCTCTATAATGCTATGATCTGTGAATGGGAGAGCTTGGCGAATCTCATTATTAATCAATAAGCACTGATTAAGTAGATACAAAGTACTAGGTACTGTACTATCATTAATAATAAATATCTGTTTTGGGAGATCTGAGATCTTCCATGACCCTGGCAAACAAATAACTTCAAATTTATTTCAATGTTGTTGTTGTTCAGTCGTTTTCAGTTCTGTTCAACTCTTCATGACTCCATTTGGGGTTTTCTTGGCAAAGATATTGGAGTGGTTTGCCATTTCCTTCTCCAGCTCATTTTACAGATGAGGAAACTGAGGCAAACGGGGTTAAGTGACTTGCCCAGGGTCACACAGCTAGTAAGTGTCTGAGGCCAGATTTGAAACCAAGAAGATGCATCTTCTTAACTCCGGGCCCAGCACTCTATCCAAGAGGATAAATTGATCAAAGTAATTTACATGGCCACTTGAAGTCTTCAAGAGTATGGACAAAAGATATCAGATATACGTGGGGTGTGATCTGTATTGCTGGAGAAAACTCTTGATTCAATGAGATTACGGGTCCATCTGAGTATTTCTCATCTGAAATGTCACATCTGAGGAAAAACTTCAAGGCTCTATTTTGCTCTACTAAATCAAACGCTTCCTAAAATCAATAAACAAGGACAGTGAGTTCTTACAAGAGTTCACTATCCCGTTTGGTCAGTTCTATAAAAGTGAATATGTGGTAGTATACTGTGTTAAGAACTGACTTATGAATGCCTTCCTGTTCTCTCATGTTTTCATCTCTAATGCCCTTGAAGTGTACTTTATAGACATGAGAAATCAAGTGTTTGGATTGGTAGTTGCTAATGTCTACTGGGTCACTTTTTTCTCTTTTTGAAGTGAAAATACACTGTTATTCTTTTGGCCTCTTACCCACTTTAAGGTAATTTGAGAGCCAAACACTGAGTGCATTTGAAATTGTGTGGCCTCGAACAAGGATTTTTTTTTCTCTTTTGCTGATATCTTTTCAGTAAGGCCTAGAACCTAACCATCATTAATAACACTGTGTCTGTGGAAAAATATGTCCCCATGTTGCATGAGGATAAAGGATTGCTAGGACACTGAGAAAACCTCCTTCTACCACCCTCCCACTTTCTTGAGACCACAATCATTACAACAAAGTTTGGATAAAGTAAGGATCAAAGGGTGGCCTATATTACAAAATGAACTGACCACTATATGTACGTTTTGATGTGGGTATGCATACATATATGTGTCTATGTATACATACCTATGACATTCATAAGTAGGATGTTCATACATCAAGGAGTGGTTAGATTTGACATTTACTTTAGGCACTTTGTTCTTTTCAAATTGCTTTCACATGAATTATCAAAATGTCAGAGAGTCCCTTGGAATTCATTTAATGACATTTTAACAGAATGTCTTAAATTCAAATTACATCTGAGAAACCAAAACAATGTTAAAAAAAAGGGTGGGGGTAGAGGATCAGATCCAATTTTAATTTTCAAATAGGGAAAAAAAAACAACAATAACCTAACTGTTCTTCTCTCTCCAGACCACCTTCTTAGGAGGTTTTTCTGCCAGAAGAACAGAGAAGCAGAGAAAAGAGAGCCATCTTACATTCTAAGGGTTGGGTTAAACCCCAGCATTCCCAGTGGGAGGGTCAGTCCTATTAAGCTGCACTGGATCATGGGGTTGACCCAACTGTGTTCACAAGGTGCGATAGGTAGAAATCCTCACTTTACAGTAAACCACCTTGGACTTTTTTTCTGTTTCCCTGCAGGGATGATGAGTGACTCAGATTACATTTAATATAGTGTGATGCAGGCAACACGGAGAGGCAGTGATGCATAAGAAAAAAAAAAGTTGGCCTTGAAGACAGAAACACCTGGGTTCAAGTCATACCTGTGAAACATATTGCCTCTATGACCCTAGGCAAGTGGTTTAATGTCTCAATCCTATAGGTAAATTCAGACTCTAATTTGTAAAGAGGGTGCCAACTTAGATGAGTAGATGGAATTTCCTCACTTGGGAGTTCCATATACCAAGGAGATCCCAGACTCAGTTCCTATCCTAGCTATAATGTAAAGCAATTTATTTTTTACCACATTTCCCTCAGGCAATTGTGATCAAAAAATAAATTACTCCTCCTTTCATGTGATCAATGCAGTTTATTGAGAAAATGGTCCCTGAGTTTATATCTCTGCTAGAAAAACTGATTTTTTTTTTAATCTCTTCATTGGGTCAAATTGACTTCTCTCTTCGCCCCAATCACTATGTCTTTTTCTTTTCCTTCCCTGTTTAATCCTTTCTATTTGTTGGTTGAATGAAAAGAAGATGAAAAAAAAATTATTAGGACCACTGGCAATAATCCAGATGAAAGCACAGAGCCATGGGAAGAAAGGGTACTCAAAGGCCTAGAAGGAATACTGACTTTTTTACCTTTTTAAAAAAATTCCCACACTTGCTACTCTTAACAGGTGTGAATTAGATACAGAAGAGCCTATGGTAAATTTCCCCAGTTCCACTTATTTAAGGCACTCAGCAATAAAGAACTCAGAAAAGGCAGGACTGGCAGCCAGGGGCCAGAGATTACACAGTGGATTCTGTCAAGTCATTGCCTTTGTCAGGGGAAGCATTATGCCATAGGCTTCTGCACTCTTCTCCTTGCTGTATATTGAACCAAAACCCTGTCTTGTATTAACTGAATATATATATATATATATATATACACATATATACACATATATATGTATATATATATGTGTGTGTATGTATATATATGCACACATATACATACATGCATATTTTGGTTCCCTGGAAAGCTGGACTGGACTATTTTGGTCTTCTATACACTGTGTGCTGTGCTTTGCTGTGTAAAACTCCAATTAGGCCATCTTTTGTCTTAATTCTTACCTAGCCCTTAGTCATCGAACGAGCATTGCCTCAGACAAATTAAAGCCTGAGAAAGGCCCTAATTTAGAAGGCCAAGGTCATCCACTGCATGGAGCCATCGCCAGTCTCTTGACCTGTGTCTTGCCACTGGACTTAGATAACTGTGGAGAAGAAAGTGGGGCTGATAACGTTGAGTAGCTCTGCCTCACTTAAATCCAATTCATGAGCACATCAAGATGTCCTCCTTGTGATGTTATTGGTTCTCCTTGAGAACGAAGGACAAACAATGACAACAATAAGAAACACCCATTCTCATTGGGGAGTGGAAAGGTACAGGATAAAGAAGAGGAATATTGATAGTTTTCACCCTTTTTTGTCATTTAACAATCTTATGCAAAATCCTATGGAAAACTCTCAACTCTAGTGACTTCGTTTTCAAGTCATCTGATAAAGCATGAAGATAGCTGATGATGTCTAGACAAAAGGTTTACTCTTTAGGCTTTGGATCTGTCTTTCAAGGAATTTTGAGACTGGAAGGGCAGACACCCCAAATTTACAAATTTAAGACTGATTAGAATTGCTTTAGTTGAACACTCTTAGAATAGGTGCTTAATAAGTATTGATTGATCGATTGATGGTCATAGGCACCAAATGGACCATAGGGTCTCCTCTCAGAGAACTCCTTCATGCCCTCTTGACATATCTGAAAAAACTTTTGAGTGGTGAGATGACAATTCCTCATGATTCCATTATTTTTGTAAGAAAGCAAAATTGCATGGAATTTCTTTTCTCTTAAACTATACTCCCCACTCCCCTCCTTTTTCTTTTCTTTTTTTTCTTTAGGCTGAAGGGTCTTCATTTTCTTCAGAGCAGCCATTTAGAAATGCAAGGCCTCTTCCTCTAGCTCTCCGTTGCAGTAAACTAGTATTAAAACAACTGGAGATTTATGCCATGTTCTGTCCCCCTGCTGTGTGTGCATTGTTCTCCATTCATTATTATCAAGCTCAGTTATAGTTATTACTTGTTGCCAAAGGTCAAATATCCAATTTTTAGATGAGTTTTTAGAATGAAACAGGAAATTTGACTCTTGACTAGGGCCTCCAGTGACTTAGGTCGCTCTGGGCTTTCTCTCTCTGCGGTTCCTTTTCCCTCCAGGAGTTGAGTTGGTCTGTCCTCATTCTCAAGGCCATTGGACCTTTGGGAAACATTAATCTCCATTCCCCAAATAGGAGGGATGCGGCTCCCTTTTGCCTCTGAGCCTTCTGATGAGCTCCCCAGGGAGACTGGCTCCACAGCCTGTCTTAGTGGGAAGAAGGTCATTGTGTGTGACACCCTGTTGGGAAGGGGGAGCAAAAGAGGGAGGCAGAAATGGGGTGGGGAGGCGAAGCAGCAGCTGAGACACCAAGAGATCTTTGTGTATTAGGACCTTTGCTAGCACACAAAGCAAAGACTGCACGTGGGGGTGTCCTGTTCAGCTGACCCACCCTCAGCCCTCCTTGGCAGCAGCTTTTTCCCATTCTGAATCCCAATGCTTTTGGGTGATATGACAGATAAAGGCAGTTTATCCTGACAATAGTAATGAATTCCGGGTATGCAGGCAGTCAGAGATGCGCTGAATGAAAAGCTCATCTCAGCTCAGAAGACTAACCTTGGGCAATACAATAACACTTTTTCCCTGGCCCCAATCCCCTTTGTGTGGATAACCTAACATTATTTTTTACTCTTTGATGAAAGACAGAAATAGATCACTACTGAAGCCCCAATACCTTGTTTAAAAAAACAGCCCTGATGCTCAAACTAAAAGGATTTCTTGGTATTAAATTTTTGAAGGATTAAAAGGAGCCAGAAGCCAAGATATTTCACAAGAATATTGGTACATCGGAAGGATTCCAACGGCATAGTGTAGGATAAAATAACTTTACTTTGCCTTAGGTTTTGACTATCATAAGATACCATGACTGACCATTTCTGGGACCATGACTTCACAAATAAGACCATCGAATAGTTTTCTTTCTTTCTTTGTTCTGGAATTTGTTTTTCCCTAATAAAAATTTCTTTTAAAAAATTCAGCAATTTTCAGCGAATACCTGTTGTCTAGTCAAAGTACTGGGTGGGATACAAAATAATAAATGATACGGTCCTTGTCCTTGAGAAGCTTGCAATCTACTGTCACTGAAGAGACAGCAGAAGTGCCCAGGGACAATCCCATCTCCAACACATCCTAGCTCTGGAACTGTGGGCAGGGCATTTGTAGGGTTGTTGTTTGGGGAATGACTCATGAAATTTAAGGTGCTAGAGAAATATGAACGCTGAGTTACAGTTGTATGCATGGCAAAAATTAGTCAGAAAAGCATTTAATGAGAAATTGCCCTGTTCTCTGTTCCCAGCAACTTACCAGATGCTATTATTGGGCTCTTTAGCAATGCTGTATGGCTAGAATACTGGATTTGTAGTCAAAGGGTCTGAATTTGAGTCAGAGGGCTCAAACTCAAGATATGACCAGTTACAATTCAGTCTTCATGATTTCTTTGTGTAAATTGGGAGTGGAGGTACAAATAACACTAACACAACTTTATTATCATTATATAAAGAAAATCAGTAGAATATCAGTAAGACCTACTTTATAATGTAAACGAGAGGAGACAAAAGAAAATTTGGAAATCAGAGAGTTATTTCCCATCTTAACTCTGGAACTCTGAATCTAGGAAAAGATGAAAAGATGGAAAATATAGAAATATCCTTTTACCAGCCTTGGTGTAGCCAGGACAGGAAAAAAGGAAAAAAAGAGAGCTCAACATTTTTCCCCAGTATTTTCTCCAGTTCTACATTAATCCATTTGTCCATATCTCCTTCCCCAGGAGCAAAGTGAAATATACCAAAATTAGAAATGCTGGTCAAACAATGCTCCTCTGGAGAATAGTGCTTAAATGCAACAAGGCACAATGTTGTGAGGACCTTGTTTTCAATCTGCTAGCTTTTCTTTAAGGTCCTTGGGACACATTTACTTAGTTGGGTAAAGAGATGAGGAAACAAAAGCTATTTGAAACATTAAAATTCATGTCAGGAATACATAAAATTCCCATCCATACTTTGACCCGATGGGAATTATCCAGTCGAATTCTGCATTTTGCACAGATGGTAATGTTTTGTTAGTGATCAATAAACAATATATTTCCTGTCCCAAAATGGAAAGGAGACGTTTTAATTTGCAGCATAAGTGTCCACTTGCTTGTTTACCCAAGAGGGGAAATAAAATCTTAATACTTTTACAATGCAAAGCAAGGCAACCAAGAAGGTACTGAAGGGAAAAGCTGAGGGAGCTATTGACTTGCTGGAGCACAGGATTTTTCAGATGATCAGTATCCCTCTTTTAGGGACCTAATAAAGTTAAACAGAATCATATTCCTGAGGAAAAAATAACAGCTTCCTAATTGCCAGAGCAGCAACTCAAAATGAACATTATCTTCCTCCTCCCTTAACCCCTTCTGGGTGTGTGATTTTACAAATTGCTACATCATGACCCCTGCTGGAGGAGAAAATAATGGGAGCTAAATATCCCATGCCACTGCGTTTCAGGCCTGAAATTAGATCTTTGCTTTCTTTACTAAGTCTATGTTTTAATTATTTCCTTGTTTTGCTCTCCTTTTCTATTTTTGATGTGAAGAGATAAAGAGGGAAAAAATTCTGCAGCAGTTATCAAGAGAGAAAAAAAATTATTTTTTTTTTCTGCTCTTCACTCTCTCTTTAATCTGTGACTAGGAATCTTTTTGCATGCACATGTACATATGCATGCATGTGTACACACATACACATATAAGTTTCATTTCAGAGAAAGATCTGTGAGAACCTAGAATCATAGGGTTTCTTAAAAAAATCAGACATTATTCAGTATTGATGTACCTGAGCAAGAACTCCCTCAACAAAATCCTCAACTGTTCATCTGGCAAAATCATGAAGATTTCTAGTGATGGAGAACTCATTGTCTTATAACAAAGTCTATTGAGATTTTTTATTATACTTTGTTATAGAAATACTTATTTTATTCCACAAACTAAAAACAAATTTTTAAAATTAAAAAAAAATCTACCCCACTTTTGGACTGCTCTAATTGTTGCGAGGTTGTTTCTTATATCAAGTCTAAATATACTCCTCAGCAACTTCCACCCATTTCTAGTTCTTCCACGTAGGATCTTGCGAAAGAAGTCTAGTCCATTTTCCACATAACATTCTTCCAAATAATAGAAGACAGCATTGATATCCCTCTCCCATGAAGACTTCTTTTCTCCAGGCTAAACATCTCCAGTTCCTTCCACTGATCCTCAGTGGCATAATCTTCAGTCCTGTCACTATCTTGGTTACTCCTCTAGACTCCCTACAGCTTGCCAATGTAGTTTCTAAAACATGGCCCCCAGGACTGAAAACAATAATCTAAATGTGGTCTAACTAGGGCAGAGCGCAGTGAGATTATAACTTGCTTCCTGATCAATGCCACAGTTCTATTAATTCACTCTAGGATTATGTTAACTTTTGAATATTTTGATGTTCACTCATATTGAGCTTAAAGTCTGCTGAAACCTCTCAAGGCTTATTCATATGAATTTTTGTATACCAAACTCTCCTACTCTAACCCTAAATACAGCTGAATTTCCTAATTGACATGTTGGACCCAAGATTTATGCTTTTCAATTCTATCTTGCTAGATCCAGCTGTTCCTTTTTGCCTATTGAGATCTTTTAAAAATTACCATTCTGTCATCAGCATATAAGCTATCATCCCTACCCTAGTGTCATCTGCAAATTTGATAAACAAGCTATCCATGCCTTTAGTCACATAAAAAAAAAACAGGACCAAGGATAGAGCTTTGAAGCATTCCTCTACAGAACTCACACCAGAACTCTCCAATGTGGTGGAAAAAATTTGGGTGAAGATTAACAGAGGCAGAAACAGAAGCAATACTGTCATGGGATTACCCTAAAGGCTATCTTTACATCATAAGGAAAATAGACAAGGAATTAAAGAAATAGCAAGCCAGAAGCATGAGAGTAGGAAGAGAAGATTTCAATTATCTGGACATCTATGCTTTCTGTCAAAAGCAAAGCAAATAATAATTTACAACTTGATACTGATAATCTCATCATTCAAAAATAAAGGAGCCATCCAGGGGAAGTTCTATTCTGGATCTGATTGTCACCAACAAAATTATAACTGGTTGTTGGGTAGGGAATGTTGGGAGCCTTGAAATGAACAACTAATCTATCTTAGAATTCTAGAGAAGAAGCCTAAGATTTTCTGACATAGATCCTAGATTTGAAGAAACCAAATTTCAAAGTATTCTGAAGAAAGATAGGTAAGATTCTAAAGACTAAAATTCTATAGAGATGTGTGTGTGTGTGTGTGTGTGTGTGTGTGTGTGTATTCTATAAAGTCAGTACCTGAAGGAAAAAAAGCTATTAGGAATGAAATTCTGAATGTACAAATTTACTAAAAAGGAAAAGAAGGGTTTGGAGAAACAGGTCTGGGGTCCATGAATTTGTTTTTTAACATACATTTTGATAACTGTATTTTAATGTATTTGATAAGGTACAATTAATAAGCATCTAGGAAAAGAAAAAGTGATCACAAAGAGTTATCCTAGGTTTATTATTATGTCATGCCAGACTAACCCTATTTCCTTTCTTGACAGGATTATTAGATTGACCATAGAAATGATGTAAATATAATTTATCTGAATTTTAGGAAAGCTCTTAGCAAAGTCTCTGGTTCTATTCTTGTGGAGAAGATGAAGAGATGAAGGCTCGAAAATAGAATAGTTAGATGGATTAATTACTATTGAATGGTCAGAATCTAAAAGTAATCATTAATGATTTGATATGAACTTGAGAGGAAGTCTCTAGTTAGAGCACCAGAGTTTTCTATGCTTGACCCTGTTAAACATTTTTATCAGTGACTTATGTAAAGATAAATGATATATGCTCTCCAAGTTTACAGATGACACAAAGCAGAGCAACAGCTGACATAGATGACAGTCATAATCCCAAAAGACCTTAAGAGATTAGAACAATGGGCTGAACACAATAATATTGCATTTGAAAGGGGTAACTTAAAGTCTTACATCTGAGTTCAAAAACTCAAGCCAGTGGAAGTGCGGCTAGACAGGAATTCGCCTGGAGGTTTTAGTGGATCACAACCTCAGGTTATCCTTTACTGGCAGTCATTTCTGAGCTCTAGGCAGCTAAAGTAGGCACTGACAGAATGAGTTCTCCCAACCCGGTCCAAAGTATAGTCACTGGAATGTGTTATGCTGAAGGTTGGGAGAGTAGAAAAATCCCTGGCCATGGAGCAAAATGGTGTAGAGGGTGAAGGGAGGAGGGCTCAGGACAGAGCCTTGCAGGGCACACTCATGATTATTAGGCATGAGCTAGATGAAGATTCAGTAATGGAGGTTGGAAAGCAATGGTCCAACAAGTAGGAGACTCACATAAGAGTAGTGTCATGAAAACCTAGAAAGAAAAGTAAATCAAGAAGAAGGCAATCAACAGTGTCATAGGTTACAGAGAAGGCCAAGAAGGAAGAGGATTTTACCCCATAAAAATCCATTAGATTTGGAAATAATGGGGGGGTTTCCCCTTCACTGGAGGTCTTCAAGCAAAGGCTGGATGAGTACTTTGGGTCAGCATCATACAGGAGAGTCTTAGTCATGTATAAGCCAAACTAGATGACTTCTAAGCTCCCTTCCACTCTGAAATCAAGTGTAATCCACACCTAAGTAGTATAAAGGAAGAACTCTAGGAGTTCAAAAGAGAAAGAAATCTTTCCTGGCTGGTATGGAAGTTTCATAGAGGAAGTGCTACATGAGTAGGGCATCTTAAGATGGGTATGATCTCCCTGGGCTCGTGAAGTCTGGACAAGAGATTCACTTTCCTCTATTGGATCATCTTTTACCTTTATTCTATAACCAAAACAATAACAATAATGGTAAATACAATGCATGATGGGTCACAAGTACCTATTTTCCCAAAATCTGTTTCTTAGTAATACCATAAGAATTCAATAGTATAACTCAAATTGGTGCAATTCTCCTCCATCTCCTGAATCATTGGTAGCTATTAGAAATGATTTTGTTTTTGCAGGGTCAGTCATCATCCTTTGAACAGCACTAATGAACCCCTCAGCTGTCATTCTTGCTTTGTTATCCTGTGATGTGGCTTCTTCTGTGACACACAACTGTTACGCCTATTGTTACTATATGAAAAGCATTAATTACTTCACAGAAAAATAGCAAACAGGATATGATTCTGTTTGTTTTCTGCATTCTATCCAATCATAGAATCTGAGAGTTTGAAGATAGGAGGGTAGAATAATTGACCTTTTGAAGTCCCTTCCAACTCCTGGTTTATTCTTGAAGTCTCCCTAAACACAAAATCCCTACAGCCTAATAGACCATAAGCTTCTACAGGGTTTGGTCACCAGCACTAATCAGTGTAGAGAAAATCAGTTTTCCTCAGTTCTATAACATATGTCCTAAAGTCATGACGTCTACGCTGGACCCTAAAGTTCCCGTGACTTTTCTTTTGCCTGCGTTTTCAAACTGAAATAGGAGGTGAATGTAAGAGAAAGCAGACAGAAAATGAATAAATGAGCAATGAATCAAACAGCATTTATTAAACAGATGTTATGTGCAGGCACTGTTACAAATAAAAAATCAATCTAGTCCTTGGCCACAAAGAGTTTTTATTCTAATAGTGAGAGGGACAACACAAATATGGTAGCAGTGGTCAGGGAGATGTGTTTTGAACACCCTGGAAAATGATACATTTGTTTCATCTTTAGTATTCATCTTGATGTAGGAACTGTCTGGAAAAGTCACTGTTTCCATAGTGACTTTTCACACCCTCACTGTTGTTTTTCCATGTCTCACTGTGAGCTATGCAAAAGAAGGACATTTTCAACACTTGTTGTTGCGATTTCCTTTTTGTTTTTCAACCACCTCAGAAAGTGAGGAATGAGTAAATTCACCCATCGTTAAGCAACATTACAGACAGAAGTATTTCCTGCTCCACTAATGTTGTCAGCCTAGGTCCTGGGCAATCATACACATACTGCTGCTTGGGCTGACAGGAGGTTGGACAGTTAGTTTCACACACTCCAGTGGCCCAACCTCTGCCACTGCAACCCATCTCCTCAAGGGCATGGGCACCTGGGAACATTTGTGCAACACATCAGGAATCTGGCCAAACGATAGGCTAACTTTTCAAGCCAGAGCATCTAATTTCTTGCCTCCATTCAGGCAGTCAACAGCCTTAAGCATATCCACCATCAAACGGCCCTTCCATTTCTTTGACACATGTCCTGTGGTCCCAGTGTGGGACTAGAGGCCCCAACAGCTGTTTTTTGTCAGCACAGCCAATCAATTTATGAATGCAGTCATCTGAAAAGGGGCTAAGGCTAAAAACTACAATCACAGGCTGCTAATATGAGTTATTAAGCAAGCAGCAGGGATTGGGTTTTTGTTCACTCTGTGTGAACAGTGGGTTGGGGGATTTTATTACGGCCAATCTAGAGTGTGAATTCAAAAGGGGGCATTCCCCTGCGGGGAGCTCGGGCAAGGACAATTAGAAGCAGAGCATTTGTCCAGCAGACCTCTATTGGCAGCCATTTCTAGGCTCTTGGCAGCTAGAGAAGGCACTGTCAGAATGAGTCCTCCTTCTAATCCAGTCCAAAGCAAAGTGCCAGGATATAATGGACTGCATTATGTGGATGGTTGGGAGAGGAGAAAAAGCCCTGGATTTTGACCCTCTGGTTTTGAGTCACAGGTCTGCCTTTGACCACCTGTGTGAGTGGGCCAACCACTGAAGCTCAGTTTCCTCAATGTAAAATGAAAATAACACTTGCACTGCCTACTTAAGAGGTGATTTTGTAGATTTGGGTATGACCAGCAAGTTTAAACCTCTGTCTGGCGGCTTATTGTCCCCTAAGAGCTCTGTAAAAACATGTGACTTTAATAATTACCCCATTTCATGAAAAGTGAAATTAATTCTTTCTACATTAAAAATATGTTCATTTTCAGGTGCAGCTAGAGGTTGCAGTGTATAGAGCACCGACCCTAAATTCAGGAGGACCTGAGTTCAAATCCAGCCTCAGACTGACTGTGTGACCCTGGGCAAGTCACTTAACCCCAATTGCCTAAAAAAATTTTTTTAAAAGGTTAAAAAAAATATTGATTTCCAAAAATCAACATTAAAAAGTGTCTTCCTTTTCATTCCCTTGCCCATTGTGTACTGGATGATAGATGGATCAACAACTTTACCTAACCCCAGTTTCAGCTCTGGGATCAAGTAAGAAAATATATGTAAAACGTTACAGAAGAATGAAGTGCTGGATAGGTATGAGTTATTGTTATCATATGTACTGTATTATGATTTCACTACAAGGTCACAGAGGGATGGGGCAAGATTCTCTCAGAAAAATAAAATAGCTGTAGGAGTGTGGGAGTGTGGCAAAGCGAAGCGTTTAACACGTCCAATTCAAGGCCATTCTGCTGAGAGATGTGTTACCTAAAAACAATCCATCGGGGGAAAAGCTCTTTTCATAATCTCTGCTTCTGAACAAGAAAGTGCCTAAGTGCTCTTCAGTCAAGGAAGCCTTTGGTCTCACTCTCCTCACCTTTGGAACAGGACGGGTTCTTCCTGCCACATGCAAACGGGGTCCAGGGCAAAAGCTAATGCAATCCTGAAAACAGATGAAAAGCACCGTGAGCAACAATCCATAGATCATTTTACACAGTAGGCCTTTAAGTGCTGCAGGGCAAACGGGACAGGTTGTTGTTATTATTGTTGTTCTTTGTTCTTCATTCTTGAAGAGGACCATGACTTCAGGGAGATGATGCCATGACATACAAGTGAACTGGATTTAAGCGAAGGCAGGCTGTGCAGTCAACCCCCTCACTTTCTCCTCTAAAGCCATTTGGGTTCAGTGGTGAAATATAGATGAGGACAACTGGAGATGGGCCAGAATGCAGTGGGGTACCTTAGCCTTTTCAAGCCAAGGTCTTTAACAGGTCTCAATTTGACTGAGGCAATGCCCATTCAGTACTGATGTGTTCCTGCTTTTTTTTCCTTCTGGAGTCATTCATACTGTACCCCTTACCTCTCTCAACTTCTTTTCTGATTCCTCTTCTCCTGCTAGCAGCCTGACTTTTAAAAAATCACAGAGGGTATTATACTTCCCTAGGTCCAGCAAGACTTCAAGAAGGAAGCTTAGAGTGGGCTCTTTAATTAATTAAACTTAATACTGATGTGGCTGCCCCAGGTAAATAAAAGCTGTGTTACCCTGGGCAAGTCATTTAATTCCTATTTGCCTCAGTTTCCTCATTTGTAAAATGAGCTGGAGAAGTGAATGGCAAACCATCCCAGTGTCTTTTTATAATTGTATTACATTATTCTTTTGCTACATAGACTCTGAGTTTGAGCTCACTTTTCCCAAAGACCCTATGTGTAATTGTGGGAGAGTACCCCCAATTTAGTGAGAGGGGGGAGAAAAGGAGGTTGTACCAACTGTCCCTGCTATTTCTGTTTAGTAAAATACCCTCTTCCAAAAGCTAATTAAATCTGGCTGATTATCTTTGGGGAGCACCCTAGGTGGGGACTCATGAGTAACAGTGCTATAAAGCCTCCAGTAATCCTCAAGGTTAGGCCTAGAAACTTGAGGGAGAAACAATTACCTGCCCTTTGGGGACCCAACCTACCAGTGAGAATGGGAGTTATAAAAAATACCCAGAGCAGGGGCTGCACAGGAAATCATGCCAAACAGCTCACCAACCCCTTTGGGCTTTTTGTTTTTGTTTTTGTTTTTGTTTTGTTTTGTTTTGTTTTGTTTGTAGCCCATGGCCTCTTTGAGAATAAGGGACAGACTTACACTTCCAGGAGCAAAGATGGCTGAGTAAGAGGTGAGTCGCTCTTACCCTCCCTTATTGACCTCTGAAAGTGCAGAAAATATCACCCCAGGAAAAACCCTGGAACAGCTGAACTGGAAGAAAGATGGGGTACAGCAGTCCAGTAGACCAGGTAGCTTGAGGAATTAACGGGAAAGGCCCCTCTTACCTTGGGGGAAGGGGAGCGGTACAGAACAGGAGGTGTCCCAGCAAGCTAGTGGAAGGCCCCACCTCAGCATACCAGGAGGAGATCCTGAAGCCCAGGTGGTGGATCAGGCAAATACCAACACCTGGACCCCCAGTGCCTCACTGAGGGCAGGGGAACCGGTGGAAACCAGCTTGGAAAACCACCAGGTGCTTCGGCATTCTATAGCAACCGGCTCTCCCAGTGCCTCAGCAAAACTAAGGGAAGCAATGCTCCAAGGGGCCCCAGGCAGATAAACACTCTACAACATCCATCTGAAAGGAGTCAAAGAAAGTGAAAGGAAGAAAAGGTCAAGGTGAGCAGGGAGTCTCCAGGAGCCACACTACCCAATCCTACCCCTAGAGTTCCAGTGTTTCTGTTTCCAGCCCAACAGGAGGTAAGCTGCCAGAACCCTACAGCCTCCAACTGCCAACATTGAAGGCCCCAGCACACAAAGCCAGTGACCAGGCCCTAGGCTCCCAACACAAGAAGCTTGGGTCAGTGCCCTCTGCTCCCCAGCAGGAAAGCTCAATCTCTTTAAAGGTCAGGAAATAAGCAAACATCATGAGCAAAAAGAAATGTACCATAGATTCTTATTATGGGAAGAGTAAAGATCAAGATTAAGATCAAGAAGAAATTTTGAAGAGGACAACATTGTCAACAAACCCACAACAAACCCTCAAAAGGAAATATGAACTGGTCTGAAGCCCAAAAAGCCTTCTTAGAAGAGCCCAAGAAGGATTTTAAAAGTCAAATGAGAGAGGTAGAAGAAAAAATGGGAAAAGAAATGAGACATAGGCAAGAGAGACTCAACAGCTTGGAAAAGGAAAGAGAAAAATTAACTGCAACAAACAAATCCTTAAAAAATACAATTGCCCAACTGGAAAAAAAAAAGTACACTGGAGAAAACAAGTCCCTAAAAAATGTAATTGGCCAAATGAGGAAGGAGGTACAAAATCTAATAGAAGAAAACAATTTGTTAAAAATTAGAATTGGGCAAATGAAAGCTAATGACTCTATGAGAGAGCAAGAATCAGTCAAACAAGAACAAAAGAATGAAAAAATAGATGAAAAAGTAAAATACCTCATTGGTAAAACAACAGATCTGGAAAATCAATCCAGGAGAGACAATTTAAAAATTATTGGAGAATGAAGGACAAATGTGAATAGTGCAAGCTGCCCACTGGGGACCCAACTGGCCAGTTCCAGCTGGGCAGCTCTGTTCTTTCTCTCCTCTCCTCCCCTCTTCTCTCCTCTCTTCTCTCCACATGGGGTATTATGCCCTTACTTGAGGGTGCTCATCCCAAAGGAAGGTAAATTTTGAAGGCTGAAACCCACCTAGATGTTTTGGAGTTTACTGGCTACATTTCTTTCTTAATCAACAAGCCTCAAACCCAATTAATTCTGGCTCTCATTCGTTGGTCAACAACAGGCCCTACCCAAGCGCTTATTGTTTGGGCCCTGATGGCTGAAAGTAAATATAAATAGTAATTGCTTCTCTTTTGGCCAGAAATTTTGACAGTCTTCTCCTCCCAGTTTGATTTTTTTTGGGGGGAGGAGAATTAAAGGGGTCGCCCATTGACTCATTTTTAAACAGCCCTAATCACTGAATGGGTAATGTCTCAGTCAAAGTAAGAACTCAGAAAGACCTTAGCTTAAAAAGGCCAAGATCTCCCACTGCATTTTGGGCCATTTCCAGTTGTCCCAATTTATATCTGTCCACTGGACACAGACAGCTCCAGGAGAGAAAGTGAGGCTGGTGACTCCCTCATTTAAATCTAATTCACTTGCAAGTCATGGCATCATCTTCCAGATGTCATGGTCTTCTTCGAGAACTAAGGAAAAAACCACACACACACACACACACACACACACACAGAGAGATCATGTGGTATCATAAGTTGCAAAGTCCTTTCCTCACCACAACCTTTTGAGGCACTTACCTCAAATATTCTCATCATTATTTTAAAATGAGAGGACTGAAGCTCAAGAAAAGCAAAGTGACTTGCCTACAGCTACAGAGCTAGGAAGCATCAGAACCAAAATTTGAACTTCTTGAGCCTTCTGGTGCTGAGTTCAAAGCTCTTTCCACTTTGCCATGCTATGTTTCCATGTGGAATGAGGTAAATGAAATCCAGAGGGACAGAATAGAAAAGTATAAAGCAACCTGGGACTGGAGGAGGGGGCATCATAATCTTGGAATAAGTCTACATGCAAATTTTCTTAGCTGAAGTAAAGAGGATAGAACCAGAACTTAAATTTATACTAAGCACATAGTCCCAAAAAGAGATTGCTTCCATGGAGGATAACTTGAAGGGCTTGTGTTATATCTTCATGATGAAATACAGATTTCCTATTAAAAGCCAAAGCTTTCATTTCAAAAGGTTGAATAAGATGGTGCTTTAAAAAAATATCCAGCTGGTTAAATATAGGGCAGTGAAAAAATTCCAATCAAAGAATATTCTCTGGCTTTGGGCCACATCATTTTCATTTAATTGTGAATTGGATAAATTTCTATTCACTTTAAGCTCTTGCCACTCAGCATTCAGTTATTCTGAAACAGAAAAACAAGTGGCAATATCCATATTGGCCTCATTATGACTGCTCCCCTTCCCATAAGAGCTATTCCAGTGTATTACTGATGACTAAAGATAGCCCTTTGCTTGCTGACACGTTTTCTAAGAACAATTGTGCAAGGAGAGTTAGTATTTTCTGATGCCTTTTTATCTCGTAAATCTATAATCTGGTACCTTTTCCCTTTCCTTTGCAGCCCACTCATCTCCTCTTCTTTAAGGTGATTTTCTTGTCTGACCTAAACTCAATGTTCGTGTCCAAATCAAAGCTTTGGGAAGCATGATAAGTAAGTAGTAGTGCAAGAAGTCAGTCTTGTTTGTTGGATATAGTAGGAGTGACTACATGTGATCTCTTACTTTAGGACCAACACTTAGCATGGACAGCTTCCATTGGGGTGCGTCAAAGAAGGGAACCATGGCAGAAAGCATCCCGGCGAGGATCACCAGAGGGAAAATGAAAAGCTATATTATCATAGGAATAAATTATAGACCACTTGGACTGAAAGAAGACATAGTAGTTCAGAGAACAGAACATCTAGAATGGATGTATAATTTGAATTATCCAGACATCTCCTGTAGCATACGTGATTGCTCTCTCTCTCTTTCTCTCTTTCTCTCTCTCTCTCTCTTCCCATTCTCCCTCTATTTTACATGCACACACAAAAGCAGAGACATTTAGAAGTTCTCAGTTTGTTTTAATAATAATTTTCTTCAAAAAGTGGAAGAAAATGGGGGGAGAAGGGTAGAGTTTTGAGAGACTTCTAGGGATCTGTAAGTTTTCAGTTTTTCCAAGGTGGTATGATCTAAGGAGAGGTGTTTACTCCTCTCCTGGCCTGAGCTCTGGTCTGTGAGCAACCACAAGCACACTTTTTTGCCCTATAACTGTAAGGAGGGTCCTTTCCTCCGCTGTGGCCACAAACTCTGCTATGCTAGTGCTCCTCTTTGCCCTGGGACTGCCACCCAGGACTATGACCCAGATCCAAGTATGGGCAAAGCAACAGAGTCCTGCCTCATCCCGAGCAAAAAACCCCTGTAATCTCCTTCTGACCAGTTGTTCGACCCCCTTACCATCTGTGGGCTGAGAGTTCTGGAAGCAGTCACTGCTGCTGCTGCCAATTCAGTCACTCCCAAGGCCTGCTCCTGGTTTGCAGTGGCCCAGTCTATGTTGGTTTGGTCTGTGCTGGACTGAGCTCCTCTCTCACCCTGGTGCAATAGGCCTTTACGGCCGACCTTCCTTGGGTTAGAAATTTGTTTCATTCTGTCATTTTGTGGGTTCTGCTGCTCTAGAATTTTTTAGAGTCATTTTTAAAGGTATTTGGGGAGAGCTCAGGCAAGTCCCTGCCTTTACTCTGCCATCTTGGGGGTGGTGTAGAGTTTTGAACTGACATTCTACACCTGATTCTGACCAACAAGGAGAATCTGGTTGCTGAAGTAACTTGGGAGGACTTTGGGAGGAAGTCACTGCTCCATCTTAACATTTGAAGTAGAGAAGAATTGAGAAAATAGGGAACACTTTGATCTGTACCCTTGATTTGGGTGAAGCACATTTCAAAGGACTGAGAGAAAGAAAAGTTGGGATCCTGTGGTATACAATTCTACAGGAGAGGTGAGACCAGTGGAACGGGAAACTCTCAATAATGAAATTATAAGGATACAAACAGAAACAATTCCTATGAGTAATAAAAAAGGAAGCTAAGAAAACTGGTGTAGATGCAGATCTACAGATGATCTAAATGTCTTGATGATCAATGTAGATTTCTAAAAGACACGTATAGAAGAAAGAAGAAAAGGGAAGTAATAGAGGATGAATATAAAAGCATGGCATGGTCTAGTGGAAATAACACCAGGAGAATGAAAACTCAAATTGAGCTTGTAATGACTAAGACACTTCCCAAAATGCCTTTTAGTTATGGGGGGATTGGGGGGAAGGATAGAAGAGATGAAATTGCTACTCCAGAAGATAGGATGACAATGAACTATTGAGAGAAGGCAGAACTACTCAATTTATTTTGTTTCTTTTCCCTGTCATGTAAAATCGTCTTTGAGCTAGAAAGGATAGGACAAAAGAAAATGGTTACCTGGAAGATGAAACACAAGATAAAGTAATATTAAGATAATAAAAACATCAAGCTGAAGTCTGGAAGAGTGATGGGAATGACAATGGAAGGCAACACAGAAGAAATCTACGGCAGAGACAAGATGCTTTTGAAAACCCAAATGGATTGATTGTCAAGAAACCTCAGAAAGGGATTTTTAACAAAAGAATGTAAAAAAGATGAAAGAGAAGAGACGAAGCAATTAAACTACAGATCCATAAGTTTACATTTTATGCTCTATAAAATTTTTTATGATAAAAGTCTATGCATATTTAGAGGATATCTTTAACATGAAAAAGAACAAAAAATAAGCTTTTACTAATGCTTTTCTACAGCAAACCACGTCTTCACAGTCACTCAATTGAAAACATATAAACAAGAACTATTGCATTTATTGATTACAAAAAAAAAAGTATTAGACCTGATAGAGCAAAATATAGCTTTGGAGTCCATTACTATTACTTTTCTATTAATTTTTATTTGCAAAGCAGCAAAGTTGCAGAGCAGAGTCAGGAAAACCTAAGTTCAAATCTGGCCTCAGACACTAGCTGTGTGACCCTGGGCAAGATACTTCATCCTGTTTGCCTCAGTTTTCTCATCTGTAAATGGGGGCTAGAGAAGGAAATGGTAAAGCACTACAGTATCTTTGCCAGTAAAACCCCAAAAGGGTCACGAAGAGTCAAACACAACTGAAACCACTGAACAACAGCAACTCTTTATTTCAACCAGGCTGGAATTTGAGCATCTACTCATTGTCTTGATCCCATCACAGATTAGCATGAGAGCTTTAACCAGCTCCAACATGAACCCAGGCTGGGTCCTTATTAGGCAGCCTGGTCCTTTTCTTCCTTCCTGCCCTGGGCTCACCATATTGATGGTAGACATATTACTTTATCTTGTGTTTCATCTTCCAAGTAACCATTTTCTTTTGTCCTATCCTTTCTAGCTCAAAGATGATTTTACATGACAGGGAAAAGAAACAAAATAAATTGAGTAGTTCTGCCTTCTCTCAATAGTTCATTGTCATCCTATCTTCTGGAGTAGCAATTTCATCTCTTCTATCCTTCCCTCCTCATTGATTTAGCCCCCTGCAACTCAGAACTCCCAAGATCAAGTGATCCACCAGTTTCAACCTCTTTGGTAGCAGGGATTACTGATGTGCACCACTACATCTGCATACTAATAATATTCATATTAATATTTCTTGATAGATATAAATACAGAAACAACTTTTTAAAAAATACTCATTTCCAATATCAAACAAAGCACAAACTAGGTTTACAAAAGGTGTATACCACTGACCTAGCATGTGTCTTACACAAAGTCTAAAGAGAAGAGGGAAGGATTCCCTACAGAGGATGACGTCATCCATATTTTTGGTATGATATTTCTAAAGAGATTGTAAGGTTTTGTGCTAGCAACAATACAACATAAAAGTCATGGCATTCTGATTTTTATCGTTAAAAATAATAAAGGAAAGAATATGTAAGAAAATGAGAGTCAATGACTTTGCCTCTTTTGCTTAGTTTTGTTCTTGCACAATCATTAGCATATCAATCCAACAAATATCTTAGGATAGGTTTCATAGCCACAGCTTCAACAAAACTCCCTGAGGGATTTCCATTGCAGAGTCTTTTCATATGAATTTTGTGGGGATAAAATCTCCATAAAAGGTTAAATAGGACTTATAAGGGATTTCTCACCCTAAGTTAGATAGTTGCCTGAGATAACAGACTTCAAGTCAGTATCAGACACAATCAACCCAAATAATAGATTTATTTTTAAAATTGAGAGTCATTTTGCCTTGCTTTTGTTTGGCTGACCTTAGCCGTTGGTCTGGCTTCATAACTTCTATTTATGATTAAATGAGTTGACAAACCACCTTTATCGGGGGAAGTATTCTAGTCAATGCAACTTAGCAGATGAGAATTGAGGTGATTAGTAAATGGCCTTGCTGAGGTAAAAACCAGAGGTTGATAGCAGTGAAGACTTGAGCAACTCTCAACAGAGACAAAGTGATGCCCAGCAAAATTTCAATATCTAACACAGACACATATGCCCAGGACTAAGACAACACAACTAGAAAAGATGTCATGCCATGCAGAGAGCAGAGATATAAGGCCCAAAGGAGAGCAGTAGAAAGAAGCATGCTGACATCAGCATCCCTATAGCATCAGAGAAATGTCTTGACCCGGCCACATCTTGGCCACATCTATCCCCAGACTTTTCTAAAAGGAAAAAAAAAAACATTTTTACCATCAGCATTCTCCCCTATGATGTCCTACATCTCTGTATCCAAGGATTCAGAATTGAAATGACTCTGATAGCGATAGAAGTCCTTATGATGGACATGAGTATACAGTAGTATATTATCAATAATTATTTCCCTTCAAGAAATAGTATAAAAAAGAGTCATCAAAGAAGTGAATGATCAGAAAAGGAGAGCAAAAAATAAAAGCTGAACATCCAAATAATACTAAGGTACTCATAAATGTTAAAAAAAACCTAGAGGAACACACCCAAAGCATTAGGTAGGTGCTAAATGGAGGATTTGTGAGATGACATGGAAAAGAATCACACAGAATGAGAAGCTGCAGTTGTATACAAGGTGAATGATTTGAGAGATTATCCACATCTATATGACTGTGGATGCACTGAATTTTCAGTAGCATTTTTCTAGATTTTTAAAAATATTTTTGTGTAATGATTCCACCATCTAATAGGTAAGCCAACCAACCTATATCTATAATCCTCAGATCTGATAAGCATGCCACCTATGACTCCATCCAAATAATTACTAAAAATTTGGAACACACCAGACACCAACTAGCTCCGTTGGTAACTGTGTGATATGAAATAAGCCATCTACCTTCCCTGTGCCTATTTGTGAAATCAGAGAGTGGGTATGTTTTTTTTTTTTACATTATATACATTTGTAGACTACTCTTGCTCCATGAGGGTAGCTAGGTGACACAGTGGATAGAGTGCCAGACCTGGAGTGAGGAAGAACTTTCTGTGAGTTCAAATATAGCCTCAGACAAGTACTTACTAGATGTGTGACCCTGGGCAAGTCATTTAATCCTGTTTGCCTCAGTTCCTCATATGTAAAATGAGCTGGAGAAGAAAATGGCAAACACGCTAGTATCTTTGCCAAGAAAACCCCAAATAGGGTCATGAACAGTCAAACAAGACTGAACTTGATTCGTGAGAGGTCTCTGGTAACAAAATGAACAGTCAATTAAAAACAACAATACAGTGATCTCATCTGAAAGTGCATGCAGTATTTCACATCTGTAGCATCCTCCTACCTCTGTATTTCAAAAATTAATTAACAGAAATGTGCCGGCCGCGCCGTGCACTCTCCTCCTATAAGGAGCAGGCTGCCAAGGTCATACTACTTACCAGTCTTCGGTGTCCACCCGGATAAACACACAGAGACGAGCCGATCAGGAGGTGCCAACACTGGAGCTTTATTCAGAGGCCATCACAGCAAGGCCAAGCAGGAAGGCCAGAGCAAGAGAGCAGGAGCAAAAGAGAGAGAGAGCGAGCTCTGATCACTACTGTCCCTTAAGTACCTACTTAGCTCCTCCTCCTCAGCCCGCCTACTAGTCATTGATTGTAGGATCAGATACCGGAAGGGGATGTCTGGGTTTAGCGCACCAAGGGAGAGGAAGTGATGCAGGAGGCTAGGACCAGATACAGGAAGGAGGCGTCTGGGGTTAGTGCATAGACAAAAGGAAAGTACGTGACCCAGGAAGTCAGGCCCAGATACCGGGAGGAGGCGTCTGGGGTCAGTGCTACACAAAGGGAAAGTACGTGACCCAGGAAGTCAGGAAGGAGACGTCTGGGGTTGACGTTGAACCTAGGGAGGGGGCTAGACAAAGGAACTCGTTCTCTGCCGTCCCACTCCCACGTGGCACAGCCCCCTGCCTCAGGAGCACGTGCTCCGGCTACTTCCTTGTATCCTGTTCCTTCCCCAGCTTATCACAGCTCCACATAGCACTGCCCACTGCCTCGCTTGAGCTCCGGTTACTTCTCCGTATCCAGTTCCCATCCCAGTTTACCACAACTCCGCCTAGCACAGCCCCTGCCTCAGGAGCATGAGCTCCGGTTACTTCCTAATACCCAGTTCACGCCCCAAGTTGCCACAACCCTCACTTGGCAGTAGCCAACATCAGACAATCCCTCACACAGAAATCTATTTTCTATCCCTTCTATCCCTGCCCCCCACCCCTACTTCTTAAAACGATGCAGTCACAAGCAAAATAAATTCCTTGAATGGCTGTTTCCAAAACACGTCTCAAAGATTTACTTAGTAGAACTAGAAAAAAAAGTAGTAACAAAATTCATATGGTGGGGAAAGATGTCAAGAATCTCAAGAGAAATAATGAAAAGCAATGGGGAAAAAGGGGGGCCTAACAATAGCAGATCTCAAAATACTACAAAGTAATAATTATTGACACTATTTGATACTGGTTAAAAAATATAGAGATCAATCAGTGGAACAGAATAGAACAATATACAGAAGCAAATGTATCTAATAGTTTGACAAACACAGAAATCGGATTGTTGCATTACATGGTCCCCACATATGATTCTATGACTTAGCTCCTGAGGACAACTAAAAGAAGAATGTGCATATATACAATCCTATTTTCAATCACCCAATCAACAAGCATATATTGCTAAGTGCCTGTCTTGCACCAGGTATTGTGCAAAGGCCAAGAGATACATACTGGCCATCTAGTTTACTAGAGCATGCAACTGGTCTTCTTAGTAGAACGCAGTTTGATTGGATTATAAGGCACATAAAAGCAAGTATGGAACAAGGTTGGAAATCAATCAAGCAGTTGACAGACATTTATTAAGTGCTTACTCTGGGTTGGGGCCAGGTTGTAAAGGTTTTAGCAAGGAAGGGATTAACTGAGAAGAGAGGAAATCTAAGGGGTAGGGATGACAAATTTCTAGAGTTCCTATCTAAATCACATCCTAGGGACTGTGCTGACTGACATATGTATATTGAGGAATTGAGGCTCTTTCCTGAAACATGAGCAGAAATCTTGGTAATTACCACAGTAAGTGAGGCAGATGACCTCTCAAAGCTCTAGGCCTTGGTCACTACTATTATGACCCTCTCCTAAGATGATGAAAACATCTTTTGTTTTGTTTCATTAGTTTTTTGTTTTGTCTTTATTGAGTAAGCAGTCCCTACGGAAAATGAAATTTCAGTCCAGAAAAGCCTTAATATGAGGTGAATATTTATCATGTATCCAGTTAGCTGTTCTTCATTGAGTTATATCAGGAATGTGAAACCAGATGAGTTAAATAAAAATGACTTTACAGCTAGGTCCCAATGAATGAGAGTAATGAATCCTATGAAGTAGTAACATGTAGCTGAAGTAACACTATTTAAAATTATAATTATATAAAATAGGGTAATTGGTTCCAGCCCACTGGAAATGTACAGTGTGAATTCAAAGGTGCCTATCTGTATTTAATATGATTTGAGATTATAGAATTATGGGCTTTTGAAAAGAAATCACCAAAGACCCATTGAAAGTTTGTCCCTTGGGCAGCCTCGGACCTCCTTGATTCCCTCTTGAAAATAGGCCAAATATAACTACGTAAAACACATCCAGTGGCTTGACTGTTAGGCTGCCTACTGCTGTTATTGAAGTCAAAGCCCCCAAAACCATGGTCTTCACCATTTTGTATCTGAAGCTCACTTTAGTGTAAGTGATCAGATAAAGCATGCCTTTGCATCAAACTTGAGTCAGTCCCTTTTGGATGAGCAGTGGCCAAAAGCTATGCAGATGGAACATTTTCTCTACTAAATGTGACCTCTCCTTCTCCCCCGCCCAATCCCACACAGAAAAAGCCTAGTTAATAATTGCCTCAACTAGCCCATTCTGATAATGAAACAGGAATAATTTGAACCAAATGGCTTAAGCGAGTAAGCATTAGTAGAAGTCTCCATTGCCCATCAGTCATCTCCTTTAGCAAGGGATGATTGCTAAATCTGATGACTTCTGAACTTGTTTTCATCCATTTAGCCCCTGTATTATTAAATGGGAATGCTACTTGTTTGCTCTGTGGTTTGTTTAGATGGAGTAGTCATGATGTATAAATGATAAAAAAATTATTATCTATATAGTTTATGTCAGGAAATACAAATACTTCCTTAATCTAAACATTGTCTTTTGAAGGAAAAACATCTGCTACCATGACTGTTACAGATGGGAAACTCAAGTAGTTTGATATCACACGTTGGAAGTAGAGAGGCAAAATTATAATCGTATACATACACTAACAGTAGAACTCTAATGAGTAGCTAGAAGTGAGTTAGATGCATGCTATCGATTCATAGAATCACAGTCTTTTGCAGCTGGACAAGACCTTAGCAAGTATCCCCATCCCTTCCTCATCTCACTCCAACCTGGTTCACCTGCCTAAACCAGAGCCATCAAACTCATGGCCTACAGGCCACAAAACTGAAATGGGCCCACATCAGACTAAAATGTAATCGGGAATTGTTGAACAAAATTGATTAAAATGCAATACAACATAGATAATGTTAATTTGTGGTTTTCTAAGTCAATATGTGACCCACAGAGATCCATTTCTAACTGATTTTGACACCATTGGTCTAGACCATTCTACTGCACCCTTTCCCTGCTCTATTCTCAATAAACTCTCCTAGATCCTCTAATTTTTCAGCCTTTGCAATGCCGTATCTTCTACAACTCTTTCAGTTCATAGGGCTAGGAGAAAGGATGTCCCTCTGACCACTGAGTTCATTCAATCAACAAACATTGATTAAATGATTTCTGCATGTCAGATGCTATGCTAGATTCTGGATGTACAAATGCAAAAACTAGGATAGTTTATCCTATGTTGTTTTAGAAGAAATACAGCATATTCAGAGATAAGTATAGCAGGATATGTACTTGATACTTGTTTATCATATGTTATAATAAATACACAGAGATTTGGAGAAAAGGGACAGTAGGCACTGGGGAAATTGCAAAAGCATATTGAAAAAGGTACACTTGAGCTGAGCATTAAAGGGATTTGAGGGTCCTAATCAATCAATAAACATTTATTAAGAGCCCCCTATGTGCCAGGTACTGTGCTAAGTGCTAGGGATACAGAAAGAGGCAAAAGATGGTTCCTGCCCTCAAGGATCTTACAATCTAAAAGTGAGGCAGGAAAACAATCCAGATTCAGGGGGGAAAAAAAATTGTACCAAGGAACAGACATGAAAAATCATGTAAGAGGAGCAGCAAATAGTTCAGTTTGACTAGAGTGGAGAGTGTATGATGGAAAGTAAGGGGTAACAGAGTGGGATTGTGAAGTGCTTTAAAAGTTGAACAGAAAAAGTAGTATTTTATCTTAAGGCAAAGGGGAGCCACAGAAATTCTTGAGTGGGGTAGAGCAGGGATTGACATAATCAGATCTGCACTTTAGAAATAGTAGTTGTAGTTGGACAGCAGTTTGGAGTGTGGATTAGAGAGGAAAGAGACTGAATGTAGGGAAGTCACTTAGGAGTCTACTGCAATAGTTTAGGTGAAGGACGATGAGAACCTAGATTAGGTTGGTTGTGATCTGAGTAGAGAGAAAGGAATGGGTACAAGAAATGTTGAGAAGCTGGAATTGACAAGACTTTGTACCTGAGTGTATTGGAACTAAGTAAGAATGAAAAGCTGAGTATGGTGCCACAGTTGGGAACCTGGATGACCAGAAGAATGGTGGAGCCCTCAACAGAAATGGGGAAATCAGGAAGAGGGTTGGGTTTGGAGACAATATAATGAGGTCTGTTTTGAACATGTTGAGTTTGAGCTACCTGAGACACTTAGGTGTAGATGCCCAACAGGCAATCGTAATTGAGAGACTGGAACTCAATAGAAAGCTAGGGACATTTGGAAGTCACCTGCATAGTTTCCTTCCAACTCCAAAATTTGGAGATAATGCTTATGCTATGGCCTACACTTTAACTTTTTTTTCTAGTTACTGCCTAACGTACCTTGTCTCACATCACCTTCCAAAAATTTCCATTTTGAAAATTATCATCAGTGAGTAATTTCTGACTATTAGATTCCTTTTGATTCCTCCTCTCCTGTCCATAGGTGGCTGAAATCTCCTAGAAAAAGTAATGAAGTGAAACTGATTTCATTCACTGCAGAATCGTGGTATGTAACATCTGGGTTTTCTATCTTTCTATTCTACCCTTAGTAATTTCTCATCTGTTTACCCACCACCTTAGGCCTATTCCTTTCGTTCTGGCCTTGGACCTAGGCCCCATGAGCATGTAACAAGTCCTAAGTCATGGAGACCCAGAATGGGGACTAAATGCACTAAGGCCTGATTGTTGGTGAATCTTATATACGTATTGAGAAGAAGATGACACTTTCCAGACTTGATAGACTTTTTATTCCCATGAGAATAGGCTCATGTTGTCATCAGTCTAGGTTCATCTTCAGGGATGGGGACCTGGAGTGCCGAAGCTATCAAAATATATCCTGCTGAGTGTTGGGTTTTGGTTTGTTTTGGTTTGTTTTTGTGTTTAGTAAAAGAGCTTTGTTTTGTTTTTAATTACTTGCCTCATTGATTCAGTCTCTCCAGATCTTAGCCCTGCACTTGGGATCAGTGTGCACCTGGCCTGAAACACCCACAGTGAATGTTGCAAACATTTTCTTTTTTTATATCACCCTTGACTTCACCCTCCCACCCACACTCTCAGCAGGTGACCTAGATTCCTACTTCAATGAGGAGATTGAGACCGTCCAATGAGACCTCCCCCAAATCCCCTCTCCCATTCCTCAAACCTTCTCAGAGTTGTGACCCTCTCTAGAGGGTCATGATAGTCACAAAAGAGATGACCCCATTGCTCATTAAAGGAGGGCCCTCTATTTATGTGACCCTTGACCCCATTCTCTTCTGCCTTCTCTAGGATCTTTCTCCTGTAGTCATGGTTCTTTCATGTATCTTCTCTCTGGCATGCATCAACAAACAAATATAGTTCTCACCAAAAATAGAAAAGCCTTCCCTTCACCCCATTAACCTACCCATCTACCATTTCCTTCCCTTCTTTACCAAGCTTCTTGAAAAAGTTATCTATCCCTCATACCTCCCTTTTCTCACTACCCACTCTCTCCTCAACCCCTTGCAATAGGACCTCCACTAGGGGCAGCTAGGTGGCACAGTGAATAGAGCTCTGGCCTTGGAATCAGGAGGACCTGAGTTCAAATCCAGCCTCAGACACTTAACACTTACTAGCTGTGTGACCTTGGGCAAGTCACTTAACCCTGATCGCCTCAGGAAAAAAAAATAGGACCTCCATTTCTACCACTTCACTAAAATTGTTTTCTCAAAGGTCACTAATAATCAGTCAATGAGCATATATTAAACACCATCAGGCACTGTGCTGAGCAGTGGGGACAATAAAAGGGGACAAGGACGATGATGAAATAGTCCCTGCCATTGTCACAAAATCCAGCAGCTTTTTTTTTTCCAGTCATAACCCTTAATTCCCTGCAGTTTTTGACACTATTGCTCACCCATTCCTTGGCTATTCTCTGGGAGATTAGGAGAACCAGGAGAGTGAGAGTCTCTGATTCCTATCCTGGCTCCTGGTTCACTTCTTACCTCTTGTAGATATTCACCAGCAGTCTGGCATTGGCCCTCTCTTCTCATCTCTCTACACTCTCCCTCAGCATTACCACCGACTTCTGTCAATGACTTCACCTCAATGATCATGCAGGTGACTTGCAAATCTGTATCTTAAGGACTGATCCATCTGCCCTCATATACAACTACCAATGGACATGTCAGACTGCATGTCCCATCAGCTCTTGAAACTCAGCAGGTCCCCAAATGAGCTCATTATCTTTCCCCCTAAGCATGTTCCTCCTTCTGACTTCACTATTTCTGTCTCTAACATTGCTATTCACCAAATCTTCCATTTTTGTAACACTGGGAACTGACATTTTCTCTCTCCCTTACATCTCATATCCAATGAACTATCAGATCTTGTCAATTCCACCTATGAAATGTCTCCTATATTCGCTCAATGAATCAACAAATACTTATTAAGTACCTGCTATGTGTCAGGCTAGGTATAGGGGAATATAAATACAAAAGATGAAGAAACCCCTACACTCTATATTCTATAGAAGGGCTTATATTACATTATATTTCTGTCTTTCTATTCCCACTGCCTTTGGCCAAGTATAGTTATCCCTTCAACATTGCAACTTTCCCCATCATGGTTTACGGAAGCTACAGATAACACAGAAAAAGTATTTTTATTTAATTTTGACCTACATATGGCGTATGACCAAATATTTAACCTAAATTTTACAGTAAGGCACTGTAAGTACCCCCTTAAAGAAAAAGAAAAAATTAAGACTTCTTCTCTGGTACGAAGGGAGGGCCAAAAAATTTTACAGATTTTCCAGATCTCAGAGAGGCACCATGCCCCTCACCCCTGCAATGTGGAAGGTTTAAGTGTACAAGCCCTTATTCCTACCTGCTGGATTACTGTAAAAACCTCCTTACTGGTCTACCCTCTCCCTCCTTCCTGTTCTGATCCATTCTTCATGCTTCTGCCAGAATCATACTTCGTATATGTGGACTTGTTATGTTATTCTTCTGCTCCAAAATAAGCAATGGCCCTCCATTGCCTACTAAGTAAGCCCAAGTTCTTATGCCTAGTATTCAAATAGTGTGAAGGCTAAATGAGTAGAAAGAAGGGAATGGATTCAAGAGAAATTGTGGAGGTAGAAACAAAAATTAGCAACTGATTGGATGTGGGTTGGATTTTGATTGGAAATGCTGTATTGTACCAAATCTAACCCTCCAATTCTACAGATGACACTAAGGGAGGTGAAGAGAACTGAAGCGATTTTAGCAAGATCATATAGCTTCCTCAGCTTCTACTGAGCTAATCATAATAATGTCACATTTATAGAGTGCACTGAGATTTACAAAGCATTTTCCTCACAACAGCCTTATGAGGTAAGTGGCCTCAGACAGGATTTGTGACTTCTCTAGGGTGAGATAGGTAGGAAATGTCAGAACCTATATTTGTAGCCACATCTTTTGACTCAAGTCCCCGGTTCTTTCTATTGGGTCATGATGATGGCCTGACACCCAAAAAACAGGGTCCTTTCCTGAAAAATAATTCCCGGAATCTTTTAAAGAACATTGCTATCTGCCAGTGGAAAGTAAGTTCCATTAGCAACTTCAAAGAATTGGGTTTTAATTTATTTTTGTTGCTTTTTTCTCCATCTGCATTTTCATGACTTTTTCCATTGTCATAGATGCAATAAAATTAATAATAGTAATAATAGCTAGTTTTTATATAGCATTGTAAAATTTACAAAACACTTTATATATGTTATCTTATATGATCCTTATAACTGTATAAGATAGATGCTATTATTATCTCCATTTTACCAATGAGGAAACTGAGGTAAATGAAGGCTAATTGAATTGCCCCAAGGTTACACAACTAAGTAAGTGTCTGAGGATAGATTCAGACTCAAGTCTTCTTGACTCCAACTCCAGCGTTCTATCTACTGCACTCCCAGTCAATCCCTACAGAAGTATATTAACCTCTCATCTATAAAACAGAGGCAATAATGCTGCTTAAGTCACAAGGGTTTTCATGAGGAAAGTGCTTTGTAAACCTTAAAGCATGTTAGACAGCATGTCATTGCAGACTTGGAGTGAGGAAGACCTGAGTCCAAATTCAGCCTAGAAATCTACTTAGCTGAATGGTCCTGGTCAAGTAAACCTCTCTCAGCCTCAGTTTCCTCACCTGTAAAATGAGAGAGTTGGACTTAGTGACCTCTAAGCTTCCTTCTTGCTCTAACTCAACAATCCTATAACCTGAGTAGAAATGTGAGTTGTTATTACTGTCCTGAATGGTAAACACTTTGTGACTATAGGTCTACCCTAATTAAATGTTTACAATTCCACCATTCCTGTCTTTTCTTCAGTATTTGGATGGCTCTTTGAGCTCACTCATGCGGTTTCTCTCCATACCTGCCCATGCTGTGTCATTCTTTTCCAAGTTCTTCCATAAATGTGCCATGGAGGGGGACAGAAGTGAACCTAACATGTCAGGGGCCCTCTAGGGCTCTTGACATTATGTGGATACCAGGGTAGCGAGCTATTCATTGAACACTCTCTGCTCTCTCTACATGGCTAGCAAGTATTTTATCTGGCCAAATGTAGCTCTAACAGTATCCTTCCATTTTTCCTGTGCAATTCTTCATTTGTAATGTGTTGTTGCCTGCTTATGTTCATCAGGTGCTTCTCCAGGTCCCTTTGAATGATCCTTAGCTTCAGATCTTTGGAGGATATGAAGTTCCAGAACTTGTAAACATACAGCATCTCTGGAAGAACATTGTTTAAGAAAAAAAACATAGTCTGTTTCAGGGAGATTTGGAGTCATTAAAAGAACTCTTTAATTTCCCAAAGATTCATTCTCCTGCTACTCAATTCGAACCCAGCTTATTGTCCATTTGCTATGTCTGTCCAAGACAGATGCACTGATGGACCTCCTCTATGTAGACTGTCCATTCAATTGTGTATCAGGGTATGGGTAATAAGAATTTTTAATTCATTTGGTTTTTCCATTTTTTGGATAGTTAAGAGAAAATATTGTGAGTGATTGTGGATCTCATTTAGGAGGCAATGTTTCAGGGCTTGATCCAATTAGAAAAATGTCATCCACAAACAAGAGCATTCTGGAAGACCTCAATACCCTATAGGTAATCCTTTGGTCTTGACTGAATGTTCTTCATGGCTGTGACTAACACCTTTGGGAAGTAGACATCTCACCATTTTACCCCTCATTGGATATTAATCGGAGGGTTTTTTTTTTCTTTATAGTTATGTCTTCCAAGGAATTTTGACTCCATAGACTTTTGCCTTGAGTAGGACCAAGGGTTGTGTATCTTCCCTTCAGCCCTCCTGATTGTGCTTCTGATTTTCAAGATTTCAACAATGTGTTTCATTTACAATCTCACCCTTGAACAGTTATCTGCTGCTATGGCCTTCTTACCTTGGAACATGCCTCTGCTATATCAGCCCGCTTTTCTCATTGGTGAATTCTTCTGAGGGCCTCCATCTGGAGGGGTCCAGGCTGACCACCCTTCACTCCCTTCTTGACTGGGCTTTTGTCTTTCCTGACTTCAAGATCATGCCCCTCTACCAGTTATCTTCACCCACCTATACACTCTCCAACCCCTGCTTTCCAGCTCTCTTTTTGTGGTATCTTCCCCCATCAGACTATAAGTTTCTTAATTTATTTTGATTTATCAACAATCACTTCCATAAGCTTTTGTGTTATAAATTTTTCTCCCCCTCCCTTCCCAAGATGGTGCATAATCTGATATAGGCTATACATATATATTTCTATTAAACATATTTTCACATTAGTGATGTTGTAAAGCAGAATTAGAACCAATAGGAGGAACCACAAGAAAGAGGAAACAAAACAAAACAGAAGAAAAAAATAGCAAATAGTATGCTTCAATCTGCATTCAAATTTCATAGCTCTTTCTTTCAATGTGGATAGCATTTTCCATCATGAGACTTTTGGAGATGTCTTAGATCCTTGCATTACTGAGAAGGGCTAAGTCTATCAAAGTTAGTCATTGCACAATGTGGCTGTTACTGTGTACAACATTCTCCTAGTTCTGCTTACTTCACCCAGCATCAGTCCATACAAGTCTTTCAAGGTTTTTCTCAAGTCTGCCTGCTCATCATTTCTTATAGCACAATAGTATTCCATTACATTCATATACCACTACCCATTCAGTCATTGCCCAATGGATAGGCATCCTTTCAATTTCCAATTCTTTGCCACCACAAAAAGAGCTGCTATAAATATTTTTGTACAAGTGGGTCCTTTTCTCATTTGTATGATCTCTTTGGGATACAGCCCTAGAAGTGGTATTGTTGGGTCAAAGGGTATGCATATTTTTATAGTCCTTCAGGCATAGTTCCAAATTGTTCTCCAGAATAGTTGGATCATTTCACAATTCCACCAACAATGCATTAGTGTTCAAATTTTCCCACATCTTCTCCACCATTTATCATTTTCCTGTTTTGTCATGTTGGCAAATTTTATAGGTATGATATGGTACCTCAGATGTGGTACCTGTTTTGATTTGCATTTCTCTAATCAATATAAGTTTCTTAAAGATAAGGATTGTCTTTCTTTTCTCTTGTATTCCTATCCCCAGCATTTAAATGATAGTAACCTCTAATAAATGCTTGTTGTCTTTATTCTTATACTCCACACAGAATACTTGTGCATGAAAAAGACCCTCTTGACTTCCTGACTCTTACCCCAACCCTGGAGGAGATAATCTACTCAACATTAGAGTGATTCATAGGAAAAAGATGGTTTCTCTATAACCAGCCTGGCCCTAGTACTCTACCAAGCCTTGCCTTTACTATCATGCATGACCAGGCACCATATGTCTTCCATGCATCTTTTTCTCTGTCTCTCTGTCTCTCTCTCTCTGTCTTTGTCTCTTTCTCTCTCTGTATGTCTGTCCTTAGAACCTTTAAGATCCAGTCCTCTCCTCTCTCTCTCCCTTCCCCTCCTCATACCTTCTCAAAAGATTCCTCTCCAATATATTTTTCTTATGTAAACATCCTCTTATGACTCCTGCAGGTCTGTCTACTTCTATCAGATAACTTTTTTCTCTTTGGAGAGATCAAGGTGACACCATGGAATAGCTCTTAGGACTCTCATTGTTAGATTTGAAGCCTATCTAGGGCTCCCTTAGTCTTTTCCTCTGGCCCCACCTTTCTTATATTTAGCAATAGCAGAAGGTCATCCTTGTCTTGGTATAAAAGGTAGATTTACCACCTGACTCTTTTCTTGATTAAAAAATCAGCTCTTAACACATTTTTAAAAGTGACTTTAATAAAAGCAGTGTGGATTCCTGGCAGCAATATGGAAACTCTGGGCAAATGGCTGCACATTCTCTCTGAAGTATAATAAGCCCTGGATTAGGCTGTGATCACCTTTAAATGCTACCTTAATCACAAACAGTGTATATTAATGAAAGTCCTTTCCAGATGAAGTAGAAAGCTGAAGGTCACATGAAGATGCTTAATAAAACTAACTTTGAGTGTTGAGAAATTATGAGAAGACTGTGCTAAAACGCATCCCTGAAAGGAGAGAGGTGGCAAGTTCAGGGACATAAGTTTCATGACAAAACCCTTTTAAGAGGAAGTCTTTAGAAGAGGCAGCACGGTGTCCTCCATAACAGATAGAGGCATAGCCAAGAAAACCTGGATTCTTGTTCTGCCTCTGGTATTTCTCCACTATAGGCATTTACCTTTGCTGTCCCCCATGCCTGAAATGTTGTGTGCCACACCCCTCACACCCCCACTCCCATCTCCACCTCCTTACCTTCCTGGCTTCCTTCAAGTCCTAGCTAAAATCTCAAGTCTTTCCTCAACCCTTTTAATTCTAATGCCTTCCCTTTATTGATTATTTCCAATTTATCATCCTCATTGTTTGTCTGTACATGTTTACATGTTGTCTCCCCTAACAGACTGTCAATTCACTGAGAACAGGGTCTGTCTTTAATTTTTCTTTGTATCCCTAATACTTACCATAGTGCCTAGCACATAGTAGGCACTTATGTCCATTGACTGAATGAGTGACATATTGTGACCCTGGCCAAAGCAGAGAAGGTCCCAATCTGCATTGGAAGAAGCAATTTCTTCACCATAAATTCCCTACATCAGTGCTATCGCAGGGTCCAGTCTCTAACCATGATACACAGTATGAACGCACTGTTGCTGTTGTTGTTGTTGTTGTTTTACCTCAAACTGTAAAGACCAAAGAATATTCAGTTTCCATATCAATATGAAATAATAGCTGATATTCACATAGCCTCATTTTTTTTAAAGTATCAGAGTTTGTATCCTGACAAACCCTCATTTTACTTACTTCAATCCAGCAGTCTAGTTACTATACTGTGCTGCCTCTCTATGGTACATTAGACACCAATTTTAGATTTGAGGTAGAGACTGCAACCAAAAATGAATTCAAAGGTTCATTATTGTAAATTCACCCCCAAAATTACCAGTGTTATGTAACTGTGTAGCAGGAAGGTCACCCTCTTTTAGATGGTGAAATTTTAGAATTAGAGATTCCTTTCTTTGGCTAAGTGTCTTTCTCTCTCTCTCTCTCTCTTTGTTAAAATGCACCTTTTCTTAAAAAAAAGAGAGAATATCGTAAGGATTTAAATAATTAGCATCTTTGGATGAATGAGTTTATTAAACTCTTTTCTGAGAGTTGATTTACCTATGGAGAAAATGATAGAGAGAAGGAGACTGGGTAAGGGATACTCCTGACAGGGTGAGAAGGCAAAGAAAGGGAAGGATTTTGTGTCTTCTAAACAGGATTTTGCCCAGCACTAGCTCTACATAAAAGAAAAAGTTTTCTTGGTCTTTATGCAGGAATAAGGGCATTCTTCTGATTTATGAAAGTCCACAATTATTTAACTGATAGATGATTCCCCACTGAGAGATGGTCACTTCTTGCTGAGAAAGCATTTATGCTACTCTAGTTATTTTGACATTATTTCTACAACAACAACAACAACAAAAAAAAAAACAGAGTAAGGCAAAACTGTGAGTTAAATGACTAAATATTGCCATCTTTCCTTCGACCTTCCCTTTCACAACAGATATGGAACACATCTTATTTGCAAAACATTGTTCTATGTCACAGAAAGAGAGAGAGAGAGAGAGAGAAAGAGAGAGAGAGAGAGAGAGAGAGAGAAAGAATGGTGAATAAGATAAGACACAGGCTTTGCCCTCAAGTTACAGTCTATTCAAGATATAAGATTCAAATAAATGTAAAATAGCCTTGTAAGGAAGATATAAAGATGATGATATATAAGAGGAAGCAACTACTTTTCTTCTATGAAATATGCCTTTCCAAAAATATAAAGACTAAGGGCCTAAAGTTATCTATTTGCAAAAGAAAAGGTAGAGGTCAATTGAGTAAATCAAATCAAATGACTCCACCCTCATCTAAAGTAAGTGATAAATGCTAACCCTGTATCTTAACCAGGTGGGAACATATCTTGATTTAATCAAATCAATCAAATGCATTTCAAAAGTGTGAAAAAGTCTTGATCAATTTAGATGTTTTTGAGAAGACTGTAAATGAATTGGAAGTGATACTATAAAGGGAGAGTGTTTGGATGGGTTTAGGAAACTTAGTTATTCCCAAGTAGTTGTGTGGCTCTGGGCAAGTCACTTAACCCTGTTTGCCTCAGTTTCTTCATCTGTAAAGTAAACTGGAGAAGGAAATGGCAAACCACTCCAGTATCTTTGCCAAGAAAACCCCAAATGGGGTCACAAAGAGTCAGACACCACTGAAAAACAGCTCAACAAAAGTAGTCGTCTACAAAATATAAAGACAATTTGGGCCAAGAAAGATTCACAGGTAAGCAAGCATCTGGCTGGAGGTAGAGAGAATTGAGAAGGAATTGTTTGATTATGGCCTATTTGAAGGAGAGTGCCCGGTCTCAGTGTTGGCTTCAGCTTTGATCAGCTTCAGCTCTTCCTTTCCTTCTGCTTGGCTAGTGGCAGGACTTTGCAAGCCTCAGAGGTCCAGAGCACTTTTCATATTCTCTAGCAGCATCCCTGGTACCACTGGTAATAGTGTCCACATCGGGAGCCAAGGATACAAAATCATAACTCTCCAAAGTAACCAGCAGAAAAAGCTCTACCTATGGAGAATACCTTAAGGTCCTCTAAGAAGTGAGTTACCCTTTGCCACACATGCTAAGCCTGAGTACCCTTTCCCTTGCACTCTGTATGTACTAGTTAGAGAGTGTATCACAAACTTTTAGGAGAAATGTTCCACATCATGTTTTCTTGCTATACTACCTTAGTAAATACCTCTTCTAATTACATGTAAATCACATATAAAATTACATATAAAGTACACATGAAATTACAATTACACGTAAATAATGTTAACATTCTTTTTTTTTAATTTTCAATTCCAAATTCTCTCCCTCCCACCCACCCTCATTGAGAAGGCAAGCAATTTGATATAGGTTATACAAATGCAGTCATGCAAAATAGATTTCCACATTAGCCATGTTGTGAAAGACCACACAGACAAAAAAAAAGCCCAAAAGAATAAAGTAAAAAAAAAATATGCTTCAATCTGCATTCAAACTCCATCAGTTCTTTTTCTGGAGAGGTATAGCATTTTTCATCATAAACCCTTTGGAATTGTCTTGAGTCAGTGTATGCTGAGAATAGCTAAGTCATTCACAGTTGACTATCTTATGATATTGCTGTTACTGTGTACAATATTTTCCTGGTTCTGCTCATTTCACTTGGCATCAGTTCATGTAGGTCTTTCCAGGTGTTTCTGAAAACATCCTGCTTGTCATTTCTTATAGCACAATAGAATTCCATCAGAATCATGTACAATAATTTGTTCAGCCATTCCATAAATATTGATTGAGTCTAGCTAACTAATTGGTAATCAGCTGACAATCATCCCACACCAGTGGGGGCAAGAGAGCTATGCAATATTAGATAACCACTCTCAACCCCTGTCCCTTGTTCTAGGGGACCTAACTTGCCAGTAAAAGTTCAAGTTGAGATAAAGATAGCAAGAGTTCATAAGAGCTACATAGTGAATATAGAATGGTAAGACTAAGTCAGGCTCCCCTAGAAGTTGAACCCTCTGCAAACCATGATGGCAGGTAAAGGACAAGGATTACCAAAGGCTGCCCCACTACTATGACTTCCATTGAATGCTGCCTGTAACCACTATGCTATATATGGAAGACCTTGTCTGGTGTTTGAGGGGCTGATTAATTCCAGTCAACTCTTTTGGTAATTCCACATGTGGTCAAAGGCTACAACGTATTCCTGTGCTCTTTCTTTTGAACTAAGACTGCTTATCCTATTATTAGATGACTTTCAAACTCCATTAGGATTGCCCTTGCAGTGATCATGATTCAATAGGGAAATTTCTAACACTCTATACCATAGTGACCCAAAAGAAATTTTGTTGGAGAAATTTGAGTGTGCCCTGTGTATGAAAGGAATACCTAGAGGGTTTTTCTTTCCAGACATCTCACTGTATTCCTTTGACTGAAGCAAATCATGGAAAAATATTCATCCAAAACCACTTGATTTTTCATTTGAAGGGTGATAAGTTTACTACCAGTTGGCCCCAAGTCCCTAATCCCTCTGGGGAGAGCTTTACATATTTTGGGAGCTTGGGTGGAATTAAAGATTCTTTCTCTGAGAGAAGATGCTCAGTTTTCCTTTTCTCCAATTTTTTTTTTCATTTTTGTTATTTTATTCTATTTCAATTTTTAGCTTTTTAAATTTCTATTTTCTTTAGTTACTAAGCAAACGAAATGTCTGAAACTTTGCAAAATGCTTTTTGTTGACTTTGCAAAACTGTATCTGAAAGGTAAATGTGATTTTTGCTTATAAATTTGCTCTGTGCTATATTGACTGTTTTAGGACTCTTTCAAGCTTGGCACTTGGAAAGTAAGGAAAAGGACCAGGAGCCTCCCTGGGACCTCAGAGAACATTCTTGAGAGACTGAGCAGATAGACAAAATTTCAAAATAAAATAAATTAAAATGTTGGCAATTTGCTTGGGTCAGGAAAACGTTAAACTTGTAGAATAATGTAAGAAAGTTGAATGAGGCCATAGAGACCATCCCAGGGAGCATGTGCCCAGACATCTCCTGGAAACTTTTGGAAGCTCCAAGGATGAGGTGACTCATCATTTGGGCCTTTGAGTTTGACTAGCTTCCTGGCTGCTCCCAGCCCTGTAGCAGTGCAGTGCTGAAAAGCCTTTTTTTTTTTTCTTTTGCACCTTAGGTCATGTATTACATATTAGTCATTTTGTACAAGAAGACTTGAACAAGAAGGAAAGAAGGAAGGGGAAAATAGCATGCTTCAGTCTGTATTTAGACAATATCAGTTCTTCCTCTGGAAGCAGATAGCATGTTTCTTCATGAGGCTTTTGGGATTGTCTTTGATCATTGTATTGCTGAAAATAGCTGTCATTCACAATTCTTCATCGTGCAATATTGCTGTTGTGTACAATGTTCTCCTGGTTCTGTTCACTTTACTTTATATCAGTTCGTGTAAGTCTTTCCAAGTTTTTCTGAAATCATCCTGCTTGTCATTTTATCTATCTATCTATCTATCTATCTATCTATCTATCCATTTAGGTAAGGCAATCAGGGTTAAGTGACTTGCCCAGGGTCACACAGCTAGTAAGTGTTAAGTGTCTGAGGGTGGTTTTGAACTCAGGTCCTCCTGACTCCAAGGACAGAGCTCTACTCACTGTACCACCTAGCTGCCCCTTCATCATTTCTTATAGCACAATAATATTCCGTCACAATTGTAGAATGATATGATAGAACTTGAGAGGTCCCTTGGTTTTCCTTCCTGCCCCATGATGGCAGAAAGAGCATAGAATATTGCAGCCAATTAAAGAAGAGCCTTCTGACTAGTGGTCCTTTTTGGTTACAGGCAACTATATGACCTGATGTAACACTAGTGAGGAATAGGGAGATATAGGGTCCCCCCTTATCCCAGTGTCATGGCAATTTTGCCCGTGTATCATCTAGGGCTGGGACACTCAATCAGGTAAGGCTGATGTAAGGCCCCCTGGCTGCCTTTCCTCAGCTCACTTGGTGTCAGCTATGGTAGGAGTGGACTAGCTAAAGAGTAGAAGCTACCAGAACAATTTCAACCTTGTGAGCAGAAAGAATTAGCATTGGGGGAGGGGAGGAAGAGCACCAGGGAAAAAAATCCCTCGAGGTGAATTGGATAATGAGCAGCCTTGCAAAAACTATTTAGGTGCCAAAAAGGCTTGGATATTAACCTCCCAGCTGATTGTAAAAGAAATGATAGATTAAACATTCTATAATTCACACTATGATTCTTTCACGTCTAGTATTCTCTTTTCTGTGTGGGAATAAACCTGCCCCATACCTCATTTACATAGGTACATTGAGTACCTTTTATTTTCTCCTCCACTCTCACCTCCCCCACCTTTATTTTTTCAGTAACTGTTAGAGCAAAAGGTAATATTACTATAATTGTGGTGATGATTGGACAACGAATGTGAATCTTGGGGAACCAACTTAGCCCATTGAAAAGTTGGGTTTCCCCAGCAATGAATCTGGTACACTACTGTATTACATTACTGCTTACAAAGCAGGCAGGAGGAATACCAAGAGACACTGAGTCCTAGCAACAATTGCATCTTGCCTCAGCAATAAGAAAAGAAGATCATTTAAAAAGATGTATTAGTTTTGCTCCCTTAAAAAAAATTTGAAAGTATACCTGTTTTGTTTAACCCAAGATATGAAACATAGTTAACTTATGAAAGGGTGAGGAAAATTATAATTAAAAGGAAAGGGAGTGATGAGTTTATGGGCCCAGGACAAAATCATTTAATATTATTCATAATTCTATAATCTGAAAATTCAGCCTCTCTGCGCCTCAGTTTCCTCATCCTGTGAAACGGGAATTATCATACTTATTCTACATGCCTCACAAGTCTGTTCTAAGAAGTGTACTTTGTAAACTATAAAGTGCTTTATAATATGTAAAGCATGAGATAAATATGAATTGCTAAGACTTAAGTGGCAAGTACACACACTAGAGTAAGAGGACCCAGTTTCAAATCTTTCTTTTTGAGCTTGCTATTTATGTGACCTTGGATAAATCGCTCTGCCTCCCTAGGCTTCTGTTTTTCCCATCCATAAAATGAGGGGATTGGATTAAATGGGCTCTGAGCTATCTTCCAGCTGCAGAACTTTGATCCTATATCTCTCAATTTTTCTCCTTTTAGTATTGCCTACCCTGCCCTAGTCCAGCTGGCAAAACAAACTAAGAAAAAAAAATACAAAAGTATCATGTCACCCCCAAATTTGCCTATCTATGGCAAGCAACGAAGCCCTTCCACATCCTCTCTCCTCAACAATTTGGCTGGAGCAATCAGCTTTGCTCCACGCTCTGTCAGCTAAAACCCACAAAAGTTTAAATGGTAGGCACATAATAGCCCGTTAGCACAGGTCTGTCTGGGATGCTGGCAGGTGTTTACAGGAAATGTTGCCCTGCCTGTCACAACGTCGAGGACAGCCAGCACCTGGCAACCTCCTCATAAATAGCACATTCTTTAATTGCTACAAAGCAACAGCAGCAGCTGCTGCCGCCACCAGCCTTGTTAAGTAAACAGGTTCTGCACCTGCTGGAATAAAACCCCCTGACCTTGCTCTCAGCCAATCAGATGACAGCCAGGTAACAGTCTGCTGGCCTCCCCCGCCTCCCACTCCAGTGGCCTCTGGGATTAGAAGTCTATCAGTATTGATTTGTCCTCTCCGGGAGGGAATGTTCTCAGCCTCTTGAGGGCGTTGGATTCAGCCGGAAGACAAGAGAACCTAGATAATTAGACTTCTGGTTCTAAGGGCTGATTCCTTCCCATTTTTCCCTCCATCCAGCTCCCTCCCACCATCCACCTTCCTTCCAGAAGGGAATGATAACAAGAAAATGACTCAGCCATAATAATCCTACCTCCTTTTCTTTCAACAAGCCCATGACAGAAAAGAAAACCGGACATCGCTGCTAACCAGTCAATGACACAGAATTATCAAGCTTCTGGTTTCTATAAGTAGAGAAAAAGAACAGGGTGACCTTATTCTGTAGCAGAGGCCCAAACCCACCACTATGTCCACTGACCAACTCCTCCACCCCCTCCCCCGAGAAAACACCCTCAGAGTGTTTTATAACTGGAATTCCTACTCAGCCAGTAGAATCAGATCTTTCCAGTTTTGGGGGGGAAAAACAAACTGTGCTTCTAATTAGCTGCCGTGCCAATTAGGGACTACATTCAGATAATAACTCTAGAGCTGGAAAGGACCTGAGAGGTCATCTTGTCAAACCCTCTCATTTTGGAAACTGAGGCCCAGAGATAACCTAGACTGGGTCATACAAGTAGTAAGCATAAGAAGTGAGATTTGAACTCCTATCTTCTGACTCAAGAGTCCATGGGTGGAGGGTTAGCATGGGAATGTTGTCACATTTATATGCTATTTGGAGATGGAGGTTCTGTTGCCCCCCAAGCCTCCCACATGAAGAAAGGTGGAGAAACTTCTGTATGCACATACGGAATTCTGAACACAGTGGGCTCAGGTTCGGTGGTGAAGGGGTAATTCACAGCTTTTGCTTCCTGGAAGTCCTTTTCTCCCATTTATGGGATACCCTTACATATGGTGAATTTATATAGTCTGTCTTTGTCTTCTCATTAGAAGCTGCTGTTAGCTGATCTGGGGAAACAACTAGGACACCAGGGAGAGGACGAGAGGTCCAAAATTCTTTAGTACATGCCTCCATTATTCAACTTCACCTTTCTTCAGTTCATTTGTCTTCCCCATTCCTCCTCCCATATTCTTCATATTTATCATCACTTACGGGGCAATAATAATGGATTTCCCTCATGTCAGTAAATAAGTACAGTAGGACCTCTCCTAATAGGAAGGACCTGGGGAACCTTTGGGGGATCTCTCACTACTTTGGCTCATTATTCACACCCAAATGAGCTGGGATGGTCAGTTGTCTCATACTCCTCAAAGGTGGTCACCAATTTTTAAAAGCATACAGTTTCAAAAGACCCAGAACACGCGTGTTTATAAGTTAACAGAATGTGGACAGACTTGCATTCATGCCCATAGAAAGTAAAGATATTCGAAGTTCACAAGGTCTCCAGCCAAAGGTGGATGTTTCAGGGCTTCCCTCACCCAGGCTGGTCCTTCTCATGGGCATGCTGGAAAGCCACATTACTCCAACTTCCCAAATGACCCCAGTTTGATGTTTTGTAGAAGATTCCTGGGATATGGTCAAGTTTCCTCAACCTGTTCAAACACGATGCTTATGTACTGCAGTTCCAACATCGATGCAGTTTAAAAGATCTTTCCCTACCTAGTCTAAAGCCTATGAGAGATTGATTGGGCATCTTATCATTTACTTTAAGTGGGATAGAGTTGAGTAAATTAATTACCCCACCCTTACACAGAGATCTATATACAGACTCAGTAATTCAATTCATTAAGGCGTTAAGTTCCTTCTACATGCCAGACACTGGAGATAAATAAAAAGACAAAAATTAAAACAGCTCCTGTACACAAGGACCTTTATTCTAATGGGAAAAATAATATACATAAAAGGTAATTTTAAAGTATTTTCAGAGTAAACACAATGCATGTGTGGGGGTGCTAACAATGTCTCATATCAGAAAAGACTTTGTGGAGGTGGCAGGCAAGCCAAGCTTTCAATGGAGGTGAATAAGAATCAGATATCCTCTCCATGGGATATATCCATGGAATACAGCCATAGAGAGTAAGCAGAGACTCCTAAGGCAGGAAGAAATGGGGAACTCAGGTTAAAAACAAAATAGAACCAAGGAACAAGCATGAAAAACCTCCTCCCCATACCTCACCCCACTCACAATGAGACTATGGGCAAACAGCAGGCAAGAAACTCTCCTGTGGGTAAAAGTCACATAGACACAAACTTTATTATCCATTCAAAAGAAAAATGAAACTAGGTTCCCTCAGCATCTTCAAGACACTGGCAGCTAATAAGGTGCCAATAGGGCTTTCTGAAAATACAGGAACAAAGTTTTTCAACATTTAGTTGTTTCTCCCAAAGTGAAAAGGACTTTCTTATATACATGAGCCTTTTATCAGGGACCTCTCCTGATAGGAAGGACCTGGGGAACCTTTGGGGGATCTCTCACTACTTTGGCTCATTATTCACACCCAAATGAGCTGGGATGGTCAGTTGTCTCATACTCCTCAAAGATGGTCACCAATTTTTAAAAGCATACAATTTCAAAAGACCCAGAACATGTGTGTTTGTAAGTTAGCAGAATCTGGACAGACTTGCATTCATGCCCATATAAAGTAAAGAAATTCAACTAATATTCACTAGTGATAGTCAAAGATGTTCACTAACGTTCAATACCATTAAGATGCATGTTCAGCCTCTGTGACAAAGAACATAGCTTCAGAATAGAATTCATGAATCCTTCCTTCTAGAGTCCCTCTATCTATGCATTCATGTTTCTAGCATCTCTTATGTTACGGTAGAAATATCTCCTCTTTTAGTTCATGTAGGAGGTTACTGCTGCTGAAATAAATTTACCACAACACAGAAATTATAAAGGTAAAAACCTGGGTTTTATTGTGCTTAAGCAAAATTCAAGCTGCAAAAATAAAATCCTGAACCAAGGTTTGGGATTCTAATGAGGCTTTTTATGAGACAAAAATCACATCAGAGAGAGATAGAAATAATTTTTAACACACAGCAATCTAGTACATTCTCTTAGTTGGAGAAAATTAGTTAAACAGAATCAATCTCATACATCCCTTAAAGAAACAAATATAGTTAGAGATGCTGTAGGTCAGGATATAGATTAAACTACATTTCAAGGTTTTGCACTGGGCTGATTGAGAGGGGAAATTTACATGTCTACAGAATCAGCATCAAGTGAATCCTTTCTCAAATAAGACAAGTCAAATTACTTTGGGAAGCCTTGACTGGTTTCTTATCTGAGGAATATTTGAGACTGTAAGTAAATTTTCACATCTTATGGGACAGGTTTCAGCCAGCTTAATAACCCCGTAACTAAAAGAAATGGCCCTTACACACACACCCCCAATAAAAATTTATTAATAAAAGGAAATAAAAAATTCTCATAACATTTACTTTCAACCTTTCTCTCAGCAGACCCTGCCAACTTCCTTTTCCCCATTACTAACTTTCAAGACCTTACTTCCAATAATTTTTCTCAGTTTCCAGTAGATTGCCAGCCGTGTCTGCTGTTCATCTTACTCTCCAGAAGATAGTGTTTGATTTAGTTTTTTGTTTTTCCCAAGGACAGGTATCTAATCACTGAACCTGATGAGTTCACACCTACTATACTTACAACTCAAAAACATGCCTCCATTATTCAACTTCACCTTTCTTCAGTTCATTTGTCTTCCCCATTCGTCCTCCCATATTCTTCATATTTATCATCACTTATGGGGCAATAATAATGGATTTCCCTCATGTCAGTAAATAAGCATTTATTAAGTACCTACTATGTGCCAGGCGTTGTGGATATATCACAATTGTTTAGTAAATCCTTAATAGATTGACATTTACATTATTTCTAGTTCTTTGCTACTGCAAAAAGTATTGCTATAAATATTTCAGTATATATTGGAACTTTCTATATTCGGTCTCCTTGGATATATACCTTGTAGTGCCATCTCTGGGTCAAAGAGAACAGACATTTTTTTTATAATTTTCTTAAACTAATTCTACATTGTTTTCTAACACATCGGTCCAATATACAACTAGCAATAACTTTATAACACAGAAAAAAGTAAAATTCCAGATCACAAAGTTAGGACTTGAGAGAGAATATAACTTATTGAACACAAAAATCAAAAGCATATTTTTTTTAATTTAAAACACATGAACCTTGAGAAAAACCATATAAGAGATCTTTTGGGTTTCAGGGCAAAAGATCCAAAGCCTATTTTGAAACTTACAAGCACCAGGTTATATTTTGCCAATGGTTGGTTTATGTTATTTCAATCAAATATAAGCATATGATTTTTTTAGCTAGGCTGAAGCAGAATCACTTTCCAGATAATGGAAATTAATCATTTATATCAATTTGGGGAAATATTTCTGCAGAACCCATTTTTTTCTTTTTCCATTGTCACACATCTAAGAATTATATAACATTAAGAGATGCTATTAAACCAAGACAATTATTTTTTCAATAGACTGATTCAGATACTCATGTATTTAAAACATACTACAATATGTGCTTTTGTCTTATGAACCAAGTCTTAAAACAATAACAAACAAATCCTAAAATCAATAACTTTTAAGCCATCTTAATTCAAAACATCTTGATCTCTCTGAAATACCATTTTAAACCAGTAGTACTGAATTCAAATAGAAACAGATCCCAGCAGGTCACATACGGACTTAGACAATCATAAATTAGTATTATCTATGTTTTGTTATATTTTTATTTATTTTCTTAAATGTTTTCCAATTATATTTTAATCTAGTTCACAGTGCAGTAGGCTGCATGTGGCCCATGCGACCTCAGGTTTAACACCTCTATATCTAAAGCATTTTTATTCAAATGGAGCAGGAGAAGAATCCCCAACTGTATGATGAAAAGGTGCTCATGGGTAAGAGATTTGCTTTTCAAAGTCCAAACACTTATTTTGGGGGATACCAAAGAATTCTGGGTTAAATGAACAGGTGTCTTCCCATTCAAGCACACTGTGATATGTACCATTTGCTCTCTCCTATGCCGGGGTAAATAGCACTCCTTTGGGTGAAGATCTAGGATCCCATGAGGCTATCCCTCAGTAAGAGAATGCATGTTGTATAGCAGCTTCCTATTTTATTTATTCTTGAAAACCAGGTGCTATGATCAATTGTTTCTTCATACTTAACATACAAGAATCCTGTTATTTGTGGGGTGTGGGACTGAGGTCAAATGGTAACTTCTACAGCAAAAAGATGCTTTGGGGCAAGCAATTTTTAAAAAGTACTCAAAACCACCTTGAAATATAACAGAATGTTAGTGCTGAAAAGCACCTCAAAAACCATCCAGTCCAATGCATACCCCCAAAAAATCTCCAATAGAGCATAGCCAACAAGTAATCACCTAGCCTCTGCTTAAAGACTCCCCAAAAAAGGGGAAATGCTACACTTGCCAAGACGGCCAATCCTGCTTATTGGCAGGTCTGATTGTTAGGAGGTGGCATAGTAGACAGAGCGACAGTCCTGGAGTCAGGAGGACCTGAGTTCAAATCTGGCCTCAGACCAAACACTTGACAGTTACTAGCTGTGTGCCCCTCGGCAAGTCTTCATTTGTAAAACAAGCTGGAGAAAGAAATGGCAAACCACTCCAGTATTTTTGCCAAGAAAACCCCAAATGGGGTCACGAAGAGTCAGACACTCCTGAAACAACTGAACAACAACAATTGTTAGGAAGAGTTTCCTGACATTAAGCCTAAATGGATCTCTTTCCAACTTCCACCCATTCTTTCTGATTCTGCCCTCTTGGGTCAAATAATAGTTTCCACAGGATACTCCTTCAAATGGGGCAGCTAGGTGGCTCAGTGGATAAAACACTGGGCCTTGGGTCAGGAAGACTTAAGTTTCAATCCAGCCCCAAATACTTACTAGCTGTGTGATCCCAGAGAGTCACTTAACCACTGTGTACGTCAGTTTCCACATCTGTAAAATGGGGTAATAATAGCACCTACCTCACAGGGTTGTTATAAGGATCATGTGAAATAATAGTTGTAAAGTGCTTAGCATGGTGCCTGGCCCATAGTAAGCACTATAGAAATATGGTCCTATCACTTGAGCCTTTTCTTCTCTAAGCTAAGCCAGTTCCTCATGTGGCATAGTCAAGAATCGATGCACCCTAGCTGCTGTCCTCTACAATCTACTCAGCTTACAATGTCCTTCCTAAACCATGCTGCTCAAAACTGCACACAGTGCTCTGTAGGTGGTCTGACCAGGGAAGAGTTCAGAATGATTATCACCAACTTCTTCTTGAAAGCTACATCTCTCTTATTGTAATCGAAGATCTCATTAGATTTCTTTGACTGCCACATCATACTCTTAATTCATATTGATTTTTTAATCCACTAAAATTCCCATATCATATTAGATAATTGACAACCTCATCTTATTCTTGTGAAGTCAAGTTCTTTTAACAAAGTCAAATGAGAAAATGTATGTAAAGTGCTTTGGAAACCTTGAAATCCTATATAAATTTAAGCTACTAATAGTAATGATGATAATAATCCCTATTAAATTCAATTTTTGTTAGATTTAGTCCAATGTTAGAGTCCAGGGCTTGGCAAACTACCACCCAAGGGCCAAATCTGGCTTACAGGGAGTGTTTTTGTTCAACCCCTTAGGCTAAGAATTGTAGATTATTATTAATTGTGGATTATTATTTTTTAAAATACAATAAAACATTGAAAATGTAAACAAAAAAAACAACAACAACATTATTTGCTCACAGGTATACCAAAACAGGCCATGGAGAGGTCTGACCCTTAGGCCATAGTTTGCCAAATCCTATTATAGTATACTGAGTCCTTGTAAGATGCTGACCTAATAAATTTGCCATCTATTCCTTCATCTAAATCACTGAGATAAAAAAGTTAAACATCACAGGCCAAAGCACAGGTCCCTGGTTTATTCCATTGGTGACCTCCTAGTAAGTTGGCATTAAAACATTAGTGATTACTGTTTCCTTCTGGTCATACAAGCAATTTGCAATCCTTCTATTCTTTCCCTTGGACCATATCTCTCCATCTTTTCTACCAGAACAGCATGAGATATTTTGTCAGATGATTTTCTAAAATGTAGGTAAACTATATCTACCGCATTCCCTTGATGAGTAGCCATGTCAAAAGAGGTAACAAGGTTCGTTTGGCATGGCCTGTTCTTAGAGAAGCCTTGTTAGTTCCTTTTGCCCAGAGGCAGCTAGGTGGCATGTGGATCAACCACTGACCTTGGAATCAGAAAGATCTGAGTTCAGATACAGGTTCAGACTCTTACTAGCTTTATGACCCTGGGCAAGTTACTTAAGTTCTGTATGCCTCAGTTTCCTTATCTGTAAATGCAGCACCTACCTCCTATGGTTTTTGTAAGGATAAAACGGCTTGTTTGTAAAGTGCTTTGCAAACTTTTAAGTGCTTTGTAAATGTATTATTATTTATGACTGCTTCCTTTTCTGCAGGTCCATTAATAATTAATCTATTCTCATATACTTGCCAGGTATCAAAATCAAGATCACTGGCCTATAATTTTCAGACTTTATTCTCTTCTTGCCCTTAAAAAAATGGGAACATTGGTTCTTTTCTAGTCCTGTAGTAATTCTTCCATTTTCCGCAGTCTTTCATATATCATCGACAGTGGTTCAGCAATTATATCTGCTAGCCTCTTCAATTCCCAAGAATGTAGTTAAACTGGATCAGGTGACAGATTCATAAATGGCAACTTGATGCTCTCTGATGCCTCGTTACCAACGTTGTGAGTATCAATTACTTGTATCCACATTTGTACTTTCCTAGGTAGTGTATTGGATAGAGTGCTGGCCCTACAGTCAGTAAAACTTGAGTTCAGATTCAGCTTCAGACACTCACTAGCTCTGTGACCTAGGGCAAGTCATTTAACCTCTCTGTTCCTCAGTTACTCCATGTGTAAAATGGAATTAATGATTGCACCTACATCTCAGGGTTGTTTAAGGATAAAATGAGATACTGTTTATGAAGTGCTTAGCACACAGTAGGCACCTTTTAAATGCTTATTTCTTTCCTTCTTTCTTTCTCCATTCAAAGATCATTCTCCTTGGCAAAGAAAACAGAAGCAAAATAACAATTCAGTGGTTTTGTTTTCTTTATTGTCAATTGTCATTGTTCTATTTACCCTGAGAAGCATCTTTATCCATTTTTCAATTCTCTCTTTTCCTCCAATATTGCTATATTTAAAAAGTCAATCATTTTTGGTCTTTTTTTATCATCCTTAGCTTCTCTGAACCTCCTCTGCTCATTCTGACCTTCAGTGTCCCTGACTCTATTCACAGAGGGTCATTCCACACTTGGGTATTCATCTTCTGTTACCTGCCCTTGCTTTTATCTTCTCTCACATATCTTCTCACTTTGGGTATCCACTGCTGGTGGTAGGGCAACTGGATTGTCCAGGATGAGACAGGTGGCCCCACTGGCCCAGGGCTAGGACCAGGTCTCTGTCTCCACTTCTAGATTAAATAGAACAATGGTTCTGCTAGTCTTGGCTTCCATTGTCTTTTCTGCCTTGTCTGGGAAGCCTTGGGAGATTAAAATTTAGCCATGGCCTATGTTCCTACCTCACTATAGTGTTCCCAGGCTATGAAAACCATGGCTATCTTGCCACCTCTATGCCTTGCCATCAGGACCTCCCCCTACATTCTTCCTTTAAGGAATACAAGGGCTGCCAATGTCCTCTAAATTTACTACTTTGGGGCAAATTTTCTAACCCTGGGACAAAGCCTTGGTGGCTCCATTCTAGTCCTCACTCTTTGGTTTGCTTTCCTGAGGGACATGAGGAGGATTTAAAAGGAGGTGGTAAAGTAAAGTGGGACATATGGGGTTATGGAAAGTCTTGATAGATAGCATCAAAAAGTTTGAGTCTCTGTTTTAAATATTGTCACTTTTCCTATCTATTTTCTTTTTTGGTGAGGCAATGAGGGTTAAGTGACTTGCCCAGGGTCACACAACTAGTAAGTGTCATGTGTCTAAGGCCACATTTGAACTCAGCTCTTCCTGACTCCAAAGCTGGAGCTTTATCCACTGTGCCACCTAGCTGCCCCTTTTCCTATCCATTTTTACAGGATTATATTTTATGGGAATAAAATATATGGAATTATTTCATATATATATGTATATATACACATATAGAATATGCATACACACATATGCATATACACTCAGTATATGTATGTATATGTGTGTATGCATATTATATGTAATAAATAGAAGTTAATTTGTAGATATTGAAAGTGATAGTTAGGCAGCATTATTTAAACAATCACATAAAGGCCTAAAGAGATGCATGATTTATTATTTTCTTATACCTTGGTTGGCAGTGTATTTTGTAAAACTGAAACTTTATAGCCCTCTTTCCCACCCCATGAATCTTTCTTCCCAATAGGACAAATCTATTGTTGTCACCTCTCATTGTACATTTTTGACCTAGAGGAAAACTCTAGGGAAAGCATATGGTATGGCAGACTGGGTACATACTCCCAGATTCTCTAGTAATTTGGTTCACAACCCTAAGAATATCATCTAATTTTTTCTAGGACCAGTTTCTATAGTTGTGCAAATACAACAATAATATTGGCCTATAAAGAACAAGTATATATGACCTAAGATTTCTCTAGCATATCTTTGGTGGGTATAGGGTCATACTCTCCTGTATTAGATATGGACAGCTTTACCTGCTGAGCAAAGGAACAACCACAGGAAAAAAAAAGCAGATTAGGACAGCAAATCTAAAAGGAAAATAGGGACATGCAGAGTCCAAAACCAACATGAATTTAATTTACCCTTTTCGAAGACATAAGTATCAATTACATAACCTCCAAAACACGCCTGAACATGTAGTTTTCTCTTATAGAAGTAGCCTATGGTAGGGAAAGGGGCAGCTAGGCAATGTGGTAGATAGAGAGCTGGGCCTATAGTCAGGAAGATTCATCTTCCTGAATTCAAATCTGGTCTCAGACATTTCCTAGCTGTGTTTCCCTGAGCAAGTCACTTGACCCTTTTTGCTTCAGTTTCTTCATCTGTAAAATGATCTGGAGAAGGAAATGGCAAACCACTCTAGTATCTTTGCCAAGAAAACTCCAAATGGGGTCATGAAGAGTCAGATATGACTGAACACAACTGAACAAAATAGTAGGGAAAAGAGGGCTAGCCTTAGCACTAGAATATGTGAATTTGAGTACTGACTGGCTCAGCTACTTACTAGCTGTATCATCAAAGATAAGCCACCTAAAATTTCTTAAGCCTCAGGTTGTTTTTTCATTTGTGAAACGAAGGAAGCCAGGGAAACCGGCAGGCACAGGTAAAGTGAATGAGCATTCTAAGCCATGAGGACAGCTGGTGAAAGTGGTGATTTGTCTGTGATTAAATAGCTAAAAAGGATTAGAGGTTGGATTCAAACCCAGATCTTGTCTGGTCTGCTATATCTCACTGCAAACAGACAGCATAAAACCACAGAAATTAAATCTTTTTAAAAGCTACTTTCAAAAGCCAATGACACAATTTTATTAGCTTTCATTAGCTATGACTAACAAAAAAAAATACATCAATAGATCCTTCATCTTATGGAATCTTTCTCCAGTGATACCAAAATATCATTTGGACTTGTTAAGTGTAAAATCCTTAATGTATGCCAAAGAAAGACAAAGACAAAAGGCTTCAAGCTTGAACCCGTAAGTAAAATTGAACCAGTGGACCAAAAGCAGCACTTAAAAATACCCCGGTCTCGTTCAAGCTAGACATCAAGAGTGAGTTATATTAAGAAGAAGCTGCAGTTATATTTGTCAGAAGATTTACTGGCATCCTGAAATCAAAGTTCAATGGGAAGAATGCATTTAGAGCAATTAACAACTACACAATACCAGTTTTAACATACAGTAAAACAGACCATAATGTATTTATAAAGTATCCTAACAACAACAAACCACACACACACACACACACACACACACACACACATACTGTAATACAGGGTCCATCACACTAAGGCAACTATAGAAAAGTTAATACTTCTAGAGATGAAGTATTGATAGATACTTTCAGGGCACATTAAAAACTTACATAAATTCTTTTGGAGCAAGTCGAGCTCACTGTGTGATGAAGCCTATTCAATGACTAAGATCCAAGAATAGAATCAAAAGGCCCTTTCTGGGTGAGATCCACATGAACTCAACTAACGGTATCCTGCCAATGAAGCATTAAACAAATTGGTGGCTGTCATGAGAAGTTGTTCATAGAAATGGAGGGATTTAGGATGGCTGTTCAGGAACAGATTATCAACACCAGAAATTATAGATGTTATCCTTAAGAATCCTGAATTTATTGATCAATCTAGGAGGTCATATAAGGAAATAGTAGCAACTGTCAGACTGCAATTGTAGGCCATAAAAATTTAGCACCTACTGAATATCTAAAAAGACATCCCTTAATGGCTGGAATTACGTGTCAGAAACTCACTGTCTTCCATAAACTAACAGATAAAAAAATTCTCATATTATACAAATACATCTCAAAATATACTTGAGAATTCAACAAATAAACTGTGCTGAAACTGGACCGTTAACATGGACAGAACTGTCACCAACAATCTCCTGGACATAACAATGCTTTATAAAAATTTAAGAACAGTATTTTCAATACCTGTTGCCATCCCAAATACTCATAATCTCAAAGCAATGTAGAACAAAAAACTTTCAAATGTAGAGACGTAGTAGAAAAAGTCAAAATCATGTGGAGCCAGGATGAGGTACATTATCTCTGCTGCTACTGAAACTGTCCTAAAGATGCTTACAGAGAATCTACAGAAGTTAATCTTACATCTCTATAATTGTATTCAATTATGAAAAGCAGTAATTGTATCCACCCTTGTAACAATATGCTGAAAATTAAATATAAATTAATTATAGGAGGACAATGATCACTCATAGGACCATTTCTATCTGAACTGCACAGGAATAAGATGACTAGTAAAAATAATAATTCATACTTATTCAGTGTTGTAAGTTTTCCAAAACACTTTCTTCACAACAACCCTGGGAGACAATATTATTTGTAGTGCTATCCCCATTATACAGAAAAGGAAATCAAGTCTCAGATTAAGTCATGATTTGTCCATGGTTAAATAATCAGAAAAGGTTGGAGGCTGGATTCAAACCCAGGTCTTGTCTGACACCAAGACCAGATATCATTCTGCTATATCACACTGCAGACAGACAGCATAAAACCACAGAAATTAAATCTTTTTAAAATCTACTTTCAAAAACCAGTTACACAATTTTTTAGCTTGCCTTTTAGTTTGCTCTATTTAAAATTGGTAAAAATTTTTGTTTTTTTTTATTTACTGCCTTTTAAACCTAAAAAATCAAACTTTTCTCTGTACTTAGGAAATTCGTATCTATAAAGTTATACATAAAAATGGTTTGTTTATATCATGGTTTCAATTTTAGAAACCCTGCTGCATATACAATCCTCTGAGGTGAGTACTATAGATCTTATTATTCCCAATTTATAGATGAGAAAACTGAGTATCTGGCCAGGTTAAGTGACTTGCTTATGGCTATACATCTAGGAGGATCTGGAAGCAGGAATCAAATTTAGGTCTTTCTAGACTTTAGTTCAGTGCCCCTTCCCTACATCAGGCTTCTTTAAAGTACATCATTAAGAAAATTCTAAAAAGCAAAATACTTGCCCACAATGGTGTAAAATCGAAAAAGATTGGGAATAAAGATAAATCCAAACAGAAAGGTAACCATTGAAAAAGGGGAAGGAGGAGCAGTCAAAAGTATTATAATAATATTTATGCAGAATCAGTGTTACCAAGATACAGATTATAATCTGAAAGTTATATGGTAAGAAACATTGGTATTTTATGGGCTGTGCATTGATGATATCTCTCTCCTCTTTCTGGACTCATGTGACTGGCCTCTGCTCTCTTTTCCAGTCATGCTTTGATTTCTGTGTTTTTTTTTTCTTCACTTCACTCTTTATTGTAATTTTTTCACCAACTCCTCCCTTTCCACTCTCCCCCCACCATGGGCTTTTCCATCCATTACCTTTTGGATAATGTTAATTCTTCAAAGGTCATTATTTCATGACTGCAGTCACAAGGTATCATTAGAAGACATTGGTATTTTGAAGGCTGGACTATTACTGTAGAAAAAAATGGGATTATGAAAAGAACTTTGCAGTTTTCAAAAGGCAATCCAGCCCACTCTATTCTTCTTGTCTAACTCTGGGATCAGCTCATTGTCCAAAACCAGTATCTATCCAAGATGTAAGAAAACCAAGACAAATAGAAAGCAAATTTCAAATCTTGTTTACTGATGGAATGGGGATAGAGAGAAAGGTTTAGTTAACAAATCTTAGTACATGAAAGGGAGAGAAGGTGAGGGAGAAGCCAGAGATTCAGAAGCTGAGATTATTCCTCCTGCTTGGAATCAAGGAAAGAAGCAGGCCTGTGAGGCAGGAATTTCTGTTGAACAAAAAGATATATTTGTCCCTAGATACAGCCCATCAGCCCAGTATGCAAAGGGAACACTGTAATTCAGTACATCAGTGGCGTACTCTACTGCAGAAGAAACCAACTCTATACTGCCTATTTTTAAAGCATCATATTCATTCAGATTAAAATTCTATGAAAAGAGAGTTTGTCAAAATCACAGCAACTCACACTGTGATTGTTGCAACCCTCTCCCTATAGAGAGTTCACACAGTTATAACTGCTATATAATTAATATTTTCTAAATAAAATATAGTACAGGAACTCTCCTCTGGGATGCCATAAAACCATGAAAAGGGAGTGGAGGAAGGAGGAAGAAAGGAGACCCAATTAGCTACTCCCATTCCCTCCCTGGGTAGGAGAAGTATCACTTTGTGGGGTTCCCTCCTCCTCCTCCTCCTCCTCCTCACTTCCTCCTACTGGTTGGTCTGTGCCCTTCTCAGCCCTGGGCCAAGACTTGAGTGTATCCAGGCACGAAGTCAAAGCCTGGAAAGGCAAACTGTCCTTCAGAGCTACAATTGTCTGCCAGGCTTCTTTCCCCTTCCTATTCTCCTTTTTGGATTTGGATTCCATGAGACTGCGTATTGGAAACTGAGACCATGGAGAAGGCAACCAGTGACCAAGATGGAGCAAGAAACACTGCAGGCCAAGCCCCTCTGTTTCCTGCTTGCAGGGTTGGGGAGACCTATAAGAATCCAGGTACCTCTTGGAATCAGGTTTCCCTTTCTCTGAAAGACAGAAGCAAGAGGACAGTGGCAGGTTATGCAAATCATCTAGGCACAAAACTGTGGCTGACTTGGGCAACCAGACCACTCAACAGAAGGCCAGCAAATTTAGCCACTTTTCTTCTCTATGAATGGGTTTCCTTGGATGTCAAAAACGAATCATCACCATGGAAACCCAAGGAGCTCCCCAGGGGGAAGATACATACGTGTTTTTTATAAGGAGTAGAGCTGATTGCCCTCATTTTTCTGACAGACTAGCAAACATTCTAGATACTTTCAATCAATTTTGGATAGACCTTAATCCATTTTCTTTTGTAGACCATGACTTATTATTTTAAGATCTTTTAAAAAGAGACTTTCACATGAACTTTTACAAAATGTGAGTAATTGGTTTTCCAACCAACAAGGGTCATGGGTTAGGAGAGTCACAACATGCAGCAGGAAAAAAAAATCCATTAAAAGAAGAAGGCATATGCACAATTAACTCTTGATTAATAGTGACTCAACACTCCATTCAACAAATATTTCTAGCCATAGCTAGCATTTATATAGCACTTTCTATGTGCCAGGCACTGTGCTAAGCATTTTATAAATATTATCTGATTTGATTCTCACGTACCTTGGAGGCAAGTGCTCTATGATCTTCACTTTACAGGTGAGTAGTACTGTATCCCACTCTACCACCTAGAGCACTTTGGTGGGCATTGAGAGAGATGCCATTTTTAAATAAAATGACATCATGAAGCTATGATATGACACATCCACAAATAATTATATTTGGGGATATGACATATCCACAATGTGTGGTGCACTGGGCAAGTCACTTAACCCTGTTTGCCTCAGTTTTCTCATCTATAAAATGAACTAGAGAAGGAAATGGCAAACCATTACAGTATCTTTGCCAAGAAAACCCCAAACGGGATCATGAAGAGTCAGAAGTGACTGAAAAATGACCAAACAAATAACAAAAAAGAATTAAACATGTCAAAGTGGGGTGGTAGGACATTTCAGACATCTGGACTATCACAAACAAAAGCATAGAGATATAAAGTTGCATTTTATGTTAGGATAGGTGAGATTATGAAGAAAAGAATATTGTGGAAAGTAGGTTTGTGGATGCTACTGGATTGTGGAGGATATTGCAATTGGGATATACTTATCAGCGGTGAGACCCTGAGCAAGTCACTAAGCCTCAGTCTCCTCATTTGTAAAATATACATAGTAACAGTAGCACATTTGTTGTGAGGATCAACACGCCTGGGGATAAAAATAGCACATTTGTTGTGAGGCAATATACAAAATGTCCCAAAAGTCTTATTGCAATTTTAAGCTACTAAAGCTCAAAGATGTAAGATGTTAAAACCCAAAACTGCACCAAGACTTTTGGGACAATCTGCATTAGTAAAATGCTTTGCAAACTTTGTATATATAAAATGCTTTCCAAATTGTAAAGCATTATGTTAATAAATGCTATTATTGAACATCATTTATATACAGGAGTTTTTTACTTAGGCAATAGGGAATGATAGCAGACTTTTGAGCAGAATCATGATATGACTCATTCTCTGCATAAAGAAGCTATCTGGCCATCTTGCAAAAGATGGCTTGGAAGGGAGAGGGTAGGAAAGGTAGGACCTACCAGGAGACATGTAATAGAAAGTGAAAGATTGAGAAAAGCTCTGAGCTTGAGCAGAAGAGGAAAAATGAGATGAGTAATTAGATTTAGTTAGCAACTTGCTGTTAATCAAGTTCCTCCTCCTCAAGAACCTCACACAGAGGACATCCCCGAACACGATAGCCTTCTCAGGGATAGGCAGGAAGCTCACAATAAATAAAACAAGTGTGTCTCAGGAGCTCCTTGGCCCTTGACCCCAAGGACCAGACCCTTGGCCACAAATGCAACGGTAAAAATGACGAAAGACCTAGGACCTACCTTTAAGCAAGCAGAAGGTGCAAAAGGATCTTTGCAGGGACCTACAGAAAATGTACATTAGAGTGTTGGCCAGTATGGAGTGACAGTTCTGTACCAATTAACCAATTAATCATCTACCATGATGCTAAGTTATTACACTAAGTTCTGGGGTTACAGAGAGACAAAAGACAAGAAGGAGTTGGCCTCCTTCCAAGAGAAGGTGAAAGGGTGGGAAGGGTAGCATTTCTACTCTTTAGGATATCAAGAAAATGAAACCTAGGGCATCTAGGTGGTACAGTGGATAGAGCTCCAGCCTTGGAGTCAGAAGGACCTGAATTCAAATCTGGCCTCAGACACTTGACACTTACTAGCTATGTGACCCTGGAAAACTCATTTAACCCTGATTGCCTCACCAAAAAACAAGAAAAAAAAAGAACAAAACCCTCCTTGAAAGAATGGACGAAAGGCTTCAGAGGATAAAAAAAAAGCCAAAAGAGGATCTAAAGAGACAGAGGTAAATTCTAATAAGTGTCAAGAGGTTAGAGGGTAGAATAATGTGACACAGAGAACATGCAGAAGGTGGACCTCTGAATATCTGGGGACAGTACTAGCATGAGATTGCTTTAATGGACAGAGGAGCTAAATCATCCAAGAAGGGACCAGCTCCTTGTACTCCAAGAAATGAGGATATGGATCTACAGAGGTCATAGGGAGAGAGAACTGTGAAGAATGAAAATACAAAAAAAAAAAATTTTTAAGCAACTCCCACTTTTAAGGAGCTTACACTCTGCACATACACAGATAAAAGCATAAAGGACAATTTGATGTGGAAGAAAGTGCTAGTAACTGGAGAGATCAGGAAAAGGATCTTGTAGGAGGTGATACCTGGGTTAAGCCTTGAGAAAAACTAGGGATTCTAAAAGATATGAGGAGGAAGTATATTTCAGGTATGGGAAGCAACTTTTTCAAAGGCAGGGGGATGGAGATTGAATGTAGTCTTCAGGGAACACCTACTAGTACGGCTATTGATTGGAATAAAGAGTGAATGATCCCCAATTGATAAACGGTCAAAAGATGTGAATAGGCAGTTTTGAGATGAAGAAATTAAAGCTATCTATAGTCATGTAAAAATGCTCTAAATCACTGTTGATTAGAGAAATGCAAATTAAAACAACTCAGAGGTACCACTTCATATCTATCAGATTGGCTAACATGACAAAAAAGGGAAATGATAAAAGTTGGAGGAGATGTGGGAAAATTGGAATGCATTGTTGGTGGAGTTGTGAACTTTGGATCCAACTATTCTGGAGAGCAATTTTGGAACTATGCCCAAAGGGCTATAAAACTGTGCATACCCTTTGATCCAGCAATATCACTACTAGGTCTGTATCACAAAGAGATCAAAAAAGGGGGAAAGGACCCCCATGTACAAAAATACTTATATCAGCTCTTTTTGTGGTGGCAAAGAATTGGAAATGAGGGGATGCCCATCAATTAGGGAAAGGATGAACAAGTTGTGGTATGTGAATATAGTGGAGTACTATTGTGCTATAAGAAATGATGAACAGACAGATTTCAGAAAAATCTAGAAAAGATTACATGAACTGATGCTGAGTGAAGTGAGCAGAACCAGGAGAACATTGTACACAGTAACAGCCATATTGTGCAATGACCAACTTTAATAGTCTTGGCTCTTCTCAGCAATGCAATGATCCAAGACAATTCCAAAAATCTTGCAATGGAAAATGCTATTCACATCCAGAAAAAGAACTATGGAGGCTGAATGCAGATTGAAGCATACAATTTTCTCTTTTGTGGTTGTTGTTGTTTTTTGTTCTCATGGTTTTTCCCTTTTGTTCTGACTCTTCTTTCACAACATGACTAATGTGGAAACATGTTTAATATGATTGTGCAGGTATAGCCCATATCAGATTGCATGCCATCTTGGGGAGGGAGGAGGAAAGGGAGGGAGGGAGAAAAAAACTTGGAACTCAAAATCTTATAAAAGTGAATGTTGAAACCTATCTTTACATGTAATTGGAAAAAAAATTAAATGCCATTAAGTGGAGAAAAAAAGGAGTGAATGAAAGGAAAGATTATTAGTACAGAATATTAGGTGGGAGCCAGAGTGTGGAGAGTTTTAAATACCAGGCTAAGAAGTTTGTATTTTATCAGAAACAAAAACAAAAACCACTGGGAATCACTGAAAATTCAATTTTGTATAGAAGATAGGAGCAAAGACAGGCAACAGAGGATTAATATCTAAGTGTAGTAGGAATGCTAAAGCCCAGCATGAACTAGAGCTAACAGGAAGTGCTAGGAAGAACAGAAAGGGCTTTTAAAAACTATATTGAGGGAGAGGAGAAGATTAATAAAGAGGTTGGGGGAAGGGGAAGGAAAATACTACAGCTTAGAGTTTCAGGGAAGAACATAACTGCAAATTAGTGAGAAGACAAAACTACTCAACTCTTCTTTTGCCTTCCAACTTTGGACTAGGAAGGACAGAACAAAATGGTTAACAGGGAGTTAAAACCCAGGATAAACAAGGAAATGAGGCAATGATGAGTTTGATGAGGTTTTTTTGGTTTGGTTTGGTTTTTATCAAGCACAGATAAACTACTTTTTAGGGTAATCAGTCAGACACTCAACAATCATTTATTCATGGCTATTATTGGTCAGGTCATCAACAAGACACTGGGAATACAAATTAAAAAAATCAAACAATCTCTGTCCATAAGAAGTTTCTATTCTACTGGGTACTGAAAGGCCTGGCCAATGGGGATGCTCTGCTGCTATCAACAGGCTCTGAAAAATCATAGAGGATTCAGGCCTGAAGAAGGGCAAACATTATCTCTATCTTTTTAATGAATTTTACATATCTTTTGTTTTTGTATCACTTTTCTATCCCAATGCATCCCCCTTCCGCTCCCAAAGAGTCATCCCTTGTAATAAATAATAAAAAGGAGGTGGGGCAAGGGAGGAATTCAGTAAAATTAAACAACGCATCAAAAAAGTTTGGCATTTTATGTCGTGTTCAATACTTGTAATCTGTTACCTTTGCAAAGAAATTGGAGGAGGGGAGGGGTTGAGAGGTGTCTTCTTTGGGATTCAGCTTTATATTATAGTTTTACAGCATTGTTTCAATTGCTTTGTTATTGTTATTGTCAAATATATGGTTTTTCCAGATTTATTTTGCATTAATTCCCAAGCTTCTTTGTATTAACCATATTCATCACTTCTCAAAACACAGTAATATTCCACTACATTCACGTGCGACATTTCATTTAGCCATTCCCTAATTAATAGATATTTACCTTGGTTCCAGTTATTTGCTAGTACAAGAAGTGCTACTATATATCTATATATATATACATATATATAATGTCAATGTCATATGGAGACTTTTTTTAAATTATCATTGCCATTGTCACAGTTGTCATGAATTGTCATTCAGTAAAATATCTGGGTAACAGAGTATTTTAGTTACCTCTTGGAATGAATTCAAGTGGTTTCTAGAATGGTTGGACCAATCACAGCTACATCAACAATGCATTGAGGTGCCTGTCTGTCCACAACCCCTCCAACATTTACTATTATTCTCCACCTCCATATTAAAAAATAGAGAGATGGATGGTATGGTCTATGAATTATGGACTGGTAAATGTGATTTGAATTTTTGGCAAATTTCTCAAATACATTAAAGGTGCAAGTTATTGCTTCTAGAAATGGTAGTAATCACTTACAGACAACATGTTTTCCTCAAGAACAGGCCCTTGCAGACTAATTTCATTTTTATGACTAGGTTACTGGACTAGTAGGTGAGGGGAAAGCCTTGACATAGTATACCTCAATTTCAGCAAGGCATTTGACAAAGCCTTGCATGCTATCTTAATGGAAAAGATGGAGGTATATAGGCTAGATGAGAGGATATTCAGAAAGGTTCAGAACTAGTTGAATGAACTGAACCAAACACCAGTTACTACTGAGTCAACACTGCTTTGAAAGAAAGTCTTTAATGGAGTATGCAAGAAAACTTTTCCTTATCCCTGTAATGTTTAACAATTTTCATCAATGACTTGGATGGAAGAAAATGAGAGAATTAGCTAACACATTGGATAACGGCGTCAAATGCAAAAAAGATCTCAATTGGCTAGAATATTGAGCTAAATGTATAAGGTAAAATCTAATACAGATAAGTCAACAACCATTAATTAAGCACCTACTATGTGCCTATGGATATAGATCTATTGATATGGATATAAAGCCTCTCTGGATACAAGGAAAGGTAAAAACATTGACTGCTCCCAAGGAGCTCACATTTCTTCCCTTTCCTCTCCCCTCATTAGTAGGAGGACAACATGTAAACAGCACATTAAAAATAAAGATATATGCAAGATAAATTGGAGGTTATATTAGGGGGCGGGGCTGGGAGAACTAGGAAAGCTTCTTGAAGAAAAGGAATTTAGGATTTTGGCTGAGATATGAAGGAAGCCAGGGAAGCTAGGAAGTGGAGATGAAGAAGGAGAGAATTCCAAGTTCAGAGGACAGTGAGCGAAAGGGCACAGGGTGATGTAATGCATGAAAATTCTGAGAGATAAAGTTCCACTGAAGTGGAAAGAGACTTGAGACAGGAAAACTAAGCAGAAAGCTATTGAAATAGGCCTGGCACGAGTTGATAAAAGCCTGAACCAGGGTGGTGGGAGTAGCAGAGGGGTATATGCAAGAGACATTATGAAGATGGGATTGACAGGATTGCATTAGATTGGATATGGCAGAGGTGAGACATAGAGACAGAAGTTGAGGGTGACATCTAGGTTGTGAGCCTGGGTGACTGAGAGGATGGTCTGGCACCCTAGGCAGTAATAATGAATTTTGAAAGAGGGAATAGTTTGTGAGAAAAGATAATGGATTTCATTTTAGATGTGTTGAGTTTAAGCTATCTACGAGACATCCAGCTTAAAATGTCCAAAAGGCAGCTGGATATGCAAGACTGGAGGTCAAGTGAAAGGTTAAGGTTGAAGAAGTAGATCTGAGAATCATTTGAATAGAGATGGTGACCGTGTCCATGGGAGCTGATGAAATTGACAATTGACATAGTGTAGAAAGAGAAGAGAAGAGGGTCCAGGACAGAGCCTTAGGGGACATCCATAGTTAGCGGTGTGATGTTGATGATAGTCACAGGAAGTATTTAAAGGGCTATCGTGTGGAAGAAAGATCAGTCTTTTTCTGCTTAAACCCAGAGGGCAGAGCTGCAAGAAATGTTAGGACAGTTGTACAGAGGCAGATTTTAGGTCAGTATAAAGGAAGACTTCATAACAATTAGACCTCTACAAAAGTAGAATGAGTTGCCTGGGGAATTAGTTTTTCCGCCTCACTGAAAATCTTTAAGCAATAGCTCTGTGGACATTTGTTGGGGATGTTATAGAAAGAATTCTTGCTCTAGGTGTATGCTGAACACTAGACTGACTTTAAAGTTCCTTCAAATACTGAGTTTTGTTATTCATATCAGGTGCTAAATCCTCCCTATTCCAATTCCATATCTCTCTCATTTATTTCCCTTCATTCTCACAATTTCTCCCATAGTTCAGGCCCTCATCATCTCTCTCTCTCTGTCTCTTGGACTATTGTAATAATCTCTTAATTGGGGGGCAGCTAGGTGGCACAGTGGATAAAGCTCCAGCCTTGGAGTCAGGAGGACCTGAGTTCAAATCTGACCTCAGACACTTAACACTTACTAGCTGTGTTACCCTGGGCAAGTCGCTTAACCCCAATCGCCTCATCAAAAAGCAAAACAATAATAATAATAATAATAATCCCCTAATTGGTTTTCTTCCCTCCAGTCTCTCTGGCCTCTTCTATCCATCCTTCACAAAATGCCATGATAATTTTCCTAACACATGGGTGGGTCTGACCAGATCATCCACCTACTCAAAACTCCTCAGTTGCTAATTATTGTTTATAACAGTGGTTCTCAAAGTGTCATCATTCAACCCTGAGGAGTCCCTAAGACCCTTTGAGGGGATCCATGAAGTCAAAACTATTTTTATAATAATACTGATATTATTTAACTATTAAAATACTCCTCCCTTTTCCAACTATATATCTGTGTGTAAGGCCAAATTTTCTTCATACACTTCACCCCAAACAACATGTTCCAAGGGTATGTATGAAGAAACAGATATGAAAAACCAGGTGCCTTCTATTAAGCCAAAAATTAAAGAGATTTGCAAAAATATATTTTAAAATACCATTCTCACTAATTGATTCATTTTGGAAAATATAGCTATTTCCATAAAATGCTATTTATGTTAACATGTAATGGGTTTATTATTATTTCAAGTGAATAAATATTTTTAAAATTTATTAGTTTAATTTCTAATATACTAAATATTGATAAATATAACCTGCTTAAACAAAAGCTCTTAGGGTCCTCAATAATTTATAAGTGAATAAAGTTTGAGGACCAAAAATGTAAACATCTAAGCTGGCTTGGAGAGGTGCCCCCACAATCTACCTTCATACCTCCTTTCATTCTTATTTCCTGTTTTCTCCCACCTCAAGCACTATGTTCCAGCCAAACTTTAATATTGTTTGTTCCCCGATCTCGACCTACTATTTATTACTTCTGCACATTTGTGCCTGTGACTCCTCGTGCCTAAAATGCACTTCCACCTCATTTCTGTCTGATAAAATCCTTTTCTTCTTTCAAGGCTCAGCTCAGATGTTACCACCCCCATGAAGCCTGACACTTCCACCCACGCCCAGATAAAAAAAAAAAGTCTCTCCTTCCTTTTTCTAAAAACAGCTCTCTTTCCTTTTTCTAAAACTCTTTTCCTGGCTCTCTCCTTTTCCACTATCACAATCTACCATGCATTATTCTAATGTTTGTATGCCTCATTACCACCCCACCTCTAGTGTGGTCTATAGGCTCCATGAAGTGAGGACCATGATGATTTTCATCTATTTATTCTAGACCATGACTGAGGACGGACAAACCTTAGCAAAAGGAAGGAGAGGTAAAGGATAATAAATAACAAAGAAATTATAATAACAATAGCAATAATAGTAACAATAATAATAATAGCCTTTATATAGCACCTACTATGAGCCAGGTACTGTGCTAAGCACTTTATGAAGATTATCTTATTTGATCTTCACAACTCTGTGAGTTAGATACTATTATTAGCTCTGTTTTATAATTGAGAAAACTGAAGCAAACAGGGACTTGTCCAGGGTCCTATAGTTAGTATCTGAGTCCACATTTGAGCTCAGGTCTTCCTGACTCCAGTCCCAGCATTCTATCCATTGCGCCACCTCACTACCCAGGCTGTGCCCTGCACAGAGTTCAGAAAAGGGACAAAGAAGTTTCAGATGGGACAATTTAGAAGGTGGATCTGGGAAAGGAGCAAAAAATTGAAGTGGGTTAAGGATAGATAAGATTATCACCATGTCACCATTGTCACCAGGTAAAATACAGAAGGAGGGCATATTAACTGGCATTAGGACTAACAAAGGGGAAGAGATGAATGACAAAGTATAAAACATGATCTGGAAAAACTGAGTCAGGGGCAGCTAGGTGGCGCAGTGGATTGAGCACCGGCCCTGAAGTCAGGAGGACCTGAGTTCAAATCCCGCCTCAGACCAAACACTATACACTTACTAGCTGTGTGTCCCTGCGCAAGTCACTTAACACCAATTGCCTAAAAAACAAACAAAAAAGAAAAACTCGGTCAAATTCATTACCATCATTTGTTAAAAGATCCAGAAATGGGATTAAATAAAAAGACTGAGGAATAGATAGATAGATATAATATAAATATATCTTGATTATTATCTAAATGTTTAGGATTAGGTCTACATGGTAAATGAGTTAAACATAGCCTAGAGAGGCCAAATGAGATGCCCTGTGGTTTCCTTCATCTGTATCTTACAAACTGAAGTAGGCAAAAGAGAAAGAAGAAGCAAACTTAAAACAGAAAATCTTTACTGTATGAGGGGTTAGTTATCCAGTGTAAGAATTATCTGGTTCAGATTCATATCTTTTTTTGTCTTCCTGCTCTCTACCCTATAAATATTTCAATACTTAATTACCTAGGTATGAGCTGGAAAAAGCAAAGAAAGAGAAATTTAAATCAGCAAGTCTTCCATTTAATACTGTGGTTCTGGTAAACAGCTTACTAAGGGAGAAAGTTAGACACTGTGAGCTAAAATGAAGTTTGGGGATTATGTATAAATCCTATTTGCATGAATAATAGGAAGTTGGTTATAAGGTAATAAAAATGCCAAAGTATTAATTCTGAGAATGGAATATAACAAAATTAACCCTATATGTAACAGAGTTTTAGCACACTTTTTACATCTCTATGTTTTGTAAACAAACATGTTTTTTTGATCCTATTCCTATCTTTCTATCACCACCCAAGGAGTATCCATGCAAAAATGTTCTTGGGAACTTAAAGAGAATCCTATTTGCTGGAGATAGGACATTCCAGTCAAGAAATGCAAAATGGCTCTGTTGAAATAGCTGAGTGCATATGTCTGATTCGGCGAAAGGATAGATCACATGATGGGGAAAAAAATTAAAACCAGTCTTAACAGATATAATTGATTTACTTTTCAAGTGAAACACTTCTATGCAAAAAAAAAATAATAAGGGTGAAAAGAAGAGAATTGTTAACAGGTATGAAAAATACATAGGTTATATTTTAATTTTTGGAAAGTTCAGGTGTGCTTTACCTAAAAAAGTTCCGGTAGAAGGCAGAAGGAGTAAATTATAGCAGTGAAGTGAGAGAGGGAAGAGGCCCTGGAACAGATACTGTTTCAGAAAGGATGATGGAGAGGAAGGATGCCTTGGCAAGGTACAAAAGTATGAGTGTTCATTCTACCATCTTTGTGAGGTCTCTGCCTACATGGATCTTTTGCACTCCACCCAGAGAGTCACCCCTACAACATGAAGTGACTGATAACACTTAAATTGAAGTACCCAACTGTAGGACCAGCTCAGGTAATTTGCTGCTGCTGTCATCTGACTTCTTTGGACAGATGTCAGGTTATCTAAAGGTTTCTGAGGCTCCACTAAAGCCAGAATATGGTAATGGCGTTAATGATCACAAATAAGGCTGACTTCAAGTACAACCTGACATTTAAATATTATTTTTAAGGGAACTAAAAAAAAAACATTTAAACAGTGACAAGTATGTTTCAAAAGTTCTATGAGCTAATGCTTGATGTATAGGAGACTGGGTTTTTTAGAAATAAGTGGCTGTAAAAAAATAGAACAGACTCCGAAAGGTGGCAATAAATCTCAAGACTCAAAGGGATTTCTTACTATTTTATCTTACTACTTCAAAACTTAAAAAGATCTGGGATTTCAGTGATTACAATGATGCAAATCAAAAACTCTTCATGATGGTTTCATGGGTTGCTATGTCCAAAATGATCCATTACCACTGATCAGCCTTCTGGTGACCAACCCCTCCAAATTTAGTTAAGCTTTTCCTTGGGCCCTTATTCCATCTTTCCAGCTTGGTAGAAGTTTGCAGAGCTGGTGTCACTGACATAGCTTTTGTCAACACAGATGGCATCCATGCTAAGGAGAGGCATGGGAGTAGGACTTGCAGTTTTGGAAACAGGAAGGAGAGGGGGAAAAAAGAGAGAAAAAAAGAAAGAGTGAAAGAGAAAAGGAAAGGAAGGAAGGAAGGAGATGGCAATAGAGGAATGACAAGAATTTTCACATTTTACTTGTTTCTAGTTAGACTTTGACAAGAAATAGTTCTGTAAAATAGAGTGAGTCACTTAAGATTTCTGTGTCTTATTCTCCTCATTTGGAAAAAAAAATAGGTATCTTCACGCTGTCTTCTTACCAATGTTGTTGTGACAGATAAGATTATCATCATTGGATGATAACGTATGTAAAAGTACAAAGCACTGTACTGATGCTTGACATTCTTATTGTAATAGTTAATATGATACTTGAACTTAGGATATCTTGCATCTTTCAAGCTATTTGCACAGATCTACAAGTTATTTGCACAATACCAAATGATTCATACACCAAATCAATGATATGTTTCCAAAAAAGGAAACTCAGTAGCTAACTAGTCTGATCTTCCCTAAACAAGGACCCTCCCCTACTATATTCCTGAAAAGTATCATCTTACCTTTGCTTAGAGACCCCTAGTAAAGCAGAACATACTTCCCTCTTGGTTAATCCCATTATATTTTGTGATATTTCTAATTGTTAGGAATATTTTCCTTACAAGAAGGCCAAATATTCTTCTCTGCACTTTCTGACATCTTTCCTCTGGAACCAAGCTGAACAAGTCAAATTGTTCTTCAATGTGACAGCCCTTCAAGCAACCAAAGAAAGCAGTCATATTCCCTCATATTTTCTCTTCTCTATGCTAAAAATTGAGAGCTCTATCACTCATATGATATGGTTTCTTGTGTACTGGAAACATTCAAGAGTCTAGACCACTTTCAACTAGATGCATTTCATCTTATCAATGACCTTCCTGAAAATATGGCACCCAGAAATGGACACAATACTCAATTTATGTTCTAACAAGGGTGGAGAACTCTCACCCGTCATACTCTGAACACCATAGATCTCCTTATGTTACACAAGATCACGTTATTCAAGGAGTATTTTTTTTTTGACCCAGTGACTTGGACTCATTAGAACCAGCTAGGCATTCTCTTATGTCTACCTTTCATTGGGTTTCACCTCCCTGTGAGCCTTTCCTTTCTGGCTCAAAGATCATTCTTCTTGTCTGAAAAACAAACTCAGAAACAAAAATCAGGCACAAAAATTAAGGTCATATCGCAAGAGAGTCTTTTGAAGGAAAAGAGAATGTTTAGTTTGAAGAAGAGAAGAATTAGGGGCCATGACATTAATACTAGTTGGCCTTTACATAGCTCTTTAAGGTTCCTGGAACACTTTACATAGATTATTTCTTTTGAGCCTCCTGACCTTGTGTGGGAAGTATTAGAGGTATTATTATCCCCATATTACAGATGAGGAAACTGAACTCTTGAGAAGTTTTTACTTGTCAATGGATACACAGTTAACAAGCAATGGAGACAATATTTAAACCCCAATATTTGACTTTAGGTCTAGCATTCCACCTACTACATAATATCTCTCCTTGATAGTTGCTTTCAAGAATTTAAATGGATAGTATATGAAAAATGATTTGATTTTTTTTTTCTATTTGGCTGTACAGGGCAGTATGAAAAGTAATGGAAATCATAGAGAAGCAAATTTTGATTTGATTTAAGAAGAAAATTTTATATATTATATATATTATTATATATAATATTATGTTAATATATAAATAATTAATATAGAATTATATATTATAGATTATTTCTTATATAATAAATTAAAATTTATTATATAATAAATATAATAAATTGATATAATAATATATTATTATATAATATATAATTAATAATAATTAATATATAAATATATAATGATATGAAATATATTATATATATTTTTATATATTTTATATATATACACACATATGCATATACACACATACACACATACATACATACATACATACATACATACACTAAGAGGTATGCAAAAGTCAGATCAACTACCTTAGACAGTAATGAGTTACCTCCCACGCAAGATCTTTAACTAAAGTCTAGATAACGCTTCTTCACCTAATGGCTGGAGTAGATGACCTTTGAAGTTCCTTTTAACAGAAAAACAACATTTTAATGTGCCATTATTGCTGTAATCCAATAAATATTTGTTAAATAAATGTGTATTATGTGCCAGTAACCTGAGGGGAGACAGAGAGAGTGAATTTATTCAGGGTTTACTATGTGCCAGGAAATGGGCACCAGGTCGCCATAGGTGGGAGATAGGGTAAAGAAAGTGTAGGCAGCATGGTGAAGACATTCAGTTCTCAGGGACCTCAATATCTAGTGAAGTGCATTTCTGTGCCCAACTCTGTGTGTGTGTGTGTGTGTGTGTGTGTGTGTGTGTGTGTGTATTCTTCCCTCCTTTGAGCAGCTAAGATGTGAATGAAGTTCAAGGGTCATCTGCTCTCTACAACCACCTCCTCCTTCCTTGTACTGACTTCTACTATCCTGATTATAGAAAACAATTTTCCCCATCTTTCCCTCCCTGCACCTCCAGCTCCCAATGTATAATCACAATATTACAGAATCACATCCAGACCTTCTGTCTTATCAGAATGCCTCTCTGACCCCTGATGACCATAGGGTTCTGAGGGGACCCTCGTATCATCTCCCCACATTAGGGTATAATATTTATTCATGTTCAGCCCCTTATGGCTGTTTGCTCGTGTTTTTCTTTTTATACTTCTCTTGACTCTGGTGTTTGTGCTTCAGAGAGTCTATGCAGCTTGGATCCTTTCATTGGGAACACTTAGAAGCATTATTATTATCCTGTCTATAGTTACATAGCATTGCATTGCTACCACAGGGATTTTTTAGGTCATATTTTTACCTTATCTACATCCCTTCTCTTTATTAACTATAATCTGAGTTGGGAGCATTCCAGAAGACAACAATGATAGTGGAGTCAAGATTTAGATTAAAATCCTATCTGATACTTACTAGCCAAATCACCTCAACTTCCTGGGCCTGTTTTCTCACTCCTAAAATGAAAGCCTTGCCCCTAAATGTTCTCTAAGATCCCTTTCATCTGTAATTGCTCTGTGAATCCAATTCAGCTGGCAGACTTTTCTGGAAATCACGATCATGTAGAAACTTGACTTTGCACATGTCAGAATCCTGGAGCTGAAAGCAGCCTGGGAGGCCGTGGAATCCAACCTACACCTGAATAAAAAGCCCCTCTACAACATCCCTGACGAGTGACCAATCCAGGCCTTTTCTGAAGACCCCGGGAAGCCTGCTCCTCTCTGAGGCAGAGGGTTGTACTACATAATACCACGATCTTTGTAATTCTTCACAGTTATTTGTAAACGATGACCTTATGGCCTATGATTTCAGCCCCAGTTTCAAATATTCTCTCCCAGAGTCCCTTTAAACCAAATAATAGGCCTTTGTCATTGGATTATGTGCTCCTCCAGGGCAGGGATTGTCTTTGCCTTTCTTTGTATCCCCAGCACTTATTAGCACAGTACCTAGCACAAAGCAGGCATTTAATAAATCCTTATTGAGTTATCATTCCAAGTTTTAGGAGGGTAGCATCTTAAGGATAATCCTGACTTACAGAAAAAGGGTAACCGAAGTCCCATTGGCTGTTGTTAGTATTTGTAGTTCTCTGCACTCAAAGCTGATCTCAAAAATAGACTTTCTGGTCTTTGTTTTGGGAGAGTTGGTCATTCTCATAGCTGGCAGATGACCTAGTCTGTGATAGAGCAGGCTGAGAGCACTTGGCTATGGTGTAGTCTTTAAAATCGGCTGTATTAGCTCATTAGCAAGGTTATTTTACACATGCAAAAAAAATTTAAATTGAACAGCCACTGGGTGGCAGCATCGATTTGGAAAGTGCAAGCCAAAAATATACCAAGGGCTGTGCCAGCTGATTCGTCTGTTTTACAACATTGTGACACTTCTTTCAATTTAATGTCTTTTGAGAGGTAAAATTCATATAACTCATTCTGCTATTAGAAAGTGTCATATATGACTGAGAAAATAAACTTCTCCCCCCAAATCAAGACACTTTGCAGATCAGTTTTCCCTTCTGGTTGAATTTTTAAATTGCTCTTTTTTTTCTATTTAAAAAAATGTCACTACTTGACATATCATTTTATTTCTATAAATGTAATATGAATTTAAATATTACTCAGTTCGGCTTTGATTGGTAGACATAGAGGAGTGTTTTCTTTCAAGGCTCTTAGTTACCATTATTTTAAAATCAGAAATCTGACAATTTCAACATTTCTGTTTTCTGTATTTTAAAAATTGTGAATGAATATGCACGACTGCAAATCATATTGTGTATATTTTATGGTGGAGAGACAATATGGCATAATGGATTGAGAGAAAAACTTGAAGCCAAGAAGACATGGGTTCAAGTCATACTTCTGAAACATATTGACTATGTGACCCCAGGTAAGTCACTTAAATTTTCAGTGTTGTAGACAAATGGCATCAAACTCAAATACAAAAGAAGACCACTAATCTGTATATAATGGCTTTTGCCATTATATATGGTATATGACTTAGTTTTAATATATGACGTTATCTACATTTTAATATATTTGTATTTATTTTGTTAAATATTTTCCAATTACATTTTCATCTGATTCTGGCTGCACTCGGGAATGCTGTGGGCTACATGTCTGGCCCCTCTGTACTAGACAATTCTCTAAGATTATAAAACGTGGAGGAGGTGCTGACCTGAGTTGGTAGGAGTCCCCTAACCAAGGAGTTCCATATACCAGTGAAATAACAGCTTCAATTCCTATCCTTACATTTTATAGTGGGAGAGATTATTAGATATTGTTATAATCACAGGCCCTGGGCTATAGTTCTGTCTGTAACTTTATGGCCTTGGAAAGTCATTTAACCTCATTTTGTTTTAGCTTCTGTTAGTTCTTAATATTCTCCCCTTAGTTTTATTTTATAAACACCTGGAAACAATAATACTTCAGAAGCTCACAGTAATTGCTATTATCTACCAACTCCTCAGGACTTTCTCCCTTCTTTTCTCAATGAGTCATTGCCTTGATCATTGTCTTCTCCACCCCAGTTCTTTCTCTCATACATATTGGTGCTCCCTCAAATCCATTAACTTCACAGTTCCTCCACATAATTGATCTACCCACTGCATCTATGCTACACACAGAGAGGGTCATTCTTTGATCTTCCTTTGCCATCGCCCATAAGTATGCCACTGTTATGTTCATGAACTCCAAAATTTCTTTTTGTGACTGGGATATTTTATCATCCCATTGCTCCTCATTCCTTACGAACACTAACCTTGGTCATCATCCTTTCCAAGACCTCCACTCCCTTCACCTCTCAGTTCTTTCTCAGGCTGTACATTGGCTACACTGTCCTCCATTTCCCATACCAAACTCTTGGTGAACCAGTTCAATACTAATATCCTCCACTCTAGAATTCCTTGTCCTCTTGTCCTAATATGCCTTATCCTGTAACTTCTACTCTAGATTACTCCCACCATCCACTTCCTTCCCTCCTAATTCATATACTGCTAAAGAAAGTCATGAAACCATACTAATAGGACCCATTACAAATGTATGTTATAAAATCTCGCTAGGGCTCTCACAATAACAAGGCAATCCTTCTATGCCCCCCTCAAGTGACCTGCTCTCCCATTCACCATAGTGGATATTCTAATTTATTTATTCCACACTCATCAAGCCTCCTTATACTCCCACCCTCTCTACCAAGAGCCTCACCTCATACTTTGCCAAAAAGAAAAAGAGGGCATCCATGAAGAGTTGATTCTCCCTCCCATCTTCCTCATGCCACATCATTCATTATCTCCTTTTTCATTCCTGACAAAGAGGTGATGGCCTGTCTCCTTGTCAAGGTCTACATGTACCTTTGATTCTATATATACATACATACATATACATACGTATATATGCATACACATATATACGTATTATTACTGGAAAGAGAGAGACAGAGAGACAGACAGAAACAGAGACAGAGAGAGAGATCGAGTCATAATCTCTCTCCTAGAGGTGATAGGGATCCAATGTAATGTCCTCTACAACCTCTACATTATATACAGTATACAGTGCCCTTTAAAACCAAGCTCCTTCATAGCCTTCCAGTCTTCTTACATTTTGTTCCCCTTCAAACACTCTAAGAGCCATCTACACTGGCATATTTGCCATTCCTTTGACATAACATCCCATCTCCAGATTCCATGCCTTTTCACTGAAATGCTTTACCCCTTGCCTTGATCTTTTAGCTGCCCTGGCTTCCTTTAAGATTCAGCTCTGGAGGAAGTCTTTTCCAATTGTTCTCCTCCCTGCCACTCCCCATATACTCCCCTCTGAAATTACTTTCCATATGTGTGTGTGTGTGTGTGTGTGTGTATGAATATATGTGTGTATGTGTATGTATATCGGCATGTGTGTATGTGTACATACGCATGCCTATATACATATACATACATATACATACACACGTATATACCTACATACACATATATACATATGTACATACATATGCTGGATTATCTCCATGTTGTCTCCTCCATTACAGTGTGAGGTCCTTGTGAAGACAGAGAAAATGTTTTTGTTCTTTTTGTATCCCCAGAGCTTACCACATTGCCTTAACTCATAGTAACCACTTGAAAATGCTTGCTGACTAACCCAATGACTGACTGACAGTAGGGACATTCATTTAAAATTCCCTTTCCAGTTCTTTGGCGTGTTCTCTGGATCCCCTCTAGGGTAAGAACAATACCTACACCTTTGTTCATAAAATCTCTTCTGTGCCTAGACTAGACTTATTACTGCCTAGAGTGGGTTACACATATGACCCCTGGCTCTGATTCTTTCTCAGGCTCCTTTAAGGCCAGCATAGATGTATATCAGAGCAGTGGCTAAAGTGCTGTTATATGTGAGAGTGTGATAAGCACATGACAGAGGTCAGATAAAAGCACTATAAGAAAATGTGGCAGGAATGAGCTCTTCTAGCTGTGGGAGATCAGATAAGTCTTCATGGATGAAGCAAGAGGAAGCCTGGCATAGTCAATAGGGCCTTGGACTTGGAATCAGAAAAACTTAAGTTCAAAGCCTGCCTCAGACCCTGGCAATTGCATGACTCTGGTCAATTCCTTAGCGTCTTTCTGTGCCTCAGTTTTCTCATCTTTCAAATGAGGATGCTGGATTGGATGGCTTCCAAGGTCCCTTCTAACTTTAAATTCCATGATGATGATGATGATGAGTAAAGTGAAAGGGGTCATACAAAGTCAAGAGTGACCAAGGGTATGCTGGATCCTGTTTGAACCAAGCCAATTATTAAATTTACAATGTGAGCATTTACACCTCAGAAATAAAAAAATGCTGCAAATCAGGCTCAATTTGTTGTTTTTTTTTAATTGTCTAGATTTAAGAAAGTGATAAAGAAGATGTTGATAACAAAATTAAACTTAAAAGTATGCCATGAGTACATACCCCTCCCCCCAAACTGGTTGTTAAACATTTACCAGCATATCCCTGATTGTAATCTAGTCTACTCAGAACCAATATTCTAAATAGAGACACAAAATTAAGAAAAGATGCTGTAATCACCGCTACTCTGCTTGTGCTAAGGTCATGGAGATATTCAATAAAATTCAGGGCAAACTGAGGGAATACCCCTCTTCCCTCCACCCAAAATTGCCCAAACCTCTTTCTTGATCTATGAACAAAAGATATAGATATAATATATGTGTGTGTGTATATATATATATATATATACACACATATATATGTATATATATGTAGATACATAGCTACCTTGCGTTATCATTAGCATTATGTTTTCTTTCCAGGGATTTTCATATAAGCTGTACACACCATGTTCCCCACAGAGGCATGAAGTGCTAAATCAAACACACAAACAGAAAATCTTGCCTGTGATGGAACACCATTTGTTGTTTTTCCATCACTCATGTGAACCTCCCTTTATCTCCAGAATTGGTATTTGCTTCAGCAAGGGTATGTGACAATAGTGACTTTGGCTATTCAATTTTTCTTCTCACTTAATGGCACCACAATTTTTATTCCAAGGAGGAAATGATTTATATTCAATTTGAGGAACCAACACATTAACTAGATTTGGGCCAAAGATTTTCCAAACAATAAAGATATACCACATTCCTTGTGTGCTCGCCAAAAGCATTGTTCCAGCAGCTTCTCATTAAGCTAGATATAAAAGTTTCAGATGAAGAAGTAACTAATCTAGCCAGGGAGGCAGTCTGGTGTAATAGAAGGAGTGCTGATCTTGGATTCAGAAACCTGGAGTGTGAGTCCTAGCTCCTCATTTATTCACTGTGTGACTGTAGATAAATTGCCCCTTGGTCTTTTTTCCCAACTGTCAGATGAGGCTGATATACTTTGCTAAGGGGAAGTGTGGCATAAGGAATAGAGTCTAGCCTTGACAAGAGGCTTGGGTTCAAATCCTGCTTCTGACATTGAATGTCACCATCATCGTCTCCAAGTTCAGTTTCTTCATAGGTAAATTAGGAATAATAAATAATACTTGTAGTACTTACCTTATAGGGTTGTGCAAAGTTCAAATGACATGATGTAGGGCAGCTAGGTCATGCAATGGATAGAGCACTGTGCTTGGAGTGCAAATCTGGCCTCAGAGTAGCTAGGTGGTGCAGTGGATAGAGCTCTGGCCGTGAAGTCAAGAGGACATGAGTTGAAATCCAGTCTTAGACACACGGCACTTACTAGCTGTGTGACCCTGAGCAAGTTACTTAACCCCGAATGCCTCACCAAAAAGCAAAAAAACAAACAAACAAACGAACAAAAACAAATCTGGCCTTAGATACTTCCTAGCTATGTGACCCTGGGCAAGTCACTTAACCCTGTTTGCTTCAGTTTCTCATCTGTAAAATGAGCTGCAGAAGGAAATGGCAAACCACTCTAGTATCTTTGCCAAGAAAACCCCAATGACATCATGAAGAGTAAGACACAACTGAAGCAAGTGAATAACAACGACAAAAGGGAGAGTGTCTTACAAACTATAAAAACAACATCAATACTAATTATTATAACTGAAACTGCGGTACAATGCAACCGTAGTGGGAATCTCTCTGCTTGTTATTGCTGGCAAGATCCTTGCCAGAATCCATCTTAATCAGTTGGTTAATCATCTGGAAGACGGTCACCTGCCACAGAGTCAGCATGGCTTTACAAAAGACCAGGGCATGATCAACATGGTGTTTGCTGCCCAACAAATCCAGAAGAAATGTCAGGAGCAAAACAGAGGTATGTATGCGATGTTTGACCACCTGACCAAAGCCTTTGATATGTCAGTCATGATGGCCTGTGGAAGATCATGGCAAAACTGGGTTGCTGAGAGAATTTCATCAGCATTGTATAACTATTGATATCAACCTTGTGATATTTTGTGAGGAAAGTCCTTTTTTTAAAGAAATATCTTTATTTTTAAAAATTATTTGTATTGATATATTAATATCACCTTCATTTCTGTATTCATTTCTTTCTCTCTTCTCCATCAAGCTATCCTTCAGAAAAAAAAAATTTTAAAGTAAAATTAAAGAGCCCATCAATCAACCAAGTCTGACAGTACGGAGTAACCCTAAAGTCTTAGTGAAGTTTTGTTTTGCATATTTAAAGATTTTTTTTGCCTCATGAAATGAGATAGTAAAAAGGTTATTAGTATGCATTTATTGGGCATTACTTTTTTGGGGAGATTTTGTAAAAACAAATCAGAAAGTATTAACAAGTATTGGTTGATTTATCCATTGATATAGACAGGCCAAGAAACTTCAACTCCAAAGTAAGCTATGCCATGTGGAGAAATCATGTGGGGTAATTAAAAGAGGGCTCACTTTGGAGTCAGAGAAGCCTGAATTCAAATAATGCTGCTACTATAGATGACCCATGGGACTTTGGGCATACTGTGTCATCTCCTTGGCTCTCAGTTTTCTCATCTGTAAAAAGAGAGGTCTGACCCTATGATCTTTAAAGTTCTACGAGTTTATAGATGACACTTCTACCAGAGCTACAGCCCATGCTCTACCCTATAGTGTTCACATTTTCTGCAGCGGAAAGAAAGCTCCACAATTTGGTTCGGGCCAACAGCAAACATTTCCCCTCATACTCTGTTCTGCCTGAAAAATGTGGCTTTTGTTGAAGCAAAAACTGATGCAACATTAAGTTATGACAAATAGTATTATTTTCTTCATCCCTCCCAACCTCTCATCCCCTCCATCACTTTACCCCCCAAGCTGTTCATTATAAAAGGATGTTTACTGGTAAGGTGCCATTGAATAACATTTTCAGTGGACGATACTTCACAATTTAGCTGGCTCTGATGATAAATAGCAACACCCCATAAGGATGTTTTTCAGCTGCCTTGCTCTCAAGGAATGGAGTCAGCAGTGAACCTTGGCACTAAGGTATACCATCCATCAGATCCCTTTACAAATATTGAATGGTAGCTACGGTGTTTATATTCTGCTTATGTACAATGAAATACCTAATGGACTGTTCCTAAATAGAAAAAGAGTATGAAGGGGCTGAGTTATGAAAATCTTTTTTTTAAAAGAAATTCAGAGAACACATTATCTCCTAAAAATGGGCACGGGGTGGAAGTTAGGTTCAATGTGTGACACCCACAAACTTTAAATAACTGTTAGAGTCTTGGAAAGAATATATCAAATATTATTGGCATGAGGAAGAGAGGTAGTTTTGAGAGCAAAGTTACAAAAACAGGATCATAGAAGGTCTTACTTTATCGCATGTGAGCTCTGATCGCACTCTCCAAACCCTCACTCACATTAATGTTCTAGGTTCCCAGATCTTGACTATATCTACTTTGACAGTCTAAGAGATATCTTGAAGGGATTAGAGTATCCACCATCTATTGCATTTGCCCATATTATTCACCCAATTATCATCATCTCAGTGTCAGTTTGATTACCAATTAACATCAGTTACATTTCACAAAGGTATATTTACTGAGATGATATAGTAAGATCTAAAGGAAATAAATGAACAACATCCCCACCAAAAAAGAAAAAAAAACAATAACAAACCAGAGAACACTCTCTCCTCTACACCTTAATTCCTGACAAACTTAAAGTGGTAGCCACAAAACATTCCTTCCACCAAGTTCACTTCTAGGTATAGCAGAGCTGAGGGACGAGTCACTCCCTTGCTTGTAGGACCCAATGTCTCAACTGCCAGATGGATCTACTACTGGGCTGGTCAGGACTGTGCTGGCTAACCAAGCTCTCTATTGCTTTGGCTACTACCAACTCAGCTATGGATTCCTATCACTGGACCACTGGTGCCTCTTCCAACCTTTCAAAGCTCACAAGGTCATTCTGTGTCTGACACTCATTCACCTAGGATCAGGGAAGAAAAAACACAGAAGTGACAGAATAAACATAAGTGCCATGTGTTTGAGGCCACATGGCAAGCAGGTCAGGGAGAACTTTCCACACCTGTAACTATGCAGAATTCCTTTCTCTTCACTTGAAAGATTAGAGAGGGAGAGGAACAGAGAGGGAGAGGGAGGGAGGGAGAGGGAAAGGGGGAGAGAGATGGAAAGGGGGAGAGAGAGAGAAGGAAAGGAAGAGAGAGAGAAAAAGAAAGAAAGAGAGAGAGAGAGAAAGGGGGAGAGATTGAGTTCTTCCACTTGAGTCTTTGGTCTGCAGCTTCAGTTCTGGCTCAGCAGACAACTGAAGGCTCTTCATCTGATGCAGAATATTATAAGGCTCCACTATTACGCAGTATTACTTATTTCTGGAAGCAGGCTCTCAAGCATCCATGTGAGTTGTCAGCAGGAAGAACAGATTGTGCATGCTCAAAGGACAGGGCCCTGTTGGCCTGTCCCCTATTGTACTAGAATATCTAGCTCATCACGAAATATGTATTTGAGGGTACCCTGCTGTGATATCTGCATCTCCACTTCCAAGATGTTTAGGAGTTCTCACCTAGTACCAAGAAAAATGACACTTGTTCATTCATTCGAAGATACTGAAGTGGTTTGCCATTTCCTTCTCCACCTCATTTTGCAGATGAGGAAACTGAGGCAAACAGGGTTAAGTGACTTACCCAAGTTCACAGAGCTAGTAATTGGCTGAGGTCAGATTTCAACTCAGGAAGATGAGTCTTCCCGACTTCCTAGCTGCACTAGGTGGCATGTTGAATAGGGTGCTGGACCTAAAGTCAAGGAAGACTCATCAAATCTAGTTGTGTGACCCTGGGCAAGTCACTTAACCCTGTTTGCCTCAGTTTCCTCATCCATAAAATGAGCTGGAGAAGAAGAGAGAAAAACACTCTAGTATCTTTGCCAAAAAAATCTTAAATGGGATCACAAAAGTGACACTGTGCTCTCCTTTTTAGAGCCCCAGCTGGGAGCTAATACTCTAAGAGACCAGTTTGGAAATTAGGAATGCTAATGGCATTCACTTGGAAAGTCAAGACTTCACTACTTGTTATTCAGTCATCTTCAGTTATGTTCAACTGTATCCCTCCTTTAGGCCCACCACAGGCATCTCATTGTTGGTATTCCCTGCTATCTTCTTCTCTTTCTCCACATCCATTAGAATTTACATCTGATATACAATAGGAATGTTTGAGACTTTCAGTGGAATCAGATTTCTAATTTCACAGGTGGACTTCATGGCTTCCCTAAGACTCTTTTTTAGGGAGGTGTCAGTGTGGTTAATGAATAGAGTCAGTGCTCTAGAAAGATATTACTAGATGTATGCTGGACCTGGCCCAGAGCCCTCCACCACCTAGACCTCCAGAATCCATATTCTCAGTCCCTGGGAAAGTTAAGTCACTCATCTTGGAAGTCCTACCCTAAGGCCCAGCTGTCTTGATTGGTCACTTAGTGGGTGCAGACTAGTCCATTTATGCCACTAAATGTGAGCCTCAGACCTCAGACTTTGCTTCACCTTCAGATCTAGACATCTTATCATCTGCCAATCACTTGTATACAGGTGTCCCTTACCCCTTCATTTCTCTGGGAACAGCGATCAAAGCAACAGTTCAGTTGCTTCTTCTGGAAAGGATGTGTCAACTGTCCTATAGACTGACTCACCATTCCTGTGATTGCCCAGACTAAAGAACCCTCCCTGGTCACCACTCCCAAATACATATTATTTCCGTCTATTAGGATGTGAACTTATTAATTAAGGGCAGGAATTGTTTCTTTTTGTGTTTTTATTTGGCACAGTGCCTAGTACATAATGAATGCTTAGTAAATGCTTACTGATTGATTGATATGAACTGATGACCTCATCTGAATTGAAAAATTGGTGTTACTCATCCTGTTCTGTGTCTTAACAGTCTGTATGGATGCGAATTTGAGTTCCCATCTCTGGAGGTCTTCAGGTAGAGACTAGGTGCCCGCTTCCTTGAGGTGTCATAAAAAAGACTCTGCTCAAGTCTGGACAGAGCCAACTGCAGAGGCCCCTTCCAGTTTTGACAGCTATGACCTTACTTTCTTTTAAAAAATCCCGATGAACCAAACTGAACCGACAAAATAACATCCCTTCACTTACCAAAAAACAGCTGCAATGGCCCCACTAAGTCTTTTCTTCTCTAGGCTTAACATTCCCATTCATTTGATTATTCCTCTTACACATGGTTTTAAGACCCATCAAAACCATATATCTTCTGGACGACTATATAGTTAATCAGTGTCCTTCAGTGTTCTGGTCCCAATATTGGGCACGATATATTGAATATCAGCTGACCAAAACAGAATACAGAGCTATGTTCACCCTCAATTCAGACATAATATTCCTTCTCTGATGATTATTAATAATAATGATGATACACTCAAGATATTGTTAGCCTTCTTAGCAGCAGCATCACATGGGTGGCTTATATTCAATGCTCACACGATGAAAATAGACATCATTCCTGGCCTTTTCATCCCTCCTATAATAAGACCATAGATTTTGATCTGGAGGTGGCTGTAGCATTCATCTAGCCCAGAATTATCAACCTCATTATCAACAAAAGTTTAAGCACAGAACAAACTAGAATAGAGTATAATTGGGAAGTATTTAGCAAAATAAATAAAAAATAGAATACAACATAGATGATGTTAACTTGTGATTTTCTAAGTCAATATGCACCCCCACCCAAGAATCCTTTTCAATTTCCGTTTGACACCATTGATCTAGAGTAGCTTGGTGGTGCAGTAGATAGAGCATTGGCCCAAGAGTCAGGAGGATTTGAGTTCAAATCTGACTTCAGACACTTATTAGCTGTGTGACCCTGGACAAATCATTTTGCTTCAGTTTCCTCATCTGTAAAATGAGCTAGAGAAGGAAATGGTAAACCACTCCAGTATCTCTGCCAAGAAAATCTGAATGGGGTCACAAAGAGTTGGACATAATTTATTGCCACAATCACAACAACAACTGATCTAACCCAATCCCTTTCTTTTACAGATGAACCAACTGAGGCTCAGAAAAATAAAGTAATTTGCTTGTCCCACAAGTAGTAAGTGGTAAAGCCAGATTTGCACTGAGGTCCTCTGACTATAGACATATCCAGGGTTTTTTTTCACCATGCTTCACTCCTTCCCATAAGCTACATTATCTGGGATGAAGCTGAATAAAAATTTGAGTTAGGATTTAAACCCAGGTCCTCCTGACTGTACATACAACATTCTACTCATTATACCACACTGTCTCCCAGACTTGTCAATGAGAAAAACTTAATAATTTAGACCTCTTCAAAAGCAGAATGGGTTGCCTTAGAAAATAATGGGTTCGCCTCCCTAGAGGTCACCAAAAAAGGCTGGATGATCACTAGTCAGGAATGTTTTAAAGGGAAATTTTTTTCAGTCTACAGAAGATGTATTTGCTTATTTATTATGTTGATCCATCATTTCAACAAACATCATTTCTGGAATGCATAGTATCATTCCATTCCATTCATGTACCACAATTTGTTTAGCCATTCCCCAAATGATGGGTATCTACTCTGTTTCCAAATCTTGGCTATCATAAAAAGTGCTACTATAAATATTTTGGAATATATGGGGACTTTTTTTCTTACTGATGGCTTCACTAGGGGTCTAAGCTCCATTGTTGGAGTCTCTGGTTCAAAGGTAGTGGTAGTGGAACTTTGCAGTTCTTCTGAGAACTATTTGCTCATATCCTTTGACCATTTATCTATTGAGGAATGGCTTTTAGTCATATGTCTTTATTAATTGTTTATTTTAGATACCAAATTCTTATCAGAGAAATTTGATACAAAGATTTTTTTTTTTCCCGTTCAACCACTTTCCTACTTACCTTAGATGTATTAATGTTGTCTGGGTAGAAGTTTTTCAGTTTGAAGTAATTAAAGTTATCTATTTTATCTTTTGCAGTTGCTTCTATCTCTTGTTTAAGAATATATCTCTTACTCATAGCTGTGAGAGGTATGTGATCTGTTTCTCTTTTTTTTATAGTATGATCTTTTATATTAAGGTTCCATATCCATTAGGACATACCGTGGAGTATAGTATGGGGTGTTAGTCCAAGTCTAATTTCTGTCAGACTGCTTTCCAGTTTTTCTAGCAGTTTTTATCAAATAGGGAATTTTGCCCTAGGTAACTTATGTTTTCTACTTCATCAAACAATGAATCATTGAGTTCTATTTTTCTGAATCTCCCTTTTCTTACCTGTTCCATCGATCAATCTCTGTTCTTTGACCATTATCAGATAGTTTTGATGACTGCTGCTTTATAATATAGTTTGAGGTTTGGAAATGCTATTCTCTTTTTAGCCTTACTTCTTTTCACCATTTCCCTTGATATTCTAGATTTTTTATTTTTCCAAATTAATTTTGTTATTTTATCAAGCTCTGTAAGGTATCCTCTTGGTAATTTGGCTAGTATAGCATTGAAAGCATAAATCAGTTTTGTCATTAATAATAGTAATAAATTAGTATTGTCATTTTTATTATGTTGGCAAAGCACAGCCATGAGCACTTATTTAGGTTATTCTTTAGTTTTTTAAGATGAACTTTCTAATTGAATCCATACAGGTCTTTTGTGTTCTTGAAAAGGATGATCTTTAGATATTTTATACATTTTGTAGTTATTCAGAATGGAATTTCCCTTTCTATTGTTGCTTCTTGAATTTTGTTATTATATATAGAAATATTATTGATTTTTGAGGATTTCTTTTGTAGCCTATAACTTTTACTGAAGCTGTTGTTTCAGTTAGTATCTTTGTTGATTCCCTGAGGGTTTTCCAAAGTAAACCAACATGTCATCAACAAACAGGGATAGTTTTATCTCTTCCTTACCTATCTTTATTCCTCTAATTCCTTTCTCTTGTCTTATTCTATTGCTAGCATTTCTAAGAGGACTATACCAAATAATAGTGGGGAGAATGAGCATCATTACTTCAATCCTATTTTTATTAGAAATAATTCTAGTATATTGCCATTGCATATGATACTTGCTTCGGTTTTAAATAGTTTCTTATTATATTAAACAATGGTCCTTCTATGCCTATGCTTTGTAGGGTTTTTAGCATAAAAAGCATTGTACTTTGTCAAAGGCTTTTTCTGAATCTATTGAGATAGTCATGTGGTTTTGGATGTTTTCATTTTTAATATGATTATATTAAATTTAATTATATTAGATAAAAATTATATTTTGGGTAGGCTTTCTTATTAAGCAACATGTTAAGAATAGCTTCTTATTGGCTGAGCATAAAGAAAATATAGCTATAAACAAGTTAAAATTTCCCTTTAATGTCCATTACCTCTAGGTTTATATCTTTAAGGTTGCAACAGTGGTGAGAGTCAGACTTACAGAACAGGCCTACATGTAGATAGAATGCAAAGGAAGGTTAAAAAAAACTAATTAAATCACTATGCAATGATATGCTTAAAATACAAATGGGCATTGTTAATGGCTCTTGTCTTTAATAGATATAGCCTTTACATGAAAATAACTTCAGTGGGAAAAGTTAGTTTTGTTTTGGATTTTGTTTTTGGACATTTTTTTACTTCCTAAGATTTATGTAACCCACAAATGGATTAAATTGTGATAACAGGTTAGTTTTGTATATCAGACACAGAGACTGGAAGAGGCAAGAATCCCTCGACAATTCAATATCAATAGGTCTTTATTATGTCTTTTTTGTTTTTTGTCTTTTGTCTTTATTATTTGTCTTTTTTTATAGTGCCAAGCCCTGTAAAGGCCACAAGCTTACAATCTAAACCTGATGAAGAAGTAGATAAATAATAATGAGAAAAGGAGAATAGTATGCTCAAAAGCAAAGTTCTGAGAGAAATATGAAAGAAAAACCCCTTCATCCAAGGGTATGGAGGTCAGGAATGTTTTCATAGAGAAAAGAACATTTGAATAGAGCCTTGAATGGGGGAATTTAAATAAACAGAAGTGGCATAAGGGTACTAAGAAGGAAAATCTATTTGAGATAAGAAAACTGTCCTGAATAAAGGCACAGAAACAGGAGAGTAGAGTGAGAAATAGAGATGAAAAGAAGTTAAATTTGTCTGTAGAACAGAGTTCATTAAAGGAGTTGGCATATGACTAAATGTGTAGTTTAGAATCTAATTGATGACCCTGAATGTTGGAAATAAGAGTTTATATTTTATTTGGTAGTCAATGAGGAGTCTCTGAGGGTTTCAGTATAGAAGTTACATGACAATAGGGGCACATTGAAAAGATCAATTGGCAGCAGTATTATGATAAATGGATTGGAGTGGGGAGAGACAGAAAATAGGCAACTGCAATAATTTAGATGTAAAAAAAAAAGTGGTTGAAATAGGGTTGTAGAGTGGGTATAGAAAGGAGGAGTTAGATATGAAACATTGCATAAGAAGGAAAAATAGGACCTGGCAACTGGATGGACAGCTAAGGACTAGGGAAGAAACAAAGGTGGCTCAAAGGTTACTAGTCTGACAGGGAGAAATGATGGTATCATCAGTAGAAGTAGAGAGGTTAAGATTAGGGAATGTGTGGCTAGAGGTGTCAGGTTGATACAAGAGAAAGGTAAGGAAATAAGCATTTATATTAACACCTATTATAGGCTAGGCAATGTGCACACTAAGCACTTCTTAAAAATAACAAGTATCTCATTTGAATATGGATGTACCAATAGGCCATACCAGCAGACATTTACAAGGAAATTAGAAATAGGGTACTAGAGCTCTGGGAAGAAGCTACTTATGAAAATTCAATTTTATTGTCAACTGAATTATAGACCTGAATTGTCAATTTAGTTTTGTCACCTCACAATAACGTAAACCTGATCTCTTAAAAGTGACTTTGGCAGAAGCAAAATACATAGAAATAGCTGGCTTAGTAGTAGATTAACTGTTTAGAAGTACTCAGATCACTAAGAAATGTTAAGTAGTGGATTACTCACCAGCAAAGCAAGTTTAAGCTTCCAACCAGCAACGGGTTAATAGCTTCTGTTCAGCTATTATCCATTATTATCATCTTGGGTAATAGCTCTTCCTCAAATTAGGTGATTGCTTTATATACCATGGCAACAGAATAATGACACTGATATTTATAAATTCATAATATTGCGAATCAAATTGAGAGTAAATGCTCTTATTTTCACTTAGGCACTTTTGAAGAGGAATTCTTTAAATGTAGCTTCCTCTGCTGCTATGTATGGTGTGTTGTCCCTGTTCTACAAGGAAGAAGGACAGAGACTGTGAGCTTTCTCTGCATAGCTCACTGCTCCTCAGGCAGGGGGCATTACTGTACTGTTTATAAATACAGCCTATTCATAGTCTTTTCACTTTTGGTGTCTGACTAAACAGACACAAACAGTTCTAACACTCTATGTAGGCCACAAATTCCAAGACCAAAGGCTTCTTATAATAACAGTCAGCTATTCAACAAAGAAAATGGGCAACATTAGAATATATCCAGAAAAGCTATTGACTGAAATGTGAGAGAAAGAGAGGAAATGGAACAAAAATTTCCACTTCCAAATACTCTCTGGTTATTAGACCCCTGGATGATAAAGATCTTGGCTTTTAATGCAAAAACAAAAACAAAAAAACAAAAACAAAAAACAAAAAAAACAAATGTTCAGGTTTCAGATAGTTGACATACATCAATTTACGGAAGAAACATTAGCAAAATATCCACAAGTTGAAAAGGCTTAATGGTCCATTTTACGCTTCTCTACTCTCCCATTGTGACCTTTGGAACCCACTGATTGTTATTGTTTAAAAACAACCATTTCAGAAAAAGAAATCAAAGTTATCTCTAGTTGTGTGGGGAAAAAATGTTCGAAATCACTAATAATTAGAGAAATGCAAATTAAAACAACTCTGTTTACGCTATCAGATTGGCTATGATGACATAAAAGTGAAATGACAAATGCTGGAGAGATGTAAGAAAATTGGTGCACTAATGTACTGTTGGTGGTACTGTGAACTAGTCCAAACACTCTGGAAAGTAATTCAGAATTATGCTTAAAAGTTGTTAATCTATGCATACTCTTTAACCCAGTAATACCATTATAACATCTATAATCCAAAGAAATCAAATAAAAAGAGAAAGGATTCGTATATACAAAAATATTTATAGCAGCTTTTTTTGCAGTTGCAAAAAAGTGGAAACAGAGGGGATGCCCATCAACTAGGGAATGTTTGAACAAGGTATGATATATGAATGTGATGGAATAATATTGTGCCATAAGTAATTATGAAGACAAGGGTTTCAGAAAAACCTAAGAAGATTTATATGAATTTATGCAAAGTGAAAGGAGCAGAACCAAGAGTACAATTTACGCAGTAACAGCAATATTGTGAAGATAAGCAACTATGAAAGACCTAGAAACACTGTTTGGCACAATAACCCACCACAGTTCCAAAGGATTTATGATGAAAAATGCTATCCACATCTAGATAGAGAACTGATGTACTCAGGTTAGAGGTTATAAGAAAGTACAGAAGACCATACAATTATTGCAAGTCTTTGAAAGTCCTCTATCTGGTCAAACTTATGGTTTATCATCCTGTTCAAAGTATAATTTCTAATGGAAAGTGATATTGGAGATTTTTGCCACAGAATTGTCTTTCCACCTCTTCCATTTCTCCCAGTGCCTCACCCCACAACCCTACCACAACCACCCTAACCACCACCACTTGCAACCACCTTTGCTATGGTCCTTTGCAACTTCTTGTAACCTCTATTTGAGTCCTTCATTCCATCCCCTTCTGTGTCTTCTATTAGCTTGCCTCTTTGATCATTCCCTTCCTCACCTTAATCTTCAACCTCTTATCTACTGGTTCTTTCCCTGCTACTTACAAACATGATCAGATTTCCATCATCCTTAAAAGAACCTTCACTTAACTCTGCCATATCCTGAAGTCATTGTGTTTGACCTTTTCTCCCTTTCACAGTCAAACTCCTAGAGAAGTCCATGCTCCTACACACACCCTCCTTCCTATTCTTTCCTGGATCTCTTCCTAGTAAGCTGCTTCAGTCTCCTTTGTTGGATGGCATCTATTAACCCCCCTCCTAGGTAAGAGGACCCCCAAGCCCTCTTTTCTCTCTGCTCTCTCTCAATGAGCTCATCCATTTCCATGGGTGGAATATTATATCTATACAAATGGCAACACATTGAAACCACAATAGGGAAAGTCACGATATGTAAGGGATAACTGTACTAACTCCTCTGTTTGGCTTGTAAAGCCCTTTACAATCTGGGCCCAGACTACTTTCAGGCTTTTTGAACAATTCCATCAGTCTGTAGCCACATTGGCCTACCTGCCTTTTCTCACACATGACATTCCATCTCCCTTTGTGCCTTGGTACTCACCAACCCCTATTACTGGAATATATTCTCTTTTTTTTTGTCATGGGATTCTTGGTTTCTTCCCAGCTCAGTTCAGTTATCACCTATTACAGAAAACCTGTCTTGATCCCTTTGGGTGTTAGCACTCTCCCCCAGAAATTACTTTTTAGTGGTTTTGTATTAGATTTTCTACAATATATGCTGTATTCATTCAAAGGACTGTAAGCTCCTTGAGGGCAGGAATTGTTCTGCTTTTTGTATTTATATCCTTAGTGGAATGCCTGGTACATCATGCTCAATGGATGTTTGTGATTGAATGACTGAGTGAATAGACAGAAACCATAATTGTTGACTGATTACTTTTGGCTACAAAATTACCCTAAAACCAAAAGTGCAAGATGTATCAGTTGATTTCTACAACAAAAGGTTAAAAAAAGAAAAGAAAAAGAAAAAAAAGAAATCTGTAGATCTCAATCTTCTCTAATAAGCTAAATGAAATCTCAAACATGATTCCAATCAAATATCAGGAAATATCAGAACAAAGTAAAAACACTGAGAAAAAAGAGCATTTAAGGTACATATTGTCAAAAATGACTGAACTGGAAATAAGATTGATGAGAGAGAACTTGAGGATCATCAGACCCTCTGAAAACCATGACCAAATAAACAAAGGAAATTGGATGCCATATTCTAAGACAAGGGTGGGGAACCTGAGGCCTTGAGGCCACATGTGGCCTTCTAGGCCCTTGGGTGGGGCCTTTTGACTGATTTACAGAACAAATCCTTTTATTAAGGGGATTCGTTCTGTGAAGTTTGGAGTCAGTCGAAGGGCTGCACTTGAGGACCTAGAAGGACACATGTCGCCTCCAGGCCATAGGTTCCTCACCCATGAAAGAGATCATAAAAGAAAACTGCTGTGAAATACCTATTTATTTAATGATTTCTTCTCCCTTAGTATATAAGCTCCTTGAGAGCTGGGAATGTTTTTGTATTTTGACCTTTCTTTGTATTCTCAGTTACTAGCACAGTTCCTGGTATATAATAAGCACTTAATAAATGCTTGCTTATTGATTTTTTTAAAAGAGGAAAAACTACAGATGCAAAGAACACATTACTCACCTCCAAAAAGAACCCCAAAATGAAAACATCTGAGAATGTCCCAGCCCAAATCCAAAATTAAATAATTTACACTTAAAATTGGTGCATCAAAGAACAAAAATCACAGGGGGAAAAAGATAATTATATCAGAAAAAATAAGAAGAAAACATGTCTAAACTTCTAGGATACAGTCAAATCTGTTCTTATGGGAAAATAATAGCTATATAAAATATTGAATAAAATATTAGCAAATAGGGTACAAAAACATATTAAAAATATTAAACATCAGGACCAGTTTGGAATAATACTAGGAATATAGGTTTGCATCAATATTTTTAAAACAAATATAATAGGCCATATTAAAAATAAAAATCACATTATTATTACAATAGATCATAGGATTCTTCTCCTGGTTCTTTCTGCTCATTTTATTTTCTCTAAAACTCTCCCTTTCATTTTTTCTTATAGCATAATAGTATTCCATTATATTAATATGCCCTAATTTGTTCATCTATTCCCCAATTGATGGGTACTACATTACTTTCCAGTGTTCTGCCACTACAAAAAAAAAAGAGTTGTTATAAATATTTTTGTACAAATGGTTTTTTTCTCTCTTTCTTTGACCAATATGGGGTATTGCTAGGTCAAAAGGTATGCACAATTTAGCAATTTTTTGGCATAGTTCCCATTACTTTACAGAAAGACTTGATTAATTCACATTTCCATAAAAGTACATTAACATCTGTGTTTCCTGCAGTACTTTAACCATGTGTCATTTGCTTTTTGTTGTTGTTTGGGTCAACTTTGCTGATCTGATAGCTATGAGGTGGAATCTGAGAAGTATTTTAATTCACATTCCTTTGTTAGTGATTTGGAGCACTTTTCATATGATTGTTGACAGCTTGGATTTTTTTTTTAACTATCTTTTCATATCTTTTAACCATTTATCAATTGCAGAGTGACTCGTGGTCTTATAAATTCAAATCAGGTTTCTATAAAACTTGGAAATGAGACCTTTCCCAGAGAAATTGGCTAGAAGAATTTTTTCTTTGCCACTTCTCTGTTTCTTTTCAAATTTTTAGCTATGTGGGGTTTTTTGATAAAGAAAAAAAACCTTTGTAAATATGATATACTAAAAGTTGTCCATTTTATCATCGGTGATCCTTTCTGTACTTTGTTTCATCATGAACTCTTCCCCTTTTGATAGATCTTCAAAGCAATATCTTTCTTACTTTTTTAATTTGTTCATGATATCACTATTTTGGCTTAAGTCATGCACTCATTTAAAGCTTATCTTGGTATATTGTATGAGATGTTGATCTATATCTAATTTCTGCCAGACAACTTTCCAACTTTTCCAGCAGATGTTCAGTAGCTGAGGTTTTTGTATTTAATAGACAACAATCTACTATGTTAATTTCCTTTTTTATATGTTGTGTACATAATCTTTAATTCTAATTGTTTTTGTTATTTTTTAACTATACAACCCATTCTGATGATTAACTGCTTTGTGGTATAATTTGATGTTTAGTAGTACTAGGACCCTTGTTTCCCCTCCTCTTTTTTTTTTTTCATTATTCCACTTGAAATTCTTTATCTTTTTTTCCATATGAATTTTGTTATTTTTCTAGCTGTATAAAGTAATCTTTTTGTAGGTTGGTTGTCCTGGCAATGAATATGCAAATTATTTAGGTAATATGGCCCTTTTTGTTGTACTGTCTCATCCAACCCATGAGCAATTACTATTTATCCAATTAATAAGGTATGTTTTTGTGTAAAGTGTTGTAGTCTTGTTTTTATAGGTCCTGTGTGTGTTTTGGTGGGTAGATTCCCAAGTGTTTTACACATTCTATAGTTATTTTAAGTGAGATTTGTCTCACTATTTCTTTTCACTGGGTTTTGTTGGTAATATAAAGAAAATGCTGATAATTTATGTGAATTTATTTTATGTTCTGCAACTTCGCTAAAGTTATTGTTTCAATTAATTTTTTAATTGACTCCCTAGTGTTCACTAAGTAAATCATCATCTGTCAAAAGTGATCATTTTGTCTCCTCTTTATCTATCCTTATTCCTTTGCTTCTTTTTTTGGTCTTATTTCTATAACTAGCTTTTCTAGCATTATATGAAATTATAGCATTAACAATGAATATTCTTGCTTTACCTCTGCTCTTTTGAAAAGAATTCTACTTTATCTCCATTACATATGATGCCAGCTCTTGGGTTTTAATAGCTATGATTTAACACATTAAGGAAAAGTACATTTATTCCTACATTTTCTTGTGGGGGGTTTTTATAGGAATAAGTTTTGTATCTTATCAAAAACTTTTTTTCTACACTTATCGATATAATTATATGGTTTTGTATTATTCTTCTTATCAGTATGGCCAATTACATTTAGAATTTCCTAATATTGAACCAGTTTTGCATTCCGAGTATAAATCCAGTCTATCCAAATTGCATAATCTTTGTACATGTTTCTGTAGCCCCTTTGCTCACATTTTACTTAAAATTTTTGCATCAACAGGAATAATGATCTATAGCTGTTATTTTTAATCTATTTTTGTTCTCCCTAGTTTAGGAGGAATGAAAGGGGTTCATGAAGGTTTCTCCCAACTCTCTACTATTATAGTTTTGTTGCCTATTTCTCCCAATAACTCTTTATGCCATTAAAGAATGCATGTTAAATATTGATATTATTTCATTTCCTGTGGTTCCTTTTAGCACAATGTAGTTGATGTTCATCTCTTTTAATCAATTATATTTTTGCTGTTTCCTTTTCTGAGACCATGACTGCTATCCTTGGTTTTGAATGTTCAGCCCAAGCAAAACAGATTTTGCTCCAGCCCCTTGTTTTAACTGTTTGAATAGTTATGCTTCAAATATTTTTCTTGTAAATCATATATTGTTGGATTCTCCTTTTTAAATTCATTCTGCTCTCCTCTTCTATTTCTATTATTGAGTTCATTCCATTCACATTCATTTAAGATTGTTAATTTTGCATTTCCCTCCATTCTATTCTCTTAAACATTTCCTCTCTTTGTTTCTCATTCCCTTTTTATAAAGAAGAGGGTGGTCAGAGAGGTGGGCGCTCAGTACCAATGTCCATACTTTATTTAATAAACTTCTGATCTTTTCCCCTCCTTTCTTTTGACTTTAATATTTCTTGTTATCTCACAGAGTCATTAATTTCCATTTGGTTCTTCCTAATTTTCAAGAAGTCTCTTGCTTGGGTAAAGTTTTGTACCCTTTATCCTAGGCTATTAATTCTTTTTTCAAATCTTTTCTCTATAACTCTTGTTTCTTTTCCAATTTTTTTCATCTAGAGCTTTCATTTCATTTATAAAATCATTTTTTAAATTTAGAAATTTCTTGCTTCATTTCTTCTAGAAATTCTAGTTGTATTGCATGTTGTATTGAAGGCCATCAGGGGAAGATCAGGTCCAGGATCTGCAGTCTTTCAGTGTACCCAAAGTGGTCTGATCTGATTGTTCCCGTCTTGGTCTAAGCTTTGTAAGCCCTGGGTGTGGCCAATACATGTGTGACCTTGTCCCTGGTTGGAGTAGACTGCTGCTGGCCTCAGGCCCTGTTAGCTAGCTGGAAGGCTCTGTAGTTTCAAAGCAGTAGAACTGTAGGCTCTTCCTTGATCTGAGTTCCCTACCCTAGTTACTCAACTTGATGATTCAAACTGTTCTGAGGTCTGAATCTAAGACCACGACCCAAGCTCAGGGCCACACAAATATTCCTTGCTTCTGTTCTTGCTCCTTTTCTACTGCATTGCCTCAGCCCATAACCAATCCTTGCCCCAAGGAAGCCACTGACTGGCCAAGGAAGGCCCTTCCTTGACTTGCACAGAAACTATAACCCAGTTCTGGGGTCAAAGTTACTTAGCTGCCAGTTGTCTCCTGTTCTTCTCCCTGCACAGGAGTAAGGCCCGTCATGGCTAGATCTGATACCACTTCTTGTCACTGTACACAATAGATTCAGTCTCCAGTCCCTGAAAGTGTCTGTCTGTATCCTTATGCTGATCTGGGCTGCAAAAACTTGCTGCATTTTCTCCTTGGATTCCCTTATCACTATTAGGTCTGGTACTCTTTCTAGGTCTTTGTTGTAGCTTAGTTGTCAGAGGAGAGCTGAAATGTTTATCACTATTCAATCCTCTTTTCTGAGCTTAAGAAATTTGTGACCTGGGACAAATCTAGTAAGATAGTTAATGAAGATAAATATAAATCTTTTTTTTTTTAGTAGGGGAAGGCACAATTTAACAGCTGTTAAATGTGAAAGAAGTAAGGATTTTAGTATGCTAAAATTTAAGCAAAATTTAAGTGTGAGTCAACAGTCTTGATATGATAGTCAAAAAAGCTATTATGACCTTGGACTGCATTAGGAGGGATATAACTTCCAGGAATAAAGAGGTAATGGTACTCCTATACTGTGACCTGTTTAGGCCACACTCGAGGTATTATGTTCATTTCTTAACTCCACATTTTATATGCTAGAGATAGCTGGGTGACATGGTAGATAAAGCACAGGACTTGGAGTCAGAAAGACCAGTGTTCAAATCCAGACTCAGACATTTATTAGTTCTGTGTCTCTGGACAATTTTTTTTAACCTCTTTTGGTCTTGTTTCCTCATTGATAAAGTGAGGAAAATAATAGCACCTCCCTCACAGGGTTGACTGGAGGATCAAACAAGAAGATACAATGTGCTTTATAAACCTTAAAGTTCTGTATACGTTGGCCATTATTGGTGTTATTATAAGCTGTAGAGCAGAGGTGTCAGACTCCCAGCCTGTGACCTGCACAGAGCTCACAAAACTTCCCATTCAGCCTGGACCAGGTTAAAATCTAATTGGGAAATGCTTAACAAAATAAATAAAATTGTAATATAGATAATATTAATTTGTGCTTTTCTAAGTCAATGAGCAGCCTTCAGGGATTGTTTCTATTTGAGTTTGACTCCAGTGTTGTAGAGCATCCAAAGTTGGGTTTCCAGGATGGTAAAAGGCCTTAAATAAATGCCAAATGAGATTAGATGGAGGAAATTAGACTGTTTAACCTGAAGAAGAGAAAACTCAGTTAGGGTATGATTGCTAGCTTCAAATGTTTGAAGGGTTATATGGAAGGGGGCAGAGTTGTTCTTTTTAGCCACAGAAGACAAATGTAGGAGCTATGGATGGAAGTCAGTCAATCAACAAGTATTTGTTAAGTACTTACTGTGTGCTAGGCCCTGTGTACAGTCCTGGAAATATATGTTTTTTAAAAGGCAAAAAATAAGAAACTTTAGGCTTCAGGTACACAGATAAACTCTTTGGGAGGTATTGGGTACCACTGCAATGGATGTCTTCAAATAAAGGCTGGATAAGTACTTGTTGGGGATGTTATAGAAGGGATGCTTTTGGGCCCACCTAGGTGGTGTAGTGGATAGAGCACTGGCTCTGGACTCAAGAGCACCTGAGTTCAAATCTGGCCTCAGACACTTGATACTTAACTAGCTCTGTGACCCTGGGCAAGACACTTAACTCCCATTGCCTTGCCAAAAAAAGAAGAGATGCAATTTTTGGAGGAGGTAGGGAGAAAAGGCAATGAATTGAATAGCCATTGAGATCCCTATAGGCTTTAAAATTACATGATTAGCCATCTATAAACTTAGTAGTTGTTCAGATGAGCTACAAGGTTCCTTTCAGCTTTCAATTTATGAAGTGAACTCACAAATGCTGAGGCAGCACAGAGTATGTGAAATATTCTCTGCAAAGTGGAGGATGAAGTGTCAGTTATAATCTGGCATCTTCTTGTCTCCTTTCGATGTAAATGCCTCAACAGCACCTTTTTAAAAACAATTTTAAATTGGCAGTCTAGAAGACATAACTAAGAATATTGGTTTTTTGTAGTTTTCAAAACATTCAATCAATGAATATTGCTTTTTTTTAAAAATGCTATCATCTATCAAGAACCACTAAACTATTGGAGTATGTTCACACTTCTTGTCAAACAACGTTTTGTTCACTTAACTGTCCTCATTAGGAGCTCATAATTCATCTAAAGGGTGTCTAAAATAAAACTCAGAGTAAATAAATACCACCATACATTTTATTAGGCAAAAACAACACCATTTTCAAAAATTAACAGCCCCAAGGAAAAAAGCTGTCATCCATTAAATAAACCATTAGAGAAAGAAAAGAAATACAGGGGCAAAGTACTTTGAAATATGTAAAATTCTATTCAAATGTAAGGGACCATCATGAAGATAGTCACCATCCACCTAATTGTTGATGAATGTGAATACAGATGTGACATCCTATAGGAGCTAGAGAACACTGAATTTGGAATCAAAAGACTCAAGCTGCTCTATGAAGTAGGGATTCTTTCTATCATCCTGTAAACCCAAATAATCAGTTAATATAAGTCCTAGCAAGATAATTTGAAATACTCATGTATGGAAGAATATGTGGAAATATTCAGATTATCCAAGGACTGATGGGTATAATGGATAGAGCATTTGACTAGGAGTCAGAAAGTTCAAATCCTATCTCACTTTCTCTTGTGAGCTCCAATCTCATATCTCAAAATACCTCTTGGGCAATTTCATTTGGGTGTTCTGGAAGCATCTCAAAATCAACCTTGCCCAAAGAGAATTCATTTTCTTTTCCCCAAAACCCTCCACTCTTCCTGACTTCCCTATTACAGTTGAGTATATCAACATCCTCCCAGTCATATAGATTCAGAACCTCAGGATCATTCTCAAGTCTTCCCACAAATCTAATCAATCACCAAATCTTGTTGTTTCTACCCTCACAACATCTCTTTTCTATATCCCTTCTACTCACACTGGCACCACTCTTACTGAGGCTTTCTTCCTTCACCACCCAAGTGGGTTACTGCAGTAGCGTTAATTGGCCTCCTTACCTCATGTCTCTCTCCTCTTCAGTCTATCCTCTGAACAGGTGCCAACATCAATTTCCTAAAGGGTAAGTCTGACTGCGTCACCTCCCCCTGCTCCATAAATTCCAGTGGCTCCCTTTTACCTCCAGGATCAAATATAAGATCCTCAATTATTTAAGCTTCTTTACTACCTGGCCTCTTCCTACTTTTCCAGTCTTTATGTCACATTCTCCACAATCTAACTAGATTGTATATAACTATGTCTCCATCCATACTGTTCTTCAAATAGGACATTCCATCTTCTATCTCCACGGCTTTGTACAGGTTGTCCCTATCTCTGAAATACTCTCTATCTTCACTTCTGCTTCTAGATATTCCTGGCTTCTTTCAGTATTCAGATTAAAAACAACAACAACTAGTATTTATATAGCACCTTTAAGGTTTGCAAAGCATTTAACAAACATCTCATTTCAGTCTCATAATAATCCTGGAAGGGAGGTACTATTACTGTTTCCATTTTACAATTCAAGAAACTAAGGTAGACAATGGTTAAGTGACTTGCCCATGGTCACAAAACTACTCAAGTGTCTGAGGCACATTTGAACTCCAGTCATCCTGAATCCAGGTCCTATACCCACACCCTCTCCACTGCACTCCCTAATCCTCTTTGCCCAGTCACCTGAGTCTTCCCACTTAAGTTACCTTCCTTTAACTCTCTATGTACTTTATACTCTGAAGTTACAAACTAGTCTATGAACTAACTTCTGAGGCAGAAGTGATGTGTTGAGTGTTCAGAGCCAGTGGAAGTCAATAAATTAATGATAAAGGACAACTCTAACTGAGGCTCACTGTAGAAAATGAAGGAGTTTAGTGTTTCTTTTTGAAAAGCTAAACTAAGCTTTTTGGGAAACTATATAGTAGAGAAAAAAACCAACTTCACAACTATTGTTTTTCAGTCATTACAGTCATGTCTGACTTTTCATGACCCCATTTGGGGTTTTCTTGGCAAAGATACTGGAGTGATTTGCCATTTCCTTTCACAGCTCATTTTACAGAAGAGGAAACTGAGTTAATAGAGTTAAGTGACTTGCCCAGGGTCACAGCTAGTAAGTGTCTGAGGGCAAATTTGAACTCAGGAAGATGAGGCCTGGAACTCTAACCACTGTGCCACTTAGCTGCCCTTCACAACTACCCCTTAACTAAAAGGAAGAGATCATGTTGATTTCATGGCTTAATTTGATGACAACTAGATGGTACAGTGGTTAGAACTATGATTCACTGGAGGCAGGAAGATCTGAATTCAAATTCCTTTTCAGACTCTTAAGTAGCTCTTAATAGCTTAATTCTTTTTAGCCTGAATGTTGTCATTTACAATATGTGGCTAATAAGAACACCTAATTTAGAGAGTTATTGTGAGGATCAAATGGGGTAATATTTGTAAAGTGCTTTGCAAACCTTAAAATGCCATCTAAATGTTAGCTGTTATCATCATCATCATCATCATCATCATCATCATCATCATCATCACATCATTAATTTGAAAGTAATACACACATTGACCAGTGTTTCCTTTTCAGATTTCATGTGTTTGGTGATTTAAAAAATGTTGTTTTCAAACTTTATAGTAAAAAAACTAATAGTTAAGCAATCAATCTACAAACATTTTTTAAGGCCTAACTGGATCTCTCTCCCCAGCTCACCCCTTTACAGTAAAAACTGAAGCTTTCTAAAAACCCATTTTCTTTAATGCTACTATTGATGCACTGGAGCAAAAGAAAACCTTAAGTTTCTATCATATTAGACGTTTCCACAAAACCTACATAGAAGATACATATTGAGTTAAAGACCCTAATTTAGGTCTTTAGTGTTTTAGACTGTCAAGAATTATTTTTTTCTCAGTCAAAAAAATTAAGGAACTATTTTCTTTATTTTCATTCTATCCTTTCTTTTAGTGAACTTGGAATTGAGAAGAATAGGGTTCTAATTCTACCTCGCACTTACTAGATATGACACTTCATCACCTGTGTGGACCCCCATTACATCATCTGTAAAATTCAGACTTTGGACTCAGTCACCCTAACATCCCTCCAGCTCTAAATCTGTTGGTCTTTATCACAGCACTCTAGCAACCAATGAACACACTGGATTTGTGATTCAATAATGACTCAAAATTCAGATATATAAAATTACAGTCACTGAAAGTGACTTCAGGTGTCATCTAGCCTAACCTATACCTGAAAATGTAAACCTTGTCTACAATATATGAAGGTCATCTAATCTCTATCTGGAGATCTCCAGTAATAAAGAACTTACTACTTCTTAATGGGCCAGCTAGGTTGGCGCAATGGCTAGAGTACAGGGCCTGAAGTCAGTAAAACTCTATCTTCATGAGTTCCACTCTGGCTTCAAACACTTACTAGCTGTCTAAACCTGGGAAAGTCTATTGGCCTCAGTTTCCTCATCTGTAAAATGAGCTGGAGAAGAAAATGGTAAACCACTCCGATATCTTTGCCAAGAAAACCCCAAATGGGATCATGGAGAGTTGTATCTGACTGAAAAATGATTCAACGACAAACTTCCTCAGGTGGCTCATTCAACCTTTGAATAGCTCTGAGTATTAGGAACTTCAAAAAAATATTGACCTAAAATTCACTTCTCTGAAACTTTTAATCCCTGCCACTAGTTCTGGGGACAAGCTAAAAAAAAAAAAAAAGGTCTAACCTTAATTTTCCCAACAATTCTTTCTATGTTTGCAGATAAAAATCATACCTCTAACAAAGCTTTTGCTTCCCTAGGCCAAATACTTCTAGTTCTTCCAACTAGTTCCTTAGTTGTACACTCCATCCCACTGTGCCTATCTTTCCTGCACTCTGTGTTCAGAAGTGAACACAAAAATATACAGCCAGGCTTGGGGCACTAGACCAGTAGAAATGCCATCTAGTCTTTCTGGTTCCCACATATCTTTATAATCCATTATCACCATTTTCAAATCTTCCTCTTACCCCCAATATATCTAAAAATTCTCTTTTTACTGTCACTTTGTTCTAGACTTTAGTTTTCCTGCTGAGCTTATTGGGTTAGACTATTCCATTCTATCAGACCTTAGTCATCTGCCTCGGCCTTCATCATTTAAAAAAGATGACCTGCTCACTAAATTTTGTGTAGCTACACGACCTTCTTTAAAATTTTCTATATTTTTCTATATTCAGAATAATTTGTACATAACAACTGTATTCTTAGATGTCCTATTCCTCTTGAGTTAATCTTTGCTGAAAAAATTTAGGCCATGTGTTCTTTTATATTCCTATATTATATTCTCTAAAATTCTTGGAAATCTGCCCATCCTGAGCTAAAGGGTATAGAGAATATAAGGTTCCACTGAGCATACTATTTATTGAATATAAAACTTCATTCTGTAGTCTAGGAACGAGTAGGGAACTTTGGACTTGTATTCAGTCAAAGGGCCACATTTGAGGATCTAGAGAGCCATATGTGGCCTTGAGGCCACAGGTTCCCCCCCCCGGTTAGGGTATTCATAGACTTCCTTTTTTTTATCTTCCAGGAAGTTGAACATGTGATGTGGCCTTGGGAAGTTCCTATCATGTCTACATCTACATTGAATTCTTCCTTATTGATCAAAATCAGATGCAGAGTAGAAATTCCCCTCTTGCACCAACTTTGCCTTCTGAAGGATGAAATTATCATGGCTAAGAATATCTCAGCAGCTGTTTTTAGCCAAAAGAGAGCTTCTTCGGAAGTCTCCACCTGTGCTGTATCTTGCTTCCATACCAACTTCGTGATCTGCCTCTGGAACCCACAATCCATTTTTCATTCTGGCAAGCTGGTCTATAATGTACTCTTAGCACACTAATTCTTATTTTTCTCTTTCTAATGATCCATTTTCATCCAAGTGATCTCTACTCTAATTCCCCCTCTAATTCACAGAGTTCCTTAAATAAGGACATCTTTTTTAATGTGTGTAGTCCTTCCTGTAAGCTTCCATGGACTAATGACATAGCTCTCTGGGGGAGAGGCTGTGGAGATCCCAGTCACGTGGAATTTGAGATGGGAGTATAATATATTGTTGATGTACAAAGTTTGGAAGACCTTAAAGATGCGCAGAGCAGAGGCTGTTCTAGGAGGCCAGATGCTAGGTAGGTAGATGGAGCACTGGCAATCAGAATGGAGCAGGAGTTACTAGTACATATTTTTTCCTCAGCTGTGAAGTAGCTGGAGATGTCCTCTCTTTTTCCTCCTCTTCAGCTGCCCAAAGATTTTTCCCCCTAGATCTTTCTATTTTCCCTTTACACAGATCTTTCATTGTGCAACGGTGTTTGTTTTTTGTTTTTTTTTTAAATTAAGCTTAATTAATTTAGAGACAATTCTCTAGTGTTTTGCTGAGTATGCTGAATGGAAGGATAGCTCTAAAGAGGTTTTTCTTTATATTTCACAAAATAGGTGAGCTAGAACCCAATGCCCAATGGCTTACTGAGAGATAGAGGCTAATGTTGTGTGACATTTTTCAATACCACATTTTTCTGGTTAGGATAGACAGGAATGAGGAGGAAACAGAGAGTTGTGTACTATAACAGCATCTACGGGCTATATTTATAAAGCCCCTTCCACCTAAGGTGGCCCCAGGTCTTGAATCACCTCCCACCTCATCCCACACCAATGAAATTGTATTCATTTTCTTGTATTATGATCTCTAGTCCACTATTATTCTACCTACACATATGTAAATTCTTGAGTAAATACTGGAATCAAAGAATAATAGTTCTCTTCCCAAATATTATCTCCTGGGAATTCATAGACACATTCACTGTTATTCTTCCTAAGTCACATCAGCCATTTACTGTGGTATTGGCTATAGCATCTATATGCAGAAAATATGATCTTTGTCCATACAGTTTTCAGTTTAAAGTTCCTTTAATCAAATCTGCAAGTCTCCTTAGTCTTTACTTAATGTACTCCATCTATGGCCAAGAGCCTGTCATTCTTATATTTTAGGTCCTGATTCAGAAACCTAATTTTTATACTCCAACACAGTCTTTTTAAGTGGCTATTCATTTTCCCAAATCATTTCTTTTTCTTTATTATAACATACACTTTATTTTTGGTAGTAGTAATGAAATACCACTTGTGTCGCTCATTTCTTATTTTCAGCCTAGGATTTTACAATCCCAAGAGTTTTCAAGTTCAAACTTTCTTTTGGTAACCTTTGGCCCGGTACAAATCTCCAGAAGTGCCTGGTGCTCACCAGGTTCAACAAGCCTTGGAGAGCCTCTGTAACATCCCGGATCCATATCCTGGGAAAGCAGCATTCCTCCCAATTTTTCCTAACAGGTAATCTCAGGACCTCTCATCAAGAATTCACCAGACACCCGACATTCTTCCCTGGTGCTACCTTTAGATATTAGTAAGGGTTTTGGGAAGCATGGGATACTTCTTTTTCTTTTTTTTAATTAATTTATTTTGATTTATCAACAATCACTTCCATATGCTTTTGAGTTTAAAATTTTTTCTCCCCCTCTCTCCCCACCACCCTCCCCAAGACGGCACACAATCTGATATAGGCTATACATATACACTCCCATTAAATATATTTTCACATTAGTGATGTTGTAAGTAAGAATTAGAACCAATAGGAGGAACCACCAGAAAGCTGAAACAAAAGTCAACAGAAAAAAAAATAGCAAACAGTATGCTTCGATCTGCATTCAAACTCCATAGTTCTTTCTTTGGATGTGGATAGCATTTTCCATCACAAGGCCTTTGGAGATGTCGTAGATCCTTGTATTGCTGGGAAGGATTAAGTTTATCAATATTATTCATCACACAACGTGGCTGTTATTGTGTACAACATTCTCCTGGCTCTGCTTACTTCACTCAGCATCAGATCATACAAGTCTTTCCAGGTTTTTCTGAAGTCAGCCTGTTGTTCATCATTTCTTATAGCACAATAGTATTCCACTGCATTCATATACCACAACTTGTTCAGCCATTCCCCAATTGATGGGCATCCTCTCAATTTCCAATTCTTGGCCACAACAAAAAGAGCTGCTATAAATATTTTTGTACATGTGGGTCCTTTGGGATATAGCCCTAGAAGTGCTATTGCTGGGTCGAAGGGTATGCACTTTTTATAGCCTTTTGGGCATAGTTCCAGATTGCTCTCCAAAATGGTTAGATCATTTCACAACTCTACCAGCAATGCATTAGTGTTTCAATTTTCCCACATCTTCTCCAACACTTATAATTTTCTTGTTTTATCATCTCGGCCAATCTGATAGGTGTGATGTGGTATCTCAGAGTTGTTTTGATTTGCATTTCTCTAATCAATAGTGATTTAGAGCATTTTTTTCATATGACTATAGATGGCTTTAATTTCTTTATCTGAGAACTGCCTGTTCATATCCTTTGACCATTTATCAACTGGGGAATGACTTGTATTCTTATAAATTTGACTTAATTCTCTATATATTTTAGAAATGAGGCCCTTATCAGAGAGACTGGTTGTAAAAATTCTTTCCCAATTTTCTACCTTCCTTCTAATCTTGGTTGCATTGGCTTTGTTTGTGCAAAAACTTTTCACTTTAATGTAATCAAAGTTATCCATTTTGCTTTTTGTAATGTTCTCTATCTCCTGTTTGGTCATGAATTCTTCTGCTCTCCATAAACTGACAGGTAAATTATTTTTTGCTCTTCCAGTATGCTTACAGTATCAGCCTTTATATCTAAATCATGAACCTATTTTGACTTTATTTTGGTATATGGTGTGAGATTTTGATCTATGCCTAGTTTCTGCCATACTCTTTTCCAGTTATCCCAGTAGTTTTTGTCAAAGAGTGGGTTCTTATCCCAGAAGCTGGGGTCTTTGGGTTTATCAAATCATAGATTATTATAGTCATTGACTACTGTGTCTTGCATATTTAACCTATTCCACTGATCCACCATTCTATTTCTTAGCCAGTGCCAAGCAGTTTTGATGATTGCTACTTTGTAATACAATTTAAGATCTAGAATGGCTAGGCCACCTTCCCCTGCATTTCTTTTTATTAGTTCCCTTGATATTCTGGACCTTTCGTTCTTCCAAATGAATCTTGTTATTATTTTTTCTAACTCTATAAAATAATTTTTGGTAGTTTGATTGGTATGGCACTGAAGTAAATTAGCTTAGGTAGAATTGTCATTTTTATTATATTAGCTCGGCCTACCCATGAGCAACTGATGTTTTCCCAATTATTTAGATCTGACTTTATTTGTGTGAAAAGTGTTTTGTAATTGTGTTCATAGAGTTCCTGGGTTTGTTTTGGGAGGTAGACGCCTAAATATTTTATAATGTCTACAGCAAGTTTAAATGGAATTTCTCTTTCTATCTCTTGCTGTTGGGCTTTGCTGGTAATGTATAGAAATGCCAATGATTTATGTGGGTTTCTTTTATAGCCTGTAACTTTGCTAAAGTTGTTTATTATTTCAAGTAGTTTTTTACTTGATTCTCTAGGTTTCTCTAAGTATATTATCCTGTCATCTGCAAAGAGTGATAGCTTTGCTTCTTCTTTGCCTATTCTAATACCTTCAATTTCTTTTTCTTCTCTTATTGCTAAAACTAACATTTCTAGTACAATATTGAACAACAGTGAGGATAATGGAAATCCTTGTTTCACCCCCGATTTTATTGGAAATGCTTCCAACTTGTCCCCATTACATATGATGCTTGCTGAAGGATTTAGGTAGATGCTATTTATTGTTTTAAGGAAGACTCCATTTATCCCTATGCTGTCTAGTGTTTTTAATAGGAATGGGTGTTGTATTTTGTCAAAAGCTTTTTCTGCATCTATTGAGATGATCATGTGGTTTCTGTTAGCTTTGGTATTGATATGATCAATTATGCTTATAGTTTTCCTAATATTGAACCAGTCCTGCATTCCTGGTATAAACCCTATGTGGTCAGAGTGTATTATTCTTGTGATAAATTGCTGTAATCTATTTGCTAATATTTTATTTAAAATTTTTGCATCTATATTCATTAGAGAAATTGGTCTATAATTTTCTTTCTCTGTTTTGACTCTTCCTGGTTTAGATATCAGCACCATATTTGTATCATAAAAAAAAAATTGGGGGCAGCTAGGTGGCACAGTGAATAGAGCACTGGCTCTGAAATCAGGAGGACCTGAGTTCAAATCTGGCCTCAGACCAAACACTTGACACGTACTAGCTGTGTGACCCTGGGCAAGTCACTTAACCCCAATTGCCTTAAAAAAAAATTGGTAAAACTTCTTCTTCACCTATTTTCCCAAATAGTCTATATAGTATTGGAATTAATTGTTCTTTAAATGTTTGATAGAATTCACTTGCAAATCCATCTGGCCCTGGAAACTTTTTCCTAGGGAGTTCATCCATGGCTTGTTTAATTTCTTTTTTTTTGAGATGGGGTTATTTATTTTATTTCCTCTTCTGTTAATCTGGGCAATTTATATTTTTGGAAATATGTATCCATTTCACTAAGATTGTCAAATTTATTGGCATACAGTTGGGCAAAATAGTTCCTAATTATTGTTTTAATTTCCTCTTCCTTGGTGGTAGATTCACCCTTTTCATCCTTGATACTAGTATTTTGGTTTTCTTCTTTCTTTTTTTAAATTAACCACAGGTTTATCTATTTTAGTGGTTTTTTCATAAAACGAGCTCTTAGTTTTATTTATTAGTTCAATAGTTTCCTTAATTTAAATTTTATTAATTTTTCCTTTGGTTTTCAATATTTCTAATTTGGTGTTTAATTGAGGATTTTTAATTTGTTCTTTTTCTAGTTTTTTTAGTTGTATGCCCAATTCATTGATCTCTTTTTCTATTTTATTTCTATAAGCATTTAGAGATACAAAACTTCCCCTAAGAACTGCTTTCGCTGCATCCCATATATTTTGGTATGTTGTCTCATTATGGTCATTCTCTTGAATGAAGTTATTGTTTTTATGATTTGTTGTTTGACCCAATAATTTTTTAGGATTATTTAGTTTCCAATTATTTTTTAGTTTATCTTTCCATGGCCCTTTATTACATATAATTTTTATTGCATCATGATCTGAAAAGGATGCATGTAATATTTCTGCCTTTCTGCACTGGATTGTGAGGTTTTTATGCCCTAGTTACATGGTCAATATTTGTGTATGTGCCATGTACCACTGAGAAAAAAGTATATTCCTTTCTATCCCCATTCAGTTTTCTCCAGAGAGCTATCATACCTAACTTTTCTAATAATATATTCACCTGATACTTCTTTTTCTTCACAGGATCCAATTCTACCTAGTATGACCCTCAATCTCATCCTTCAATTTTACAAAAATTGAAATTCTTTGCCTTCAAAGGAGTTTGCATTCTTGCTTTTCTATTCTTGTGTCATACATGTTATTCCGCCTCCAACTGGCCACCATTTATTTAAATTCTCCTTGAATTTAATATTTAAATTCCTCCTTGAAATTTATCATTATTCATATCCCCAGATACTGTTTTCATTTACCATGGACCTCTATTACCATTCTTCCTCCTACATAATTCTTCTACAGGAATCTTCTTCTAAGATCTGAATATGGCAGACAGGTGATGTAGGTTTTCAAAGCCTATGCCAACAAAGAAAAATGTATGAAAGATTTTACCATGGTGGAACATATTTGAGAAGAGTTCTGGTGACACATCAGGTCTGCTTTTTGTGGCTCAGTCTGGCAAAGTAAAAGGGGCTCAGCAGTAGGGTGACCAGGAAGGCTGGCTAACTTCCTTGGCCATGGCAACCCATGAAACAAATACAAAATGGTCCTCAGTCCTGTATAGCCCCCATTCTGCTTCTTCAGTGAAGGTGACAAACTGGTTAAAAAAAAAGAATAGAGGATACTAAAAATAAGTTTGTAGATTGTTTATAAACACTAACGTATCTGCTGTTGCTATTGTAAATGGGAGATCTCTGTCCACTGACTAGATATATTACTGAAAAAAACTGAATTATATCAATATTGATAGTCTTGCCATAAATAATACCAAAAGGAAGTTGTTAGATGGAAAGATGTTCCACGGGTTCCCCTGGTGAGGAAGATATAATTGTTTGGAATTGAAATCACTGTGCACTCAAAGGCACATCATGGCATAGCTACTCATCATGTATTGCCATGCTCATGATGCTCATTTGCAAAAATATCATCACTAAGATAATTGCACCTTATGTGCCAACATCTGTTGTAGAATACTTACAGAAATTTTACAAAGAATTTTATGTGACCTTTCAAATTAAAAATGTTTAATACCGAGTGACTTTTAACACAAAGGTAGGCAAAGGGAAGGATGGTGTGACATGTTAAAACACACACAACACACACACATACACATACAAAACATGATTTTGAAATAAGAGAGGTTGAAAGTCTGTACTTGCTCTTTATATAAATTCAGACTATTGATATATCAGAATAAAAATAAAAATCAATAGCACATTAGAATACAAATGATAAGATATGATGTGCAATTGAGGCAACCTGAATCTATTACATTTAATTAAGCTGTTGATGCTGAAAAATGGGAAATGGATTAAAACAGATATTGACATAAACTTTCGCCACTTCTTAAACTTTAGCTAACTTAAATCAATTGCCACCAAGAGACCAAGAGTCTAGAAATTGCCTTAGTCAGCAAAGACTTCATTTTCTTATCAAGAGATATGGCAGCCAAAATCATCACTGGATTAGAATATAAACATCATAAAATACAGAACAAATTTGTGGAAGACTCTATGCTATGTAGCAATAGGTAAAAAAACAAGTTTACAGAAAGCTCAGGGAGAAAATTAAGTCTGTTTTAAGGCATTTTAGGATGGAAATGAAAGGACAATACATGTATATATATACATATATAAGGACAATATACATATACAATGTAGATAAGGACTATACGTATGGACATACACAAGCACAAAACATATAATTGAAATGATCTATGAAGATTTCTATCACAAATTCTTATCCATCAATGATAGTGGAGTCATACTACATGCTAATATTCCTGATGTGTTCTATCAAGAAACAGAAATGACACTGAAGAAAACATAGAAAATATCAAAAGCTACTGACCCCTGATGACCTCTACACAATTTTTATAAAAATAATCTGCAGAAACAGATGGCATATTTGATGAACGCATGAAAAGTATAGGTAGGTCTTTGCAGATAATATTCTACAGCATATTTCATTTTTACAATATCCCAGCTGATGAAATGTACAAAGAATATAAGATGCTGTTTTGGGTTTTGTTTGTAAACCATAAAAGAACATTTAATTGGTAGAATAAAATGTCACTTCCAAAAGGTGTTTTCCAAGCCTATGAAATTATGACTCCCTGCAATGTAACAAGATGATTTTGCTGGATAACATCTGAATTTTAATACAAAATAAGGCATAAAACAAGAGAACTTTTGCTCACCTAAGGCCATTACCACTATCATGGAAGATGTCCAGAGTATAATTCAAATAGAATATTTTCTAAAGATGAAACATCTTCCATATATTCCTGTTTGCACATAGCATTGTGGTGATTGCATCAAGCCTTAGAACAATGCACAACATTCTAAATATGGCCTAAAATAACACAAAAGCATTTATCCTAACTAACCACAGAGGAAAAACCAAGTGGATGAAGAATGTTTATCATTTAGACTATATTATGTTGTTGGATGAATAACCCGCAAAGGAGATCCATCAGTATCTATATCTTGGACAGATAAACTAGATGTATAATGAATGATTCTCAAAACTATACTCAGAATTGGAGAATGAAAGTGGGCTGAAGTGCCTTTGGGAAATTACACAATGCTTTTTAATGATCTCAAGCTGCTTCATAAAATAAGTACCCATTTTTTTTAACACTAATATTCTTCCAGTGGTTCTTCATAGCTACAAATCAGGAAATACCACAAGATTTGAAAAATTAAAGTTGACAAGTACCCACAAAGCAATGGGGAACAGCATGGTAGGTGTAAGTGGGTTAAAATATTTTACCAGTGAAGAATTGCTTAGGAAAAGTGGTGTATCATCAGAGTGATATGTGACCTGTAGAAGGTGTGGGATGATCATGCAGGGAAAGCCAGAGGTAACCAATAGATAATCCATACTCTGTTGGTGTTCATGTAATGTCAAGAGATCTGGTAAAAGGCCACCAGCACATTACAAAGAGGCCCTATGGAAAATTTACAGGTGGATATTGCCATAATTACTAGATATTAGAAATATAATTACTTTAGCAACATTCACGTGCACAAAAAAATGTGCTGAGTTCAAATCTTTTTCAAACAGACTGTCGATTCCTTCCTAGACAAGTTAGACTTTTTAAAACATGCAGGGATGCAAAATCAAATATTATTTCCTTTAAAGAAAAAGCAGTAACAATTCATACTAGTCTTTCCCCAAATAAGGAATCTAGCAGTTAGTCTCAGCCCTCTTCCTCACCAACAATTTATACTGAAGTTGCTCTTAGTGTCATGCTTAGCTACAATCTAAATTAAATTAAAAGATTACCTATGAGTTTTAATTGTTCATATTAATCCTATTCCTCTCTCAGTATCAAAACTAAGGGCTCTCTGAACTTTGAGGTACTAAAGGCACCTTGTCTACTACAGACACTAAATTTTACAGTATTAGGACACTGAATACATTCGAAGAGATTTTTTTTGGGGGGGGCACAAAACTTCTTCAGGAAGTATTATAATCAAAGAGAAGCAGAAGATTTGAATTCTAGTTTCGACAGTCTCACTTTAGGTTCAAGTAAAGGAATTCTCTTACAACATAAATTTAATGCTGGAGGAGAACTTAAAGATCATCTACTCCAAATGTCTCCATTTTATAACTGAGAAAACTGAGGCCTGGAGAGATGATAGTGCTTACTATAGGCCAGGCACTGTACGAAGTTCTTTAAAATTATCAACTCACTGGATTCTCACAACCACCCTGGGAGGTAGGGATGAGATGAACAAAACCGGGATGGAGTTTAAGTAACAATACAGTGATTTTCTACAATGACGTGTTTTTCTCTCATTTAATTAATCTTAGGCTGGATACTTATATTCTCTGTTGGGGGTACAAATAAAAATACCAATTGAAATCTATAGAAAACACATTATAAAAGCTCTGATGACTCACCACCTTATTTGAATATGACTTGGGGTAGAGAGGGGGAAGTACATGAAAATAGTACCCAGACTTTACTGGAAACACAAACATGTTCAGTCATTACCTGGTGGTCTTAGGAAACTACATTTCCAAATTATAAAAGGACAATATAGTTAAATTTAGATTCATTTAATAGAAGAGGTGTTGTAATTGCTTTGACTACCTACCTAACATATTATTCAAAGGCATGCAGACAATCTTTTGTAGGTATCAGTAACAAATCTTCATATAAACAAGGTGGCCCTAAAGCCTTAAAACTAAACTAAGACTTTTGGGTTACTCTGCATATAAATGTCTTAGTTTTATTTTTCAGAATGTCAGAAAGTTTTAAAATGGAGCAACTTTGGGGAAATTTTTTCTATCACAGGAATTTTCAAAGTGTGAATTACATACACAGCAAAAATGTTTTTAACAGGAAAAGATTTCTAATTTGAATGCTAAGCATTCAGAATAAAGAACAAGATATTTATAAAAGACTGTTTCCAGACAGATAAAAAACTGATGAGAGCAGTGTAGATAGTGTATTCAAAAGTGTCTGGTTTTGTTTGCAAATCTGTAAATCAGCCCTAAGCTATAGGCTACTGACTACTCCTGACTACTCCAACCCCGCCAACCCTACAATTCAGGGTCAGTCGCTTTCAAAAGTATAAATGTCTTCCCAACTTTCTTCACTGATTCAGATTTCCAATGTAGTAATAGCACATGATGTATGTATCAACAAACTACACATAGAAATAAAATTAAAAAAGCTACTGACAAGTATTTATATTTAACTTCTTTATTTTCTTCAGAATATTTTAATATCGAAGCCCAAATTGTACTTTAGGGAGAGGGAAACAGAAAAACATGAAAAAGACAAACATTTCATTTAACTTATGGTATTGTGAGCAGTCACTTTTGTAGGCAACACTTTTTTTTTTGTAGAAAAAAAAAACAAAAAACAAACAGCACCATTAAAGAACGCATGATCCCTGAATTTTAAACAAAACACTGTCTAAAAAAAGTGTTAAAATGCTTCTTGCAGGCAGTCACATTTAGTCAGGTATCAAAGCAAGCATAACACAGTATTAAATTGTAGCAGTCCCATTGAAATCAACTGCTCCCCCTTCTGAGGATTTTGCAAACCATTTCTGAGTTTTGTTTTTATTTTTTTTCCTGTGGGAATGGTATTTTCTTTGGTAGAGGACTGAAGGAGGGTTTTACTTTTCTGTATGCTGATATAAAATGTCTATGTATGGTGCAGGGGCATTCACCCCAAGTCTGTATTTATCATGCATGTTATGTTTGGGTTGATTTCACATTTTGCTGTTATACTGTAGGAGTAATACTGCCTTTTAAAAAAGGCATTAAATGGCTAATGTCAAACAGATGTAAACATTCAGAATACTGACAACAAAAAAAAAAAAACCACTTGCGTGCACGCACGCACACACACATACACACACAAAAAACCCTGTACTGAAAATGTGAATCGGATTAGGTTTCTATGAAGTAAGGAATGGTGGGAGTTGTTAAGTGTGGAAGAATATTTTACAGCAGTACAAGAGAATTATGGCAACCAAGTAAAGCACTTTCTTTGTAACATTCATTTACAGTACAAATACAACAAAGTTATTCTACAGACTAAATTATTCTGTAACTATCAAATATAGTACAAAGAGAAATAGTATGTGCTATAAAAAAAGCAGCTCCTTTAAATTAGACTAAAAAAATGTTTTCTGTTGGCTTGACAGTGAAAACACATGAGGGCTGAAGACAGAATTTTAAATTCAAAAAACATTTTAGCTACGTAGGCCCATGACAGCCAAGTACTGTCTTTAGGACTGTCCACATCATTCTCTGAAAACACATGGGTAACGACCAGACGACTTTGCTACTGTCACAGAATGTCTACATATGTCCTGCAGTTTCAATAGGGCAGTTCACACCTGGGAAATGAGATGGTCATGGGCCTGAATCTTGTGGAGATGGAGCTTCTGAGCTTGCCAGCATTCAAGTGTTTATCTTGGTATTTTACTATACTTGGTAGAACTGTTGAACCAAAGGCTACAAGAACTTTGAAATTGTGCATGTCTTTGTCAAAGGAAATGAGGCTGCAGCATAGAGTACTTTTACCCCTGATGGCATTGGAAAGCACCATATGCACCAGTTTATTCTGCTTTTATGTTAAACTGAGCAAGAAACTCTAGGGTCCAGAAATCAACTAGATGTTCTATAGCTCACCCCTACAACACAGGCTACCACAGGGAGTCTGCTGAGTAAAGAGGTCCAACCTTAGTAGTCTATTTTCTTCAAGTTAACCTATATTTTCCATGGACTACATCTCAGCAAGTAAACAGTATATAAATAGGGTGCTCAGCTCACCAAACTTTCTATTTTTCTCACTCTGGGGAAGAAAAGAATCTTCATATTGGAAATGAATTTTGTAGTAGGACACACTTCTTAGTATGCTCCTTGATACCTTACTGTCATTATACACCTCAGGTATATGCATATCATGAAGGAGGTGAGGGAGGGGAAGCAACTTTTCTTCCTTCCCCTGCTCCAAAAGTGCTACTTAGGAATTTTTTTTTTTTTAAGGAAATAAAAAAAAACAAAAACAAAAGGCAAGTGTGCAAATATTTTTCTTCCTGATGGGGATACATCAGGGTGCAATAGTCCACAGGTATGACAGGGCACATACAAAAGCCTTCATATTAACATACACCAAGAAGGAAATGGGCCAACTACCCCATCTGTACTCAAAGGTGGCAGCTGGTGCAAATCGGCAAAGAGAAACCCTACTGTCCTAATTTGCATATGTTGGCTTTTCTATATGCACTCAATAGATACCTGCAGAATATCTGACCCTTCATGTTGCTTATTACTTTTTAAATCTCACTATTTTTTAGTGTGTGAACATAGCTGCTCAGTGACACCAAACTGCATAAGCACTAGGTTAGGAAACTAAATTGGAGCAAAACCAGAATGGGCAAGAACAGGCAAAAATCAGCAAAAGCTAGCTTTGAACTTGATTGCGCTCCGATTTAGGCTACAGAATGACTAAATACACAACCATCAATAGATTCTTAAAACCTAGTCAATGAAAAATCAAAGATACAGAAGGACACTTTTCTTTATCCCCCAAAAGCCGCTTGCAAGCAATATACAAAAATGACTGAGCTGGTAAGAATGAGTTTAGTATCACATCAGTTGCATTCATATCTCACATAAAAAGTGCAAATGTTCTGTTGGTTGGAATTTCTCTCAACACTGCTTATCAGTCACTGCTACAAAATTTTTCAATCTGCTGGTATAAACAGAGCCTCATACCCACATAGTAGCCAAAGAGTTTGGAACTAGGAGACATGCACTCCTGTTTCCTAGGGAGTGTTCACACTAAGATACACTAGCATATTGTCATTCTGCTCACCTGGGGAATGAAGTTTTTTGCTCTGTATTTGTAAAAATTAAATACAATATGATGTGATACAAAACAAAAGACACCACTAAATTGAAGCTTGGCACACAAGAGGAGCTTAAGTATCTTCTGAAGTCTATCCTGATTCCTTTGGAATGGATTAAGTGCACTCCTAACTTCTTCAATGATCAGTTTTATGGGAAAGATAATAGCAAAAGTATTGAAAAGCTGAATTACTTCACAAAAGGAGGCATTTGTAGAGACAAAGTATCTTTTCATATTAGTAATTTTTGTTAATCAAAACTGACTTGTATCACATAACAAAAGGAATTTGGCAACATCATAACAATAAATATGAGGGAAAAACATTTTAAAATCTTAAGTTGCTCGTTTTAGTCCACTCTTATGACAAACTCTAAGGGAATGGCATAGCATTTTCATTATTAAGATAATCCCACATGTAAATAGCCAGGTGGTTCTACCTAGATATAAATTACCATTTCTCCTATGTTTTTGTGTTTATTTTAGTGGTCACAGCCACATCAGTGGATGAGTTCACTGCACTCCAAATTTTTTTGCTAATTTGGAGTAAAAAGGGTATGTTAAGTTTTTCTTCCTGCAATCTGCATGTGCTTTTTTATACGTGCTTTCGTGACTAGAGCCCCCAAATTACAACTGTTTTCAGATGTGATGGCAGCGAAAGCTTTTGGAAAGTAGCTCCTACACGGTCCTCAACATGCATATTGTACTAGTTAAATACTGATGGTCATTTTTCAAAGATACAGTATCCCTTTTTCAAAAAAGCACTCCTACTCCCCCGACACTAACAATGTCTGGAATTAAATTAAGAAAAAAAAATTTAAGCATGCATTATCTAGAAGTAATTTTTAAAATAAGGATTATAAATTGAGGGCGAAATATATTTATATAGATAGGAAAACATGAGAAACATTTTTTAAAAGTGTTTTCTTCTAAATTAGCCCTCTAATCTGACATTCACTTTCATCATCAATGTCACCTTGAAAGATAGTGCCTGGCCTAAGTGGAGAAGCCAGAATTCAGAAGTGTCATTGATGAAGGGCCACTATCACCTTTCCCTTCAAATTCTAATAGCTAAAGAACATATTATACTGAATAAAATGGAAAGTATTTGCCATTTTTACCCATTTATTTACCTATATGTGAAATATTTTAATCGGAGGGATTTTTTTTTCCATTTTGCTTCAAGGGTCATGCATGAAACTATGAAGAACAGAATATAGTATTTATTGGGGCCAAGAGTTGGTTACCTTGGACTTAAAATAAATCGGTGGGGCCAAGGTCACATTATTGGCTCTATGAGACCCACTTAAGGATTGAGGATGGATACTATTTTCCCCAGATGGATAAACCTGTGCAAATCTTTTAACAGGCCAAGTTATTCTACTATGTTAACAATGTTTGGGAGGGCTAAATGGGGAAATCAATAAGAATGGTTGTTTCCATTAAACTCTTACCTCTATTAATATCTTGTGTGAGGCTCAGCAAGCAAATAACTCCCTAGGCACACCTTTTAAGTCTGATCCCTTCCCCAGTTAATATGACTGGGCATAATCCATGGTAAAGGTAGGTTCAGGTAAGGAATCAGTAGGACAGCTAACTCTTGCAATTGTTAATGTAGGGTAAAATTCTAAACTATTTAAAATAACTCTCTCTCCTGACTTAATTTTCTATTGAAAGAAATCAAATTAACATGTCCTAATTATTTATCTCAGGGCATTTCAGATCAACTACCTAGGAAAACAAATACAGTACAATGTGTCCACATTGGCAGATTATTTCCAAAGCTGGGAATAACACTTCTTAATACCCTCTTTTATCATGACAACCAAGCTTACTGAAAACAAAACTAAACTAAAAACCACAGACAACATGCCACTGAGACATTTCTGATGTGATGCATCCTTTTTAACAGATATGATAAGGCAAAGGGGGTGGGAAAGGGAGGAAAGGAATCCAACTGTGAAGAATATAATATCCCCTAAAACAAAATAAATTAGAATGATAGAAAGCACTGCAATTACATTATTTCTGTTTCTGTTGTTTGGCTTCTCCACAGGGAAATGGGATACTGCACCCTGGACTTGGCTCCTATCGGACAACCAGGCAAGCTACACAGAGTTTGGAAGGGCCTATGCAGTCGTCATGGCAGAAGGCCCCACAGCCCTTGCACACAATCATGGCTTTCAGCCTGCAGGAACATTTCAACTCTAGCTCATCTGCATTGCTGTTGTCAGCAAAGTTTTGAACTGGAATCTGAGCATTCTGGGTAGAGAGGCCTGTAGTAGTGCTAGAAACACTTCCCAAAATTCCAATGGACTTTTCAATTGCAGAGGCTGCCCTTTTGAAGCTTGTGCTACCAAAGTGTATAGCTGGGTAATTTCCACAGAGCTGCTGTGGTGGCTGTGGCTGCTGGGGCTGCACCTGTATTTTCTGAGCAGCTATTTGGGTAAAAGGCTTTTGTGGCTCAGAAAGTATATAGGAAGAGAAATCTGCATTTTTTAGCCCAAAGGCTTTTAACTGTTCTTTCACTTCATTCTGGTCATAAGACACTTGCTTCATACTCAGTTCACAGCTGCTCAGACCTTCCTCAAAGGAAAGAGGTTCAGATTTTATATTGCTACATATGCTGGCTGGCTGTGGCCAACTGAGTCTTTTAGTGGTTTCCATAGTAACTGGTGGTTGTTTTTGATCAGGTGGGACTTCTGCATTAGGAAGGGAAGGCGGTATGGGAGGTGGGGGTGGTGGGGGCGGAGGGGGCGGAGGAAGGGGTGGGGGTGGTGGTGGTGGGGGATGCACCAACGATTTATTCTGGATGGCATGTACAGTACTGCCCATGTCATCACCTTCCTTAATGGGAATACTGGGTGATAACACACTGGCCAACCTTAACTGGTGAGAGGTTGCTGGAATTCCAACCTCTCCCAAGCCCTTCTGGTCCAGATGCCTGTTGAAGGCAAATGCATGGCAGCCAGCTGTGGCCTTGGAAGAGGCCTGTAACAGAGCAGCTGAAGGAATGGGGCCCCGTGCAGTCATAGGCATTTGGTAAAACTGCTGTCGGTGTGAGGTACTGGCGTCTGGGTGAAAGCTGCCATTCTTGTCAACGTGGAACAAGTTCTGCTGGAAGCTACAAGAGGGAAGCAGCCTCTTCTGCTGCTTCATCTCAGGGCTGTGAGCAATTCTGCTCTGGGCTGTGTGTTTGCTCATCCACTCTTGCTTAAAAGGCTGGCTGTGCCCCAGCTGACTCATGTTGGAGTTGATGACACACGGTGCCACTTTAACATCCGTGTCCATCAGCAGCTTTCCTGGCTCACATTTCACTTGAGCATGTTCCCCCATAGTTCTGGCCATTCTCTTTTTTGGGTGGTTTTCTCGCTTTCTAATCTGCAGTGGCACTAGAGTCCCTGCCAAGTAGCCTTTACCATCTGGATTTGGAGAGCTAGCAGGAGTTTCGACAATATTCCTCTCAGATGCTGTTTTGCACACCGAGGGAGTCTGCAGAGGCAGGGGAAGCCGGTGAATTTCTAGTTTGGCTCCCAACCGGGGCTGTGGCAGTGCTTTTTCTAAAGGCAGGTTGCCTTGTAATAACTGTGTCACGAGGGGATTATTGGCCTCTACAGATGACAGACGACAGCCTGAGTTTCCTCCACCTGGGACTCTCTTTATTGATTCTGCGGCCAATGACAGAGTCTCTTCCACGGAACTGGAGATAGATGCCTTAGAGTTTGGGGTTTGCTGTGTACTTGGGGTGGCTACCTCAGACTGGGTAGGCATTTCTGGTACGGAGAAATCTTCAGTGTCCATTCTAAAGCACTTGTCAATTTCAGGGCCTTCTGACTTCACAGGAAGAGCGATTTTTGCCATAAGATTCCTAGGGTGTAACTCTGAGACATGGGTATAGCTGGAATGTTCTGTTTTGATCGTCTTTGGGCAATTCTGCTCCAGGTACTCCTTATGTTTATTTGTAGCAGTTGAATGGCTGGCTGCAGAAGGTTCTGTACTCATCACATCGTCACTGTTCCAGCAAATCAGGTTACCCGTATTATACTGATTGCTACAGGTAGTGTCTGCTTCACTTTTGAAAGAAGTGGGGCCTTGTAACTGTTCAGCAAATCCATGACTAGGTGTAGTCACCTCATCTACTTTATCAGGAGAAGCAAGAGGTAATTCTCGGAGATGGGTGCAGGTGGAATTCAATGATTTGCCATCCTGCTTTGCTGTAGGAGTAGCAATGAAGCCCAAACCATGTTCCATGTTCTCACCTGTCACTGGTTCAGGTCTGTTGATAACAGACACTTGAGGGCATGCCACATTCTGTAAGGCTGTTTCTGCACTTTCAATGGAAATGGTAAGTGATAAGCTGGAGCTCAGTGTGGCACTGTGATCAACAATGACTTTGCAGGGAATCGATCTGTTCACTGCTGCTGGTGGATGGCCTCCAGGTGGGTGCTGAGGTTTGCCAGAGTGATCCGTTCTACTTCTGACACCTGTACTTTTTTCCAAGCTTTCAGTACCTACCTTGGTAGGGCTGTCATAAGAGCTTATTGTTAACATGTTTCCAGTAAACATAGCAATAGACGGGCATTTAGCTGAGGAGTCTGTGACCGCAACCCGATCACTGCAGCTCACAGCTGCTCTCACAGTGGTGCTCGTAGACATGCCGGCCTGCTCATCGCACCCAGGCATGGCTATCTTATCAGAAGGAAATCTGCCATTGGCTCCCACTGGGGGAACCAGGACAGAGCTGGGAGGGGTATGATTTGGCAAATTATTTCCAATGGAGGGAGATGGCACAGTGGTATATTGACCAGAGACTAAATTATTATTAGCACTGTTGCTTGCTATTGGCAACCTTTTATCATCAACAGAGTTTGGTAAGACTGAACCCTCTGTGGAGGTCGGAACAGAAGCACTATCAATACATTTTGGTACAATGGCTACGCATGTAGTATCAGCTCCCTGGATGGTTTTTAGCATACTTAAATTACAAGCAGAGCCTGCAGTATTTGTACTGTCAACAGACATTAAAAGAGAGGATTTGTCAACAGAACTTGCAAAGGGAAGTTCTTTAATTGTTCCCGACATGGCAGTGCTGCAAACAGACACAGGGACAGAACTTTTATTAAAAAGAAGGGGCATACCACTATTTTCAGAAGAGGTAGATGAAATAACTTTCTCAGACAAATGTGACATAGGTATATTTTCATCAGAACTGTGCAGAGATATGTCAGTAGCAGTTTCTGGTAGCTTGGCAGGATTAAGTGACTGCTGCAGTAAAGTGGCAGTCTCCCGGAGGGGAGCGGACTTGTTGCTCGGAGACCTGCAGTTTGGATTCACAATAATGACACCCGTTGAACCTTCCATTTTTGCATCAGGAGCAGCTGACAATTCCAGAGGAGGAGAGCCATCCTTTGAGCTGAGCTGTGGCAGCCTGGCCTCTTTATTTGTCTGCAGTAAGTGTGCCCGAGCTTGATGCTTTGCAAAGAGCTTGGCTTTTGTTTGTTCTTTGATGTGTGCTAGGGTCCTGGTCTTCCCACCTTCACCTGGACTCCCCATAGCTCCTGAGACTATGCTGGCTGCGGCCGCCATTGCAGCTGCAGCGGCAGCCTCTCTCTGAGCCCGGGCCTGTTGGGCTCTCGCCTTGATATCTGCAAGGGTCCTGGCACCTGTGTTTCTCCCTCCACTAACTGAGGTGCTAGGGGATGCTCTAGACTCTGGCTTGGAGACTGGCTGGCTCTTGATAATAAAAGGAGGCCCAATTTTTGATAACTGGATCTGAAGAAAAAAGAAAAAAAGGGGAGGGGAGGAATAGAAATATTATTTTTCCACCACAACGAATACACTTACTTAGCTATTGCATAGTGAAGGACATGCTGCACTCACATCACTTTTATTTTTAAGAGGAATAAGATATAACTAAATCCTTGTGATGGTTAGGGCTTTAGGGCATAAAGACAGGCTGATTCACCTCAGCACAAGTATGAAAATGATATAGTCATCTGCCACTATTCATCAAGCATTCTCTATCCGCTTTTAATCTGTTTAAAAACCAAAAACTGCACTCACTTGGGAAAAAAAAAAGAAGTAAGTACTCTTGTTAACACAAGAAAACAACTAGAAAAACAAACCATTTTTAAAAATGTGTTTGTGGTTGACTTAAGCTCCTCAGGGGTATTTAGTTCATAAGTAACCTTGCTTTCTAGGTATTAAGAACCAACTCTCTTTGAAGTTTGCCTATTCTTACTGTGGTTTACTTAAAACAAATAAACAAACAAAAAGACAATACACTGACCAAGAGTCAGGAGACAAGTTTTCAGCCCGAGTTCTGTCACCAATGATATTTATTGTGGGATGAGCCTTTCAACCTTCTCTTAACGTACAACAGGGATTGGATGGTGCCTTACTTAACCTCACAAGGCTTCTGTGAGGATTAAGAAAAGGAAAGTACATGCAAAGTGCTATCATATTCAGGGTACAGGGACAAGACAGAGTGTCATTCTTGGAGTTAGGAAGACCTAAGTTCAAATCCAGCCTGTAGGCTAGATTTCTTATTGGAAAAAGGGTCAAGTGGTTTCTACCTCATAGATTGGCCATACGGCTCAGTTGAGAGAATAGATGGAAAGACCTTAAGGCACTATTAGGTCTTGTGAGTGTTATTAACATCAACAACAATAATTATAAATCTATTTAATCATAGTGGATAGAGAGGCAAATTCTGGAGTCAGGAAGCCCTGGGTTCAAGTCCTTCCATGGATATATAATTGCTGTTTAATGGGAGGCGAGTCACTTCAATACTCAGTGCCCCCAAGAGCTACCTAAAACCACAAAAACAGAACATCTGCTGACCTTTACCGTGGTCAGATTTCTTCACTGAGTGTTCCCTATACCACTGAAATTATAGGTATGAAGAAAAAAAAAGGTATAAACTGAAATTACAGGGATCATGCTTTATAGCTAATAAAGAATGTGGGTCATCTAGCTTTCTCTGAAGGTAACAAGGCACCCTCTTACTAAAAAAAAATGTCCGCACACTGTTGTCCATCTTCTCTCATTATTCTAAGACTTATTCTCATATTATTCTAAGACTTAAACCACTTTAATTTCATTCTTTGATCAAGATTTGACATGAGTTAAATCTAATATCTAAAATGTTTTCCCACAGAAACTCCTATCATATTCTAGTGACAATAAAAAAGCCACTGATAACTTTCTTCTGGATAACATTTAAAATTTTCTATTTTAATCTGAACTCTATTTAATCTGAAATTTTCTATTAAAATCATGTTACCATATTCTGTAGATGCCTAGCAAATTTTGATGCAATGGTTTTGTTATTCAAAAGAGTAAACCACAGAATCAAAGGATTATAGCTTCAGAGCAGGAAGGGACCTCAGAGACCCCTCCAGTTCAACCTCCACATGATACAGATGAGAAAACTGAGATCCAGAGAGGTTAAATTACCAAGGTGGTAAAGAAATTGTAACTTAGGTCCTCTGACTCCAAATCCAGTGTGTTCATTCCACTCTACTAATAGCTGAGGCTTCTATGGAACTGCAGTTGTGGGGAATGCCTTATGCTTCCCCAATATAAGGGGAGCTTGGCTGTGAGATTTTCTCATGGGAAAGCAAGAAAGCCGTTATTGAGGACAACACATCCTCCACTAGTTTTCCCTGTTCATCTTGCTATAGGTAACATCCTAACTTAATGGGGAAAACTATCATTCATATCAATCTACTTTACTCCCCTTACTCAAGAGGCACCCCTCTCATACCCAGCAGTTCTGTGACTAGATAGAGCAGGCCCTTTGAAACTCTTCCCTTAACTTATCTAACCAGAAAAATAACTGGAAAATAAAACTCAATAAACATAAAAAAGTTGGAAGTCAAATTATAATAATTGCCCGTTTCCTCTCCTTCTGAATGGATGATTCCTCCTAGAACTTCCATTTAAGTGAGCACCCAGGCCAGCCATGTCTCTCATTCCTGTGCTCCAGATTTCCACTACCATGCCCTGTACCAGGTACCTTTGTCTCTTCCCTGCTACCCTTTTCCAGGTACCTTATATGTGTTTTCTTCCCTATGTAAGCTCCTTGAGGGCAGGGGCTGCCTGTTTTCTACTTATATTTGCATTCTTAGTGCTCTGCACAATGCCAGAGCACGCAGTAAGTGCATAATAAATATTTGTTATCTGGCACACACACAAAAAAAAGCTCAACATAGATTGTTTTATTTGCAGGTCTTGCACATATGTGGACTTGTTGCCACACTTTAGAGTACACAGTCATGAAGGAAAAAAAAAACTAACATGAAAAGTAATCTTTTTTTTTATATTTAATAAACCTTATAATAAGGCTTATTACTACATGCAATGCATCCTTCACATTTTTATATGTTTAAAGCTTCAGAAATCAAAAGCGCAAATTTTTAAATGTTCTCCACGTTACTGGAATAGAGTACAATTGATGAGGAGCTGTTTTACCAAATAGAGGGACCAACTAGTTGAGACCTGAAAAACCAACCAGAAATTGATTTCATGTGCTTTCTGCAGAAAGCATGAATGTAGCCACAGGAATATGAACAGATCATCACAACGAAGAGTGTTCATTTCATGCATTATCAACATGTGGTTTGTACTTTTACACGTGCTCAGATTTCATCATACTACAAAGACAACAAAATTAATATTTTTGCAACAGAGTATAAACTAAAGTGTCTAAAAACCAAAACATGCAAACAAGTTCTATTCCTAACATAACCAGTCCCCTACTGACTTTGGGGAAAGCATTTGTTCATTCAAACATTCAGTGAAATTTCTCATTTAGTAGACTCCATAGATGGTCTTAGATGAAAAAGCACTGAATAAATAAGAGCAAAATATAGCATACAGAATTTTGATTAAATTAAAAGCATTTTCTCCAAGATTCATCCTTTATATTAATGTATGTTCATAGAACCACAGAGCTGAAAGGGATCTTAGAGGCCACCTAATCCAACTTTTAGTCAACATGAGAACCTTCTGGATAACATCTCTGGCAAATGGTCTATCACTCTGGCAGAATGCAGTGCATGAAGTAGAAACTTAATAAATATTTAATGAGTGAGTGATCATCCAGTCTCTGGCTTATGTACTTCCAATGAGGGGAGCTCACTAATGAACAAGGCAGCCTAGCTATAACTATTCAAATTAGAATCTACCTTTTGGGCCTGCCTACTCATTTACCCTAGCTCTATTCTCTAAGGCAACACTAAATAAGCTAGTTCTTCTACAATATAAACTTTATATAAATGAAGTCTATTATCAATGTTAGATCCCTACTTCCCCAAACCCACACTCCTATTTTCCCGTGTCTCAATGATTTCTAGTGACATTTTTAAGTCTTTTCACCACCCACGTTGCCTTCTGGATTGTCAAGTCCATTCAGGCAATGCTTCTCTTAGTTTGCTTATGCAGGACTCATTTTCATTAAAACTTTACTATTTGAGTGCTGAAACCTACAAGAATATATGATGCCATAAACTTGGTTTATGGCAGAAAAATGAAAACCTGGGGGTAGTTCGTTATGTATCTATACTAACTCTCATTACTCAGGCTTGTCAAAGTTCTTTGCCACATGATCCACGCATTAAAAATTGACTGAGTACTACTACAACAACTAATACTACTATTGCTAGCATTTATATAGTGCTTATATAGGTTTGCAAAAGTTCTTTACAAATTTTATCTCATTTTATCTTCACAACAACTTTGAGAGTTAGGTGCTATTTCCCTCATTTTGCAGGTGAAGAAAGTGAGGCAAACAGAAGTGATTTGCCCAGGGTCAGACACAAGTGCTTGAAGCCAAATTTGAATTCAGGACTTCCTGACTCAAGGTCCACTGCTCTACTTTGCTTACAGAAGAAAAAAGCAGGACAATGAAGCCTTGCCCCAAATCACACAACTAGGCAGTTGTGAATCAGCAATAATAAAACTTGCCTCTCATGCCTTTTTGAATAAAATCTTACAATCAACATTCACTGAGGGGGGAAACCACAAAACAAAGATTTCTGGACAGTAAGGAATCATTCAATTACTAAGTTTATAAAGAAGAGAGGAGGCACATACAATAAAAGGAAAATAATTTTTGTTTGTGAAATGTAGTCAATGGCTACCATCTACTCAGTATGATGGTTAATAACTGAGGAAACAATCTGAGCTATATGATTCTTTTAATAAAATAGGCATAATAAATGGGTTGATAAACTCTCCAGTCAGTCCAAAGACCTTGAATACAGAGTGAGACAGATTTTTATGTATTAAAAACAATCAAATAAAATCAATTAATTATAAGGAAACAATTATCCAGGGTATAAAATTAGGCAATCTGATTTCTAATTGGAGGAAACATTAGGGGTTTTCCAAGTTGAGAGGGGGATGAATAGGTTTTGTTGTCTTTTTTTCCCGTAAAATTGAGAGATGCCAATTAATTGCATCCACCTGCATTTATGAAACAATAAGTGTGGCTTATACCATCTAGTTTACCATGGATGATTTGCAGAAAAACAACAAGAAAGAAAAGAATACATGTGCCAGCACAAGATGGAGTCAGTGTTCATGAAATATATTCTAATTGGTTTTCTTGATTCCCACACCAAACTAAGTCCATTTTGTAGCTGGCCTTCATTCCATCTCATCAACACCCAGTACAGACATTCAGACAAAGAAAGACAGTGTGTGTGTCCCTCCCTCCCCGCCCCATCTTGGTCTCTCCCTCTATCTTTCCCCAACATGGCCCCAATTACTTTCTGTTTCACCCTTACTGAAAACAGCCTCAGACCTGATTATATGATGGTGCTAAGCCATTCTTAAGTTGCTCGAGATCATCTATAAAGTGGATAAACTCACTTCAGATTCGGAAAGAGCTGCCTGAATGGATAAAGAGAGTGGAACAATGCCCCACTTTCTGTCCCTTTACATGACTCTAAATGTTCCAATACCGTACCTTGAGAGGTGGTACCCTGGGCTCCTCTCGTGGAGGCTGCTCTTTTTCAATCGGGCTGGTGGCTGAAGTACTACGGGCTGTCTGATCATCTTCTATTCTAGCTCTCTTCTCCTTACAGATTCCAAAACTGTGCTGTTCTATAGTTTTCCTCTTTGAGATCTCTGGTTCCCTATTTTCATTTCTTATCCCTTCAGGTGACTTGGCAGGTTCTGAGGACTTAGAGGAATGGGAACTCTCCAGTCGAGTCTGTGTGCTCCCCTGCTTGTGTGTTTTACTTCGAGATCCTTCAGAAAACGAAGCCTTATCTAATGAGGTATACTGTTTGTCATGTGACTTAGCTGGAGGAAGCTCATTGTTCTTACCCACGGCGCCTTCAGATGAAACAGATCCCTCGGATGGTGTGGCTGTACCTTTCTTTTCAATTCTTTGCTGGACATTATGATTTTTAACTTTCGTCACTTCTGGAGGAGAGAGTTCTGGAACAGATGCAACACCAGACTGCTCTGTTTCTGCAGGAGATTGACACAGCTGCTGATTCAGGTATTTACTGTGAGTATCTTCAGCTGTCAAAGCTTCAGGGGCAACAGGTGGTGGATCCAGTTCGATAGTTTCAGGGGTACTAGGATGCACCGTCTGGTGAGCCATAAGGCTCTCTCCTGGAGGTTGAGAAAGCATAGAATTTTCATCTTTAAGAGGGGAAAGTGGCTCTTCAGACATGGAAGATGAGTTTCTTGGCTGATGAATAAGCCTCTCACTCGTGGAAGAACTGGAAATTGGAGATGTTTCTGAAGGGATGGGTAAACTGGTTACAATGGATGTCTCTGTCAGCAGTACTGAAGACACTGAAGAGGTTTCTGATGTCAAAGGCAAATCAGACATTGGTGATGTTTCTGATGTTAAAGGCAAGTTAGATATTGGGGAGGCTTCTGATGTCAAAGGTAAATTGGACATGAGGGATGTTTCTGATGTTCCAGGAGAAGTGGACATTGGAGATATTTCTGACATCAAAGATGCATGAAGATTTTCATCAGCAGGCTTTCTATTACTATCTGTGTCAGTGTTTTCAGTGCTGGACACCTCAGAACAAAAGGTTGTTTCAAGGGATGCTGGAGTACAGGGCTCTTCTGAAATGGACTGCGTTTCCCCGCCTGGGGATGTCAGACCAGTGGATGCTCCCTCTGGGCTCTCTGAAGAGAAGGATGTTTCAGAGACACAAGCATTTTCAGAAAGCTGTTCATCAGGCTCACTCTGTAGCTCCATATCTACAGCAATGCCTTCAGCTGAAAACAGTCCTTCTGCAGCAGGAGGAATACTCTGTGTTTCTGGGATACTGGACTCTTTTGTGGACTCTGGCTCCTTATCTGCTGTATCACTGACAGAATTCACAGAGGAAGCAGAAGGGGCTGGGGATTCACAGTCATCTAGCTGATCAATAACAACAGCCATTTCTTCCTGAGGGGATTCCAATTTCTCTTCCACCTTAATTTCAACATGAGGCAGTATATCTATAACATCGTTCATCATGACACAGGCTTCTACATTTTCTTCAGCAGGCACTATCACTGCCTCCTCACTTGGATTTGGGGGGCTCCCAGATTCCTGGGAAAACTCTGGTTCTGTCTTATGATTTTCATCCTGGCATTCACAGATAGTGGTTTCTACCTCTTCTGCAACTTCTTCCTGAATCACAGATTCTTCAGGGATCAAGATATCCTCTGATTCAGATTCTGCCATGATATTCTTAATTGGGACCTGTTCCATGGAAGCACAGAAATCAGTTTCTGGAGAAGGTAGGATTTTTGTGCTTTTTGGTAATTGCTCTTCAAAGGATGATGGTGTAGACGGACCAGGCAAACATGAAGACCCACACAAAGGAGTGTTGTCATCACCATCACTGTTTTCAACTGAAGTGAGCTTCATTGATTCTTCTCTTGACATACCCAGCCTGAGTAGAAATTATAGACATTAAGTTACTATTCAATTATAGAGAATTAATGACATCACTTGGTTGTTTCTCAGATGCTCTATTTGACAAATTTGAATCTATATATGGTAAGTAAATACTTAATTTGTTTGAGCTAGTTTATAGTTTATAGTACCTCGATTTTCCCACTGGTTTTAAAACTGTGACTAAAATTAAACTACTTTTCTGGTTTAAGAATATAAATACCCAAAGAATGCAAGCTTTCTGAAGGCAAGGATTCTGACTTATTCATCACTGTATCCATCCACGGTTCTTTTAACAGGGTAGGCACACCCCCAAATAAATCTCTCTCTCTCTCCCTCACCTCCTTTTCCCCTGACCCAACCTATGAATTCACTTGTAGAAGGAAGGAACTTCTGATAGAGAAATTCTCTCTATCAATTCATATCCACATGTGCTATGCAACTTTGTCTCCAGGAATTGCCTGGGGCACTGAAGGTAAGTGTCTTGCCCAGGGTCACACAGTCAGTATGTGCCAGAGGCAAGCACTGATCCCAAGTCTTCCATTCTGAATCTTGTTTTCTATTCACTGTCAGAAAGTGATCACAATACCTCCAGCAAAGATTCATTAATGTAAATTAAAATTAGCCATGTCCTTTTTCGTAATCATTACTAGGTCAAGTTTTCTTTTTCACTGTGACAGCATTATACAATGGGTAACAAAATTAAGGTGAGTAAAATCAGTACTTTACACTAACTGGACTAATATTTTTATAAGCACCTGTCTCAATGTGCCAGAAAAAATAAATACATGTGAGAATGGGTGTATAACTAACAGAAAATCACAAGCCACCAAAAAGAAAGAGAAAAAGGCAACAGAAACATAACCTACTACTTTGGCTGTATTCTAAGATACAAAGTGAATCTGACAAGAGAGAATTCTGCAATGTCCCAGTAGATGTTAAGATTCAAAACCTGATCCTGTATTATAATTTAGAAGAAAAAAAGAATGAGCTGTGAAAGTGTAAAGGCAAACTGACTAAACAAGTTCCCTATTTTTTTTTTAAAGGTAACCTACTAGGCTCTGACTTAGCTTTGTTATGTTTATAATGCCAAAAGTCTGGTACAATAAACAGCAGTCTATGTTTCGAATAGGGACTATCTTTATTTTAAGTATTATCATAACTGAAAATACTTCCGTCGAGGACTGCATTATACTCAAGACACTTTTTAGATGAATATATGGCATAACTCTAGTAGTACTAGATGTTGGAGAAATATTTGCTGCTAATTGAAATTAAATTATTGTGCAACGAATAAGAACAGGCAAAGAAACCGAGCAGAGGACACCCCAAAGAAAGGTCACAGGAATAACATCCAGGAATGAAAAAAACTGGATGAACAAACACTTCTATCTTTTACCTAAAAAGTATTCATGAAATCAAACAGATTGAACCTTTGATCATTTATCTACTCACTTAAATTATCAAGGCTGGGGCTATTAAAGGCAAAGTCCAAGATAAGATCTTGAAAAATCAATCTTTGCTTCCTCACCTCTACCTAAAGATGGATTTAAATAATATTATAAAGTGGCTTATATGTTTCCTAGCAGTTGAAAAATAACTGACTCTATTCTAGGTGGCCTGCAAAAAATGTAGAGGGAAAACATCCTCTATATTTTTTGATGGCCACCGGAAATCCTCTGGCATGCCCGTGGGCCATTAGTGGTCCAGGTTGTGCAGGTCTGGACTAGAGGATAAATTGAGAGCAGAATAATTATGTAGAAAGAGAATCCAGGAACAATCCTTATCAACATCACCATTCCTTGGGACTAAGAAAGGAGGGATAGGTGAAAAGGATTCAGGGAACTACACACACAATCTGAGTCAACAGAGAGATTGGACTGCCATAATAATGAAATCTTAGATCAAAGATAGTATATGAAGGGGGGCAATTGTCCCACTATATTCTGCATTGGTTAGACCACATCTGAAGTAGTCTGTTAAGTTCAGGGTACTATATTTTAAAAGGGATACTGTCAAACTGGAGGGAAACTAGGCTGGTAAGAAGATTTGAAACCATTAAGCTCACAGAGGAAAAAAGAATAGCATTTGAGATGCCCAAAAGGTCTCAGGAGACCAGACTCAAAGCAGCAATAAGCAATAAAATCCAAGACTTCAAATTTCTACACACCACTTATGTCTAACAAGTGAAGTGAATTGGAAGTGATAATTGTAGGGAAGGGGTCTTATGCCTAGAATACACCTCGGAAAGGGAGGGAAGAGAAGTAATAGGACAGGCCAACAGCACTAAATATTAAGACATGCTCAAAGCAGGTGGACATAGTTGGGAACAGCTGTATGAAGACTAATAGCACCAAAAAAAAGACGTAGAGTATCACTGAGGAACCACAAATCACCCAAATAGAAAGAGGACATAGATAGGAAGTTCAGAGGCAAAAAGTAGAATGGGGAGGCAGGGCTTCAATCAGAAAAGCTTTTGCTAAGGATCTCCCTCTTCCCCAACCCCAACCCCCTGTGAATGAGCTAAGATGCTAAGACAATGAAAACACAGATTTTTTTTTTTAAAAGGCTTCATTGATGACAAAAGAACAATAAAAGAAAGGATAGGATGACCCTTACAGGTGGAAGAAACAATGATAATGGACAAAGTAGAGGTGTTGTTGCTGAGTTCTTTGGGAACAGGGTCAATTTTTGGTCTTTCTTTGTATTTCCAGTGATTAGCACAGTGCCTGCAACATAGCAGGTATTTAATAAAAGCTTGTTGACTGACTGCTTGACTAATTATTTGCCTACTCTTTTCTCTGTCAAAGAGGATAATATTTGGATTGTAAAGAATAGAATGAAAATGGTTTTTAGAGAGTCAAGACTCAAGATTAATAAGGAGATAGTAAAAAGCATCTATTTAACCTTCATGAGTTAAAATTAAATAGGTCATACAGTCCAAAGAGATCAAAGAAAGAATAAAAAGACCCACATATACAAAAATATTTGTAGCAGGTCTTCTTTGTAGTGACAAAGAACTGGAAACCGAGGGAATTGCCTGAGAAGTGAGCAATGGCTAAACAAATTACGGTATGTGAACAAAACAAATTATTATTGTACTGTAAGAAATGGGTGATTTCAGAGAAACCTAGGAAAACTTGTATGAACTAATATAACCAAGTAAGAAGAACCAGGAGAGCAGTTTAAACAACAGCAGTATTGTAAAAACACACAACTCTGAAAACTGAAGAATGCCACCATGAACCACAATTTCAGAAGACCAGTAAGGAATTATGCTATCTACCTCCTAAACAAGAAGTGATGGACTCAAGATGCAGAATAATACATAGAGTTCTGGACAAGGCCAATGTGGGAATTTGTTTTGCTTGACTATAAATAGTTGTTATGAAGGTTTTGTTTTTCTTTTCTTCAGCTGGTGGGGAAAAGTAGGCAAAAAGGGATAGGGTTAAGAACAGGGTGGTAAAAAAAAAGAAAAGAAAAAGGAAAGAGAGTCATTGAAGCATTTTAAATAATGAACAGAAGGAAATCCATAAGGAATCAAGATAAGCAGGACAGCTTTGAAAATTCTATGTTGGATTTGTTATGTACTTAAAGGGAAGAGCAAGCTGTATGTGGTAGAGACTTGGAGTTTCAAGTGCATTTTCTTTTCTCTCCTTTGCTATATATAAGGTTACTCATTTTGTTTGCTTTTAGTTCAGAATAAAGGAAAATAATTTTTTAAAAAGAAAAACCAAATAACCAGGCCAGGACGATTTACATCCCAGGTGAAAGAACATGATTACTAAGGGACCTTCGCAAGATCAGGAGGAAAGGCAGTCAGTCAGGCAACAAGCATTCATCAGAGCCTATTCCATGCCAGGCAGTGTGCTAAGTATTGGAGATACTAAAAAAAATGTAACAAAGGCAATAAAGAAAGAGATAATAAAGAAAGGCAACAAAACAAAACAAACAAAAAACCCAGTCTCTGATTTCAAGCAACTCCTAATAAGGGAGATTACAAGAAAACAACTATGTACAAATAAGACATATACAGGATAAACTGGATTTAATCAACAGAGGGAAGGCACTAGAATTAAGGGGGATCATAAAAAGCTTTTTGTAGAAGGTGAGATTTCAACTGAGACTTGAAGGAAGCCAAGTAGGGCAGGACATGGAGATAAGGTTAAAGAGAATTTAGGGAATGGGGGATAGCCTGTGAAAATGCTAGGAATTGAGAGATAAAGTGTCTTGTTTGAGGAACATGATGGAGTGTCTTGTTCTAGAAACAAATGGAGTGTCTTATTTGAGGAACAGCCAGGAGGCCAGTGTCCATGAATCATACAGTACATGGCAGTAAATAAGGTATAAGAAGATTGGAAAAGTAGAAAGCAGCTAAGTGATGAAGGGCTTTGAATGTCAAACTGAGGATTTTATATTTGATCCTAAAGGTGATAGGGAACCATTGGAGTTTATTGAATGGGGGGTGGTGTGACATGGTTAGATCTGTGCTGTAGGAAGATCAATTTGATATCTGAGCGGAAGATGGACTATAGTAAGAAGAGACTAGAGGCAGTGAAACCAAGCAGCAGGCTATTGCAATAGGAACAGGAAGGACACCAGTGTGTCACTGGATCACAGAGAATATGGGGATAAAATATAAGAAAAAGGAAAGATAGGAAGGGGTCAGGTTATGATGGGCTTTAAAAGCCAGAGGATTTTATATTTGATCCTGGACATTAAAGGGAGCCATATTCTATGTTACATAGGGTGATGATTTGGTCAGATTTGCACTTTAGGAAGACAAGTGAGGAGAGACTTTAGGCAGAGACCAATCAAAAGGTTACTGCATAAGTACAAGCGAAAGGTGATAAAAACCTTCACGAGGAGGGTAATGGCAGTGTCAGAGGAAAGAAGGGGGCAAACAGCTGTTATGAAGCTCAAAGTAAAATGTTGAATAGGAAGACAGAGACATGTTATGAAGGTAGAAAACAGGACTTGGCAACAGATTTTACACGGAGGTACGGGGGAGAGACAGTGAGATTGTCAGCCTGTGTGATTGGGAATATGATGATACCTTCAACAGTAAGAGTGATATTGGTGAATGGAAGTGGGCAAATATAGTTGTCCTGATTAAAAAAAAAAAAGGAAGAGAATAGAGTCTTCAAACTACATTCTAGTGAACTTGACTTTTAATTTCTGTAAATTTGAGTAAATTCCTGTAAAATTCAAAAATGTGTTCTTAAAGAGATGATTACTAAACATCTGAAAAATAAAGTAGGAATCACAAAGAACCATCTTGGCTTCATCAAGAATAGGTCATGTTAGATTAAACTAATTTTTTTATTTAATTACTAGACTAAAAGAAGAGGGGAATGCTATAGGAATATTTTATCTAGATTTTAGCTAAGCATTTGACAAAGACTTTCACACTATATATGTGGGTAAGATGGAGAACAATTTGCTAGATAATAGCAGTACTCTCTTTTAATTTTTCATTGCAAATATATAGTATTATATTAATAATATCAATAGTGGGCTTTTATGGATTAACTTAGGGACCTAAAAATGATCTGTGACAAGATTACTACCAAAAAAAAAATGTACTCCAAATGGCAAAAGAGGAATGAGGAGACAGTGGGTTCTCATTCAAGGGAAGTCTTCAAGTAAAGCAAGATTCCCTTTTGGATAGATTCGAAAGAAAAAATTCTTGTTCAGTTATGTTTTGAATTAAATAGCCTCTAAGGTCCCTTCCATCTTTGGGATTTTCTGATTCTGTATAGTGAAGTGGATGGCCAGACCCTAACTGTAGCTCACTGTCAATGTGGAAGTTGGTCTTTAGTGGAATGCCTCAAGACTTTATGATTCATCACGTGCTGGTTAACAATTTTATCCATTATTTGAAAAAAGGCTTAGATGGCATTCCTAGCAAAACTTAAAAAAAAAATGACACCAAGTTAGGAAGGATGTTGACATACTCTACAAAAGAATTCAGCTTCAAAGAGATTTCAAGAGGTTAGAACAGTGGGTCACATCTAAACATGAGATAAATTTACCTTAACCAAGTTTTATTCTTATGTTCAAAAGATCAACTTTACATGTACAAGATAGGGGTGACTACACAATCTGATAAAAATTATGAAGTTTTAGTGATTTGAAAGAACATTTCAAGAGTGTGATGTGGCAATTTAAGAGAAATGGAGGAACCAGAATTATTAGGAATGTGATACTATCAATACACTTTAGTTCACTTCAGACCACGTAGAGTACCGAGATAATTCTGGGCTCTAATTTTTTGGAAGAACACTGAAATTCTGGGATTCTGTGATGAGCAGAAGGGATAGGGAAGGAAGTTGGTCAGAATGAAAAAGGTCTTAAAGATTGTGCCACAGAACGATCATTTGAAGGAATTAGAGATGTTTTGCCTAAAGGAGAGAAGACTTTGGGGATACATCCCAGAGTATATGAAAGGATTTTATGTGGAGGTGGGAATAAACTTGCTCTGTTTGCCTTTACATGTCAGACCTGGGAGCCAGGGGCAGAAGTTGTAGACAGAGTTTTAGATTTGCTCTAAGCAAAGATTTCCTAACAAAGCCCCTCAAAAAATGGAATGAGTTGACTGTGAAGGCAGTACAGTTGGGTTCTCTGTTACTTGAAGTCTTCAAATGAAGACCACTGGTCAGGTCTGTTTGTAAAAGGGATTCTTGTTTAGATAAGAATTGGACAAAATGGGCTTTGAGATTTCTTCCTGCTCTGAGATTATGTGATTTTACCTCTGTAATTCATTTTCATACAAGGAATGTCTAAAGGAAACTCTGGGGGTGTCTAGCCTAGAGAAGCAATGAATCATCAGGGGACACAATGTGCAGAAAAACGTCAAATGTTTCTGTGGGTCCATAAAGCATTAACTAGAACCAAAAGGTAGATTTTTCAGAGGAGCAAGTTTTATTTCAATTGAAAGGAAAGAATTTCTTCTAACTGTATTTACAAAACTGTAATAAGTTTGCATGTGGGGCAATGAGTTTTCTCTTACTGAAAGTATTCAAATTATCAGGGATGTCACAGAGGAAATTCCTGTGTTAGATAAGAAGTGGAACTATGTAGCTTCTAGGTGCATTCCAACTCCAAGCTTTACCTAAACCTAGTAAGTTAGTTTGGGCAGGATATATAGCCTGGAATGTTGTGACCATCTCATGTCAATTAAGGTAGTCGATGATATTAACCTGCTGAGGGCTGTATTAAATGCTTCAGTGTCACACACAGATTTACAATATACATTCTCATGTATAAATATGACAGAATGGGAAGGAAAGAAAAATCAAATCAAGCTTATACAAATAGATTTTATGAACAGGGCAGGCAAGCAGACACAAGGCAGGTAAGAGGGAAGAAGGAAGGATTTATTAAGCACCTACTATGCACCAGACATATGTGTTAAAAACTTAATAAATATTATCTCATTTAGTTCTTACAACTTATCCCCAACTTACTCTCCTTATCCCTTACACATGTGGAAACTGAGACATAAATCGGTTAAAGATTTGCCAGGGTCACGTGGCTAGTAGCTGCTGAAGCCATGTTTGAACTCAGGTCTTCCTGACTGCAGGCCTAGCGTTCTATCCACTGCATCACCTAATTGCCTCAGGAACAATACATTCAATAGTTATAAGATAACAGACCTGAGTGTCTTACTTTCAAGTCACTAGTATGACAATGAAAAGTTGGCCTGCTTATAGGTCAAATAAGCCCATGAGGGATCATAACAAAAATACCAAACTCAAGGCAGAGAACTGAACATGGCAAACCTTTAATGGATGCCAGTCTGTCTGCCAAAATAATCAAGAAATACTCAAAGGGGTAATAAAGACTTTTCAACTTGATGGCAAAACATAAAAACATATATACATAAACATACATATGCATCATACTTGCACACACATGCCAGTAAGGGAAGATATTGAGAGGGAAGAATTCAAAGCATATGGCTAAATAAGCCTTACTGTTGTATTAGTCAAGAGATTTGTCAAAAATTGTTCAAGGACACAAAATATTTGCAAAGTTAGAAGATAGCCAGGAAAGGACAAAGTAGATCAGTAAAGAAGAAATATCCTCTTTTATCCTTTCCCTATGCACTTCACCAAAAAAAAAGGTAAAAAGTTACAAAGGAAAAACTGCTGTTCATTGCCACATACTGAGCAGAACTCTAACTGAAGAACTTAAGCCTGCTGATTTAAACTCTTTTGGGACAACATGACTGCCAGACTCTAGATGGTTAACTCAGTCATTAAGATGCTATTGCCAGTAAGAATGCACTAAACAAAAATTAAGTGGTGAATTACTGTGGCATCCAACATTTTCCCTAGGGCTTGAACCACAGTCCTCAACGCTGTTTTAGAGTAGGCACCTGGTATAACCCTGAACTTGATACTTTTTCAATTCCCCCACCATCCTCCCCACTAAAAAAAAAATAAAGGGAAAAGAAAAAAATTAAAATTACTTATAACTAACTATGACTGGGCATCCAAGTGCCTTTGACAGTACTCCTTTGGTTGCTCTCAAAAGCAGGCCTTCCTATTCATCAGTCTTGCTACCTGGTGCATGCCACTAATGGCTACCACCCTCCTTAAATAGGCAGTTTACTAAATCAACTCATTGAGCCCAGGATTCCTCCATTCACAGGAGAAGCATGAGCTACAAGGGAAAACAGCCAAGCCTGGTACCTGAAAACGATTCAGCATTTTTTTTTAACACAAAATAAGCAATTGAATTCAGGTTTAAGTCTAGTAATTAAAAGTCAGTGCACATACTCTTACATGGAAGGAAACCTAAATCCAGTCAAAACTCAGTGGCTAAATCCACCTTTCACACAGACTGAACTATTCAAGACGCTCTGTTGGCATCAACTTTGTAAAATGTTTGATTTACAGACACTCTGACCCAACATTTTAATTTATTTCATAATCATCAGCACATAGAAGTGTGGTATGGAAATAGCTTTAGTAAGTCTAAACACAACCACCCTCCACCCCAAAATAAAAACCTCCAAAACCTAAAACTATAAGAGGTAAACACAAGAAACAAATTTCAAAAAAAAAAAAAAAAAAGAAATTTATGTAAGCAAGTGAGAATAGTCAAAAACAGTAATATCACCTTTGCAACACATTTCCATAAACATACATTAACTTAGTTTTTACCTAAATAAGCGCTAAAAGCATGTTTACATTTAGCACTTCTGAAAAAATGAGACTGTAACTGATTTATGATAATACAAATATACCTAAACCATTATTTCTAATATATTTATTAACAGAAACACTTCAAAAATGAAGAAATGGATTTTTTAAAAAATTAACTAAGAAAAATCAAATTTGACTTCTACAGTAAAATCCCATGTGCTATTTTCATCCCAGAGTGAATTTTTATGGACAAGCTGTACATTCTTGAAAATGAGTTTTTTAATGGGAGTGCTGACATGCCACTATAATTTTACCCACAATTCCTTACATAAGGGAGTGCCTGCCTTTTATCAAAGGTTTATTGAGTGCTACAGTATGAGTGTGCTATTTAAAGCAAAGAATTATATTTATATTTCTCTTTAAAAGAAATGAAAAAAAATTCTTTAATACTTACTTTTCTCCATAAAATCGTTCAAAGAATTTCTCTTTCCAAGGTTCTGTTTTCTTTTCCTTCTCAATTTCTTGCCTTATCCGTAACTGCATTTCTGGGGTAAACTCTCCTAGAAGACAAATGCTAACACTTTGAATAAAGGTGATCCTACCTCTTCCTCCTTGTCCGAGGACATACAAGACATACATACAGTAAGCAGCAGACTGAAGATTCAAATCCACTGTTCTTTCAATACAATAAAGGAGTAAGATGGAAGCTTCTATAGTCTAGGACCTGACAAGTTAAGATGCCTACCTTGAGGCAGCGGATAAGGGGATGGAGGCAGACAGAAACTTCAATAACCCAGATCTTTCTATCCTTGGCACTAAGCAAGGGTCAAGGATTAGATTATGGCCCACTTCACACAATCTTCTACATATATACATATACACACACACACACACATATACACACAAACACACACACACACATATATACATATATACACACACACACACATATATATATATACATACACACACACACACACACACAACAGGCTAACAGGCTGACAGAATCATAGATCTAGAGCTGGAAGCAAGCAGTTCAACTTCTTAATTTTGTAAATGGAGACAATTAGGTCATTGGAAGTTAAACAATGTGCCCACGTTCACAAAGGTCAATAAATCTGAGGTAGATGTGAACCAAGGTCCTCTAAAACTTCAGAGCCAATGATCTTCCTTACACTGAAAGCATTAGGAAAGCCCCTTAGAATTTGTTGAAACAGGATTTGACTTGTACTAAATTAAAGTATTATTCAGAAGAATTCTGACAAATTGAGAAATCTGAGAAAGAATCCAGAATCCAGAGCATTTTGGAGATTCAGCTGTGTCAGATACTTCAATGCTTCGAAGAACTATAATGTTGTTAGTATGGATACTCTCTTCACTGAATAGGTTGCAACCCCTTAAAAAACTGGCTTAGAATGATAGGATCACAGATTTAGAGATGCAAGAGAATTTATAGATCATCTAGTTCAAACCCCTCATTCTACAGATGAGGAAACAGAGGTCCAAAGAATGAGACTGGTCAAAGATCACATAGGTAGTAAGTGACAGAGATAGCATTTGTGTCTTCGCGAACTCTTAGCAGACCACCTTTGTGAGCTGCCTCCTAACTTTCTTCCCTTTCAAATTAATTACCTGGCAATTAGTGATTAAGAATTTAGGTAGATGGTGGTCTTCAGTGACAGGCACAAAATCCAGTATCATTGTTTTTTAATCCAGTATCATTGTTTTTCCATTTAAGTAGGACATGCCAAAGCTTCTCTTCCTAGTTGTTCTAGAAAACTAGGCAAGTAGCGAGTGATCTTTCTGCCATGATGACTCAGTAGAGTAGGATTTTAAGACTTGATATGTCACAGAATAAGAAAAAATGGAAATTTACCTTCTGCTAATCGCTGTTTCCATCCTTGTGCTGCATATGCAAAGAATTCATTATTTAGGGCAGAACTACTGAGGCGTAAAACTCCATCACTTCCCATCTAGAAAATAACCCAATAAAAATAAGACGCAATAATCAGAAAGATGTTCAACTAAGATTACATAGAAATAAACTGAAAATTCCAATTAAGAAAAATGTGAGGCTTAGAGTACAAAAGAAGGAAGATAAAGGAAAAAAAGGAAAGTAACAAAATAAATGGATTTCTAGAATCAAAATGGTAGGATTAAGCCATGTCATTTTTATCTTCTTAAGACATGTGCGTATATGTATGTATGTATGTATGTAAAATCTCCTACTCTCCTTTATAACTACCCTGCTAGGGAACATCTAGACCTCCATCCAGCCTGTTCATAGGTCTGCCTGCCTTAGATCTGTCTCCCTACTCTGGAATGCTTCTCTGTAGGCAACGTATTAACAAACTTATTAAACCTTTTCTCTTCCCACTCCTTCCACTTTCTTTCACTCACTGTGACCTGGTTCCCTCCTAATGACACAGCTTCCCTGTCTAAACTTTCCAGCACTAACAGCACTTTCACTTGTAACCCCTGACTCAATGGTTAATGTGGGGGAGTTGCTCCTTGCTCCCCATTACCATTTCTAAATTCTCCCATTTTATCACCATCACTCAGTAACCTTTTAGGTTCATACAAACCATTTTTATCACCCAATTAAGATTCTGGTAGCTGTTGTTTACTGACCTGTAGGACATTCCCTTTCCTTTCTTAAAGGGTACCTGGCTCCCAGTCTTTTTCTCTTCCCCAATTCCTGCTCTCATACCAGGGGACTTTCTTGTATTGATACTCTTCCCAGACTCCCTCAAAAAATTTAATCTCCCAGTCTCTCAATTTACTCATGTCACGTGAACTATTCCTCCACCCTACCTCACCTACATACAGAGATGATCATATTCTTCTTTGATCTTTGCAATCAGTCAGAAAGGGCCATTCCCATGTTCATGAACTGTGAAAATCCTTTATCTGATCACAATTTGCTGTCATTCCAACTCTTCCTCTGCCCTGCAACCCCAAATCTTATTCTTTGTCCTCACTGTGATCACTAACCCTTACACCTCTCAGTTCTTTCCCAGGTCATCACGATTGCACAGGCTACACTCTACTCCACTCCTTTTGTCATCTTGACCCCTGGTGAACCAGTTCAGCTATACACTTTCCTCAGCTCTTCAGTCTCTTGCTCCTTATCTTACTGAAGACCTTGCCTTGCCAAGCTTTGGTCTTGCATTATTCTCACCATCAACTGCCATCTTTTCTACACAGGCACTACTGAACAAGGCTGGAGAGAAATCACTAAAACATGCTAATTTAAGACAAATACAAATTTGTTTTACATGACCTCATCTGGTCCCTCAATGCAGCAAGGCAATATTTTTACATCTCTCCCTGACTTACAATCTTACTCACCATACAGGTTTTTCAAAATCTTTTCATCTTTCTTCAAACTTCTAATGGATCCACTGATTGAAAACCTTGCCTCTACTTCACTGAAAAAAAAATGGGCCCATTCAATGAGAGGTCCTTCTCCCTTCCTCATATCACTGAGATACCTTCCTCCACTATCTTCCCCTTCACTCCTATTTCATGTGAAGAGGTAATCCTTCTCCTTGCCAAGACAAACCTTTCTCTACATGCACAAACTCAATTCTATCTTCTCTAGCACATCACCTTCTATATCATCCCCACTCATTCACGTTAGTCTCTCTCTGTATTGACTGCATCCCTGCCGTTCAGTCATTCTTCCTTCATGTCCGACTCCGTGACCCCATTTGGGGTTTTCTTGGCAAAGGTACTGGAGCAGTTTACCATTTCTTTCTCCAACTCATTTTACAGATGAGGAAACTGAGGTAAACAGGGTGAAGTCGCTTGTCCAGCATCACACAACTAGTGTCTCAGGCCAGATTTGAAAGGAAGATGAGTCTTCCTGACTCCATGCCTGGCATTCTATTAACTGTGCCACCTATCTACCCAACTGCTTGCCTACTGCCTACAAACATGTCCATAATCCTCACTTGATCAATCCATCTGCACTAGCTGTTGTCCCATATCCTTCCTCTCTTTTGTGGCTAAACTCATTGAAAAAGTGATTTAAAATTGTTACTTCCATTTCCTTTCCTCTCACTCCCTTCTTAATTTCTCTGCAGACCTCATAATTCAACTGAAACCCATTCTCTTCAAAGTTACCAATGATCTCTTAACTGCTAAATCTAATGACCTTTTCTAAATTCTTACTCTTTTTGATCTCTCTGAGGTCTTTAACACTGTCAATCCCTCTCTTCTCTGATTTTAGTGATATTCTACCCTGGTTCTCCAATTACATTTCTGATTATTCTTTCTCATTTTCCTTCTTCATCCAGGTCATACCTACAAATCATGTCTGGATTCTCTTCTCTTCTCTTTTCCATTTATACTATTATACTTAGTGATCTCATCAGCTCTAGTGGATTCAACTATCATCTCTATGCAGGGGATTTTAGATTATTTGTCCATTTCTATCCTTTCTTCCTCTCCTCCAGTCTCTTATCTCCAACTATCTACAAGGCATTTCAAACTATATGTTTCATCGACATCTTAAACTGAAGAGGCTGAAAAACGAACTCATTTTCCCACAAACTCTCCCCTCTTCCTACCTTCCTTATTATGTGAAGGTTATCAACATCTTCCCATTCACCAGGGCTCACAAATTAGGCATCATCCTTGACTCCCCACTCTCTCTCATCCTCATATCCAATCAGTTGCCAAGTCTTGTAATTTCCTTATATGTGCCCCCATCTGTCTTCCATCATTGCTACCACTATGGTGCAGGCCTCAACATCTCACATTTGGCCTGTTGCAATAGCCTACTGGTTGGTCACTCTGCCTCAGGTTTTCACTCAAATGTCAAACCAATCATTCTAAAGTAAAGGCCTGAGCAAATCAACACCCCACCCCCATTCAATAAACAACAGTGGCTCCCTATTACCTCTGGGATCAAATATAAAACCCCATTTGGCTTTTGAAGCCCTTTATAACATGGCCCTGCCCTTCTACCTTTCTGGTTTCTTATACCTTACTCACCCCCACATACTCTGCAATCCAATGACATTGGCCTCCTTCCTGTTCCTCAAATAGGCCACCCATCCCTCATCTGTGAGTGTTTTCACTGGCTATGCCCCACACCTATTATTCTTTCTCTACTTATCTCCACCTCCTAGTGGCTCCCTTCAAGTCTCAGCTAAAGTCTGCAAGAAGCCCTTCCATTTTTTCTTTAATCTCAGTGACTTCCCTCTAAGAAAACTCCAAATTTATCCCGCATCTATTTTGTCTCCTTCATTAAGTAAGCTCCTTCAGAGTAGGGATTTTTTTTTCTGCCTTTCTTTGTAACTCCAGAGCTTAGCACAGTGCCTGCAACATAGCAGATGCTTAATAAATGCTTGATGAAGATTTGGAGATGGAAAGGAATTTAATTTTACAGATGAAGAAATGAAGGATAAAATGGCTTGCCCACGTTCATAGAGGTATTAAGTGCAAGAACCAGAATTCAAATCCAGATCTGGTGACTCCAAATTTATAGCATGCTTTCCACTACAACATATGGTGAGGCAGCTGATAGAAAGAGCACTGGATTAGGAAGCAGGTTTGAATCCTAGCTCTGTTAATAAGTTAGGCATATTACTTTGCATGACTCAATTTAAGCTGGCTGAGGCTGTTTTCTTTTTCTCTTTAGCAGATTTTTTTATTAATAAATTTATTTATTTTTAGTTTTCAACATTTACTTCCACAACACTTTGAGTTCCAAATTTTCACTCCATCTTGCCCCTCCCCCCACCCTAAGATGGCATGCATTCTGAATCCCCCTTCCCCTAGTCTGCTTTCCCTTCTATTTCTTCCCCACTTCTCTTAACCCCTTCCCCTTCTATTTTCCTGTAGGGCAGGATAGATTTCTGTACTCCATTTCCCGTATTTCTTATTTCCCAGGTGCACGTGAAAATATTTTTTTTAAACATGTGTTTTTAAAACTTTGGGTTCCAAATTTTCTCCCTTCCTCCCCCCCATTGAAAAGGCAAGCAACTCAATATAGGCTATACAGGTGCAGTTATGCAAAACATTCCGTAGTAGACATGCTGTGAAAAACTAACTATTTCCCTTAATCCCATCCCACCCCCCCATTTATTCTATTCTTTCTTTTGACCCTGTCCCTCCCTCAGAAGTATTTGCTTCTGATTACCCCCTTTCCCAATCTGCCCTCCTCTCTATCATCCCCCTATTCTCTTGTCCCCTTCCCCTCCTATTTTCCTGTAGGGTAAGACAGATTTCCATACCCAATTGAGTGTGTATCTTATTCTCTCCTTAAGTCAAATCCTATGAGAATAAGGTTCACTCATTCTCTCTCACCTTCCCCTGTTTCCCCTCCACTTTAAGAGTCTTTTCTTTTCTGTTTTTTTTTGTGAGATAATTTACCCTGTTCTACCTCTCCCTTCTCCTTCTCCTAGTATAACCCTCTCTCACCCCTTAATTTTATTCTCCAGATATGACCCCTTCATCTTCAACTCACCCTTCAACACACACACACATACATATAATTTTTTCCCTCCAACTACCCTAATACTGACAAAGGTCTCATGAGTTACAAATATCATCTTTCCATGCAGGAATGTAAACAGTTCACCCTTAATAAGTCTCTTATGATTTCTTTTTCCTATTTACCTCTTCATGTTCCACTTGAGTCTTGTATTGGAAAGTCAAATTTTCTATTCAGCTCTGGTCTTTTCATCAAGAATGCTTGAAAGTCCTCTATTTCACTGAATGATAATTTTTTCCCCTGAAGGATTATACTCAGTTTTGCTGGGTAGGTGATTCTTGGTTGTAATCCTATCTCCTTTGCCCTCTGGAATATTATATTTCATGCCCTATGGTCCCTTAATGTAGAAGCTGCTAAATCTTGTGTTATCCTGATTGTGTTTCCATAATACTCGAATTTTTTGTTTCTGGCTGCTTGGAATATTTTCTCCTTGACCTGGGAACTCTGGAATTTGGCTACAATATTCCTAGGAGTTTTCCTTTGGGGATCTCTTTCAGGAGGAGATCGGTGGATTCTTTCAATTTCTATTTTGCCCTCTGGTTCTAAAATATCAGGGCAGTTTTCCTGAATAATTTCTTGAAAGATGATGTCTAAGCTCTTTTTTTTATCATGGCTTTCAGATAGTCCAATAATTTTTTAATTCTCTCTCCTGAATCTATTTTCCAGGTCAGTTGTTTTTCCAATGAGATATTTCACATTGTTTTCTAATTTTTCATTCTTTTGGATCTGTTTTACACTGTCTTGATTTCTCATAAAGTCACTAGCTTCCAATTGCTCTATTCTAATTTTTAAGAAGTATTTTCTTCAGTAATCTTTTGAACTTCCTTTTCCATTTGGCCAATTTTGCTCTTTAGGGCATTCTTCTCTTCAATGGCTTTTTGGACCTCTTTTGCCATTTGGGTTAGGCTATTTTTTAAGGTGTTATTTTCTTCAGTATTTTTTTGGGTCTCCTTTAGCAAGCTGTTAACTTGCTTTTCATGATTTTCTTGCATCACTCTCATTTCTCTTCCCAGTTTTTCCTCTACTTCTCTTACTTGCTTCTCAAAATCCCTTTTGAGCTCTTCCAAGGCCTGGGACTGACTCATATTTTTCTTGGAGGTTTTGGATGTAGGAGCTTTGACTTTGCTGTCTTCTTCTCATTGTACATTTTGATCTTCTTTGTCACCAAAGTAAGGTAATATAGTCTGACTCTTTTTGCACTGCTTGCTCGTGATCCCAGCCAGTTACTTGAGCATTAAACTCTTTGTTAAGGTAAGAGTCTGTTTCCAATGTGGAGAATGTACTGTCCCAAGCTTTGGGAGTTTGTACAGCTGTTTTCAGAGATACTTCTAGGGACCTGAAAAGTGTCAGTTCTTCCAAGGTGCTATGATAAGGGGCGAGGTGTTTGCTCTCCACCGCCACAAGCTCCACCATACTAGTGTTCCTCCTCACCCCAGGACCGCCCCTCAGAACTGTGACCCAGATCCAAGCACCGATAAAGCAAGAAATTCCTGCCTCAGCACTGGCAAAGAGATCCCTGTAATCCCCCTCTGATCAGCAACTTGATACCCCCTCAGTCTGTGGGCTGGAAGCTCAGGTGGCAGCCGCGGCCTCAGACCTAACTTGTCTCTCTCACTGCAGTCACAGACTTTCCCCACTGACCTTCTAAGTTGTCTTTGGCATTTGTGTGTTGAGAGGTCAGGAAACCACCACAGCTGCCTGTGATTCAGTCCTCTGAAGCCTGCTCCAGGTTCGCCAAACTGTGCTCCTCTCCCTGCCCAGCGTGATATACCTTTCTGATCAGCCATCCAGGTTGTTTTGGGCTGGAAATTTGTTTTACTCTGTCTTTTTGTGGGTTCTGCTGCTTTAGAATTTGTTTAGAGCCATTTTTTATAGGTATTTGGAGGGGTCTGAGGGAGAGCTCAAGCAAGTCACTGATTTCCCTCTGCCATCTTGGTGCTGCCCACTGAGGCTGTTTTCTTGGGTGTAAAATAGAATAATAACACTTGCACTGCCTCTATGAAGGGGTTCTTGTGAAGATCAAATTATAAAGTATATGTGAAAACTTTTCAAAAAGTATAACTATAAAATTTAAGCTTTTTTTTATAAAATAGGATTTTCACTAGAGTGATAATAGTTAACAAGAATACCTTTAAAAATCATTACTATGAATGCTAGTAATTAAATAAAAATTAACATCTGAATCAGACATTAAGCTTGGCTATTCCTCATATTACTTCCCACATGGTAAATTTAAAAATCAAAATTATAATACTAGGTATGTCATAACTATATTAAGGTATTTTATTGTTTTCTAAAGTTTAGACAATAAATTTCTGCAACAAAACTAAAAAAATACATGCATACATAACCAACATCTTTTGCTCTTTCTCTCAACATGCACACAGACAGAGGTTGGTATGCTGCTAAAAGTGTTACAAATCTGAATATGACAGAAAAATATATACTATTCCTTTCCAAAATACGCACATGCATTAAATTGGGGGAAAAGGCAACCTAAAGGCTAGGATGTGCTGAAATTAATAAACTTGAATTCAACCAATAAGTATTTATTGTTTTTTTAATTCAGTGAACAAGTAATCACGTTTTATATGATCACAGCCCCTCACACCCTGCAAATAAATATTAATAAATGTTGGTCATGCTAATAAATGTCTGTTAAATCAAACAGGTTCTCTTCAGGACATAAAATATACACCATAAAGAGTCCTTTACTATTCAAGAGCTTATTAATCTAGTTAGTGGTACACATGAAAGCTTTAACACTAATTATCACATGATATTTTGTGATGGAGACATAATTTCCTTGGTGTTGATACCCTTTTCATAGATAGAGATACCAATTATCCCATTCCTTTTTATCCTATGTGACTCTAGCTCATGTCTTTCCCTAATCCTCTAAAGAAAAGCTAATGTTAGTTACATTTGATTTATACAGTTCCTAAGTTAACAAAATTACACTTCATTTTGTAATAGATGTTTGCATTTGTTCTCTTAGGTTTGCTATATTTATGCAGATTAAGGTTATCTTGTTTTCTGCAGGCACTGGAAAGAAAAAGAATCCCATTTCTGCATTTTTGAGGGCTTTTTTTTGCCTTCATATACCAATTTGAAGGATACCTTTACTCAGTACCAGTTTTTTTTTGTTTGAATTTGAGCCACGTCACAAATTTGTAGTGGTGTTTTTGTTTTAAAGAAGATTTTCAATACATGAAAGATATACTTTTTCTTCAAAAAAATCAGGCATGGGTTATTTTTGCTACTTGTATTTAGCTCACTGAAGCCTTTATCTGTTTGTGAAGTGATAATGATATCATATACAAAACGAAACCTCCAAAAACTAAACTGTCATCTCTGGGTATAGCTGTTGTCTAGTTAAAGATCAATACTTATTCATGATTTGGGGGATGAAATTTTTCACTGGTAAATTACATAAAATGTAAAAATAATTTTATATTATTCATATATTATAACATAATAAGCATAATTGTGTCGAGGTTATTTACCATTTATAAATATTACACATTATATTATTAATTATATCATATAATGTTATATATAATCTAATTATATTTTATACAATGTATTACATATGCTTAATGTATTTATGAAACTAATCTAATATTGAGCAGATCTGTGAAAGGGACATCCACACCAGTGGAATCATGTATTTATCAATGTATTATAAAATAACTGGTGTTAAAGTTTTCATGTGTCCCACCAACTATATTCATAAGCTCCTCAATGTCAAAGGGCTCTCTATGGAATGTATTTTATGCTTGTTTACTGTTCCTTAATATTCCATGGGCAATAGTGTACATGATAAGCCCACTCCCTTTTTTTCATAGTATATCTTACTGGAGGGGAGTCAAGATAGCAAAGTGAGAAGAAGCATTTTTTGCTCACCTTGCCCAGCCTACCTTCTCCACAATGACTGAGAAAATGTACCAGTTCAGCTTCTGATCAGGAAAGCCAAGAAAAAGACACAATGAGTCATTTTTCCAGCCCTGGGCAGCCTAGGCAGACAGAACTGTAGACAATGGGGACAGGGGTTGGCCAGGAGCACATACTGTGGCAATCATAAGGAACATTTCAGTAGCCAAAAACAGAAAGAAGATCAAGACAGGGCACCAGGGCAGAAAGTGATCCCAGGAGATCCCTGAACTACCACTGGGTACAGGAATGGATGCCATCTGGCACCTGTCACCAATTACTCAGTTCTGCCACAGATCTATGGCAGAGAGATCACTCCAGAGCATGGGCCCTAGCTTTGTACTAGCAAGGAACAAGTTCCAGAAATGTAGCTGTGTGACTCTGATCCCAGGAAGAGAACAGCAAGGATGTGGTTCTAGCCTTTAGCCTAGCTTGTAAGCTTGCAGTGGAATAACCAGTAAGGAGCTCCAGATCAAAGAGGAGACAGCAGTTTAGTCACCTTGCACCTGAAAAACCTTCCATTTGGCTAAGAGACTGAGTTCATCAGCAGTCTACTGATATTCTCCACCACAATGGGTCAGAGCAGAGCTCAGATCAGAAGGGCAGTGAATAGACTTCTCCTCGAATCAGACTACTTTAAGACAAGTAAAAACTTGCAGGCCCTCAGATTGAGTTGTAAAAGCAGTCAGTAATAAGGACTCAAAAGGCCTGATATCCCCCACCCACCTTTACCAACAGTATGCAGAACGCAGCAATAACACAACGTCCAAAGTTAGGAAGTAGGCTAGAAGAATGAGAAGAAAAAAATATCCTGTTATAAAGAACTACTATGGTGACAGGGAAGCTCAAGACAATTAGTATAAGAGGATGATGAAAAACATCTACAACTTGTAAAGCCTCAAAGAAAAATGCAGCTTAGAAACAAGCCCAACAAGAATTTCTAGAAGAGTTTAAAAACACTCAAAAAAACAAAAACAAAAACACAAAAGCCATGGAAAAAAGATATGAATAGAATTAACAACTTGCAAAAAGAAGCACAAAAATCTTACTGAAGAAAATAACTACTTGAACATTAAAAGTTGCCAAATGGAAGCTGATGATTCCATGAAATATCACGACATAATAGAAGCCAAAAGTCTGGAAAACAGAAGAAAATGTGAAACGTCTCATAGGAAAAATAACTGCCTTGGAAAAGAAAGTGAAGAGAGATAATTTAAGAAGCATCAGAATACCTAAAAGCGATGAAAAGAAAAGGGTTTGAATAGCATTAAAAAAAATTGATCAGATACTTTAGAACCAAAAGGTGAAGTCCAAATTGAAAGAAGGGACTGGTCACTTCCTGAAACTCATAGTATATATTGTCAATAATGTCTTTTATGCTAATTGTAGCATCTAAGTCATTAATGAGACATGAGACAGTGTAGTTATTCCTGTCACACAACTTCTGTTAGACTTTTGGATTATTTATAATTTTGATTCTGCTGAGAATCCATATAACATCACATGTAGAACACTGAACTTAAAGACAACGCCTCTGTGGCGGTGAGGTTTTGGGGATCATTAAAAGCACTCCAATATTTCCCTGCTGAGATTTTAGTCTGGTTTCCTCTTTCTCAATCTGTCCCTCTAAAATATACATATTGAACTAACTGGAAAGAATGAGCTTACTGCCCAAACTATGAAGTGGTTGGAAGCTGTGTTTTTCATCTTTGTTTTTCCATCATGAATTGTTATAAATGATTTCTTTGCATGTCAGTACATTTCACTCAAGAATGTTTATAATATTCTGGAACTCAATGCAATGGGTATAATGCCAAATTAAAAAAAAAGATAAATAACATGTGGAAGATCTCACTATCAGACTTCTCTATTGACAGGAAATTACTTGTTCTTTTATTTTAACTGTCAGCACTTCAGATAAGCATCTTTCCCTGTATTATCTATAGCCACACATTTATAATCTTCAGTTAATCTCATTTGAATAAATATTAGAGGCCATTTAATCCAACCCACACCTGAACAAGAATCCTCCTTAAACCATTCCCATAAATGGTCTTCTACCTTTGCTCCTGGCAATTTTATCACCCACTGCCCATTACTTTTCCACATGACAGCAGTCAATAAGCATTTGAAAGACTCATGGGTTCTCTAAATCTACTCTTCTCTAGGTTACATACTGCCAATACCTTCAACTGATCTTGATATATATGTGGCTTAGAAACTCAAATAATTAAAAGTAGAAATATGAACAGAAATTAGAGCTTTCACAGTAATTCAGAGTCAAAGAGATTCATTTTTTTCAGAATAGTGAAGAATCTCTTTTAAAACTGAATGCTGGAAGACTGAGAACTCAAAAAAACAGAGATGGAAGAAATAATATCAGAATAAAATCAAGAGAAAGTAAAATTAGAAGAGTTCATGAGAGCTCTGTATTTTAAAGCAATTGTCTTTGAAAACAGAAGACAAGAAAATCTGAAAATGATTGTTCTTTCATAAAAAAATAGAAATTCTATGTTTAAAGAAATCACAAAAAAATTCTCCAAAGTATTGGCAACAGAGAATAAAGTAGAGATCAACAGAACAAACAGGATGGTAGGAAAGAAACTCCAAGTTCTCCATCCAAAATTATAGTCACCAACCTCCAAGGATTCTACCTCAAAATACTCAAATGGATCTGCAATGCCATGAATGTCAATACTTCAATTAATCATGCAGATCACAGCCTATCCATTTTAGCCATCACTTGTCTAGGTATTGCCTCAAGTCCATCACAAGAGAGCCATCCCATATCTTAAGTGCCTCTTTTGCTTTCTTTGAACTTCAAGATCTATTTATCTACAGCCCTTTAAGTCTCTCTACTGAACCCTATTCTCACACCATCTATTTCCTAATGGACATTTTTGAACTGTACATCAAATTCATTATGTCAAAACCAGAACCCTGTATATTCTTTCAAAATTTATAAAAATTCTTTTTTAACCACAAATTTAATTATCCATAAACATGAACATTTCAATATAAACTTCTTTATAACAAAACATTAATTCTGATAATATATACTTTTCCTAACATAGTAACCATGAAATAACCCATAAAATGCAGTACACAAAATAAAATTGGCAACATGCAAAACATTTTTTCTCACTAGCAATTCCCTAGAATTCTGTGATCTCTTGTGTTAACATCTCAATTAAAAAAAATTATTTCAGAGAACATTCACTTTTCATAACACATGAAATCTACAACACCATAAATACTGTACAGCAAATAAAATCTTAAAACTAAAACATTTTTTAACCTGAATCTTACCTTCTACTGTGTCAGATGGCAATGTTAGGGTATTGTACTGTATACTATACTGCTGTAAAACTTTCTACCTTGGTCATTCTCTGAAAATTAAGGGAAAGGTTGCTGGGACTTGAATAAAATATAGTCAGTGTGGTTCACTCAATTCCTACTACCAACTGGTATTCTAATCCCCTCAATTACCTCCCTGGTGAGGTCTCAATATCACCTCTGATACTTTGTCTATGCCACTACCCTGACTCAGGCCCTCACCCCCTCTGTCCTAAACTACTGCAATAACCTTTCAAATAGTTTTGTCTGCTTTCACTCTCTCCTTTCTGTAATTCATCTTCTAGTTAGCTGCCAAAATAATTCCCAAAGCACAGGTCTGACATATCACTCCCCTGTTCAAGAAGCTTCAGTGACTCTACATTGCTTCTAGGATAAAATACAAACTCCACTATTTAAAGTCCTTCACAAGCCGGCTATATCCTCGTTCTAAGCTGGGTTCAAAATCTCTCTCATACATTCTGCATTCCAGTAAACCTGGCTTACCTGTTGCTCCCACACCCACATCCCATCTTCTGCCCTGCACCTTTGCAGAGCCTCTCTTCCTTGCTTGGAATGCTTTCCTCATCAACAGCTGGGCTTAGAATCTTTACTTCCTTCAAGGCTCAGTTTAGCCTCCTCCACCTCACAATGGTTAGCTTTTCCCCAAATCCCAAAACTACTTATTTGGTGTAAATATTTATTTGCTTATCTCTGGTGCATGTTATTTTCCAACTCCAAGTAAAAGGTTGTAACTTGAGGACAGGCACAGCTTCATTTTTGTCTGTGACTACATCTAATTTTTATCCAAATAATCATTGTATACCAAGGATCCATAACAGAACAGAAAAACCGAATCATGAATAAGCCGAAGACATATCTCTCATTCAACCCTGGTTGGAAAGTTGTGTAGGGGAGTAAAGGACTCCTTCTAGGAATCTTATAATCTTGAATCTACCTCCCCCCATCCCATTTCTTAATTTATAGGTCAGAATCACGGAATGAAGGAATCATAGCTTCTCAATCCAAAACTAGAAATATAACATATGATTTCTGCATTGGGACAACGGTCTGCATCCAGGCATGAACTTCTTTATCAACCCCTATCACCCTCAACACATATCATCCTATATTTGATGATCAAAAACCTTGGCCTTTCTGGGGCCATCACCAATCATTCTGACTTATGTCTCACCATTGGACTCAGATGACTCTGGAGGAGAGAGTGAGACTGATGATTCTGCACAGCTCTGCCTCACTTAAATCCAATTCACTCGCAAGTCTCACCCTCCTGATGTCATTGGTCCTCCTTGAGAACAAAGGACAAACAACAACACCACCACCAAAGATGATCAAAGAAATCATAGATCTGGAACTTGAAGGAACCTTAGAAGGCAATCTAGTCCAGGATTCCTCATTTTACAAATGAGGAAAAAGAGACCCAGTGAGGATACAACATAGGATGTTTTATGGATACTTTTCCACATAGGACCAGGGGTTCAAATTCAAAACTACCCCATTTAATCCAAGACATCAGTTCACTTTACCATCAAGATATGAAGTATTTAACAGTAAATCTTGCACAATGGGACACATGACACATGCATATACACATGCAATACCCATGGCTAAAAAAAAGTGAGCTAATACTTCCTTCTTGTCAGTTAAGCAGAGTAAAACAAAGAGAAGCAAGAATCTAAAAGCTCAAGGTTCAACCCTCCTCTCTTCTCCAAACACACTTGACAGGAACTATAGAATTTGAATATGGCTACTAATCTGGAGGAATGATTACTGAGACAAACAGTATGCTTCAATGTAATTTTTAACCCCTCAAAAATGCCAAGTGGGAATTATACTTTACTATCAAGTGAATCGGGATACATTCTGAGGACTGTATGATAATTTTGGGTACCTAGATACAAGAGGCTAAATATGTGGTTTTCAGTTAATGCATGAAAAAGCACCACAGGAAAAAAAATTCCTTTAAAATAAAACAAAAAAAAATTAGCCTTCATAATTCCTGTCCACAGAGACAGCACAATTAAACACTAGGGCTAAATTAGACTTTAGAGAAACATGCCAATAAAGCAGTTTTTAAATACACTATTAATTTTTATGGCCTTTAAGAAATACTGTCCAATGGATACAATGTGTTAATGAGCTGGAACAACAAACATTTCCAGAAAGGTTTATTTTTCATTCTATGGGGCTTTAAATTTCTGTCTTTCTGATTAGGCACGACTATAGTGCTCACTTGAAATACAAAGAGCTCTTTTAAGAAGAAGTCACATGAGAATCTTTGAGATGTAATTTTTCCTTTTTAATTAAGAGAAAAGCATTGGTTATACTCCACTGATTGTTTACTTAACAGGGCATAGAGATGTCAAACACTGGCATGTAGAAACTTGAGCAACTATGAACTTCAAAATATTCAACTTCTACAAAGCTAAATGTATCACACCACTCACCTTTGTTGTGAACTATGACTCACTGAAATGTCACTATGCTAACAATTTAAATGGTTAATGTGATTCTTTCCAAACATAAACTGAATAATTTTCCTAATCTAGGGCTCTATACTTTTAAAACTACCGTGAAGCCCATGAATATTCCTTAAAGATTATAACTGACATTTCGTTAGCAATTACCAAGTTTCCACAATTTTATATTCGTTTAATATGTCTTAATTCACCTTACTCAGCTTCATAAAGGAAGCAGCATGGCACTGGGAAAAAGAGGACTGGATTCAGAGTCTGAGGACCAGGTTTTAATTGTAGCTTTGCTTACCAAACTCTGTAACTTGAGGAAAGTCATGTAACCTATTTGGATCTCAAGTGCCCTCATTTATAAAATGACTAGGTTGGACAAGGTGACCTTTAAGGTTTCTTCCAGGTTTAAAATCCAAGGTATCTTTTCATAAAAGAAGAAAACATTGTATTAAAGAAGAAAGAACACTGAACTTGAAGTCAGAAGACCTGGGTGGGTATCCCAGTTCTACCACATTTTATGTGTTGTACCTTGATCAAGTCACTTTACCTCAGTTTCCTAATCTGTAAAATGACAGAAGATGTGGAACTGAAAATCATTCCAGTTTCTAACAGTCTGAAGGTATCATGAATTAGTGCTTTGTATTTTTAGCACTAAAAAAAATTAGTTATTTCACTTTTGGTAAAGGAATAGATAACTTTATAATACAGTGATTCTACTAAAATAGTCCCTAGAAGTTAAGCAAGAAAAAAAATGACTGGGGAAAAAGGCATTCTAATATCCATGTTTTTATCTATTACTATACAGTTTTAGGGGGTATCAAAACCAAGGTATATAAACACAAGACAACAGTAATGTAAAATAATATTTCACACATTCAGTTATTTATAAGCATATAAATATGTACAAAGTAAACATATGTAAGTATGTTACAAGTAGTTACTTGTACACATGTAAGTATATAAAAGTAAATACAGAATTACTTGGGGGGGGCACTAACAACTGGCAGAAACGGAGAAAAGTCTTACTAATGAAGAGACAATTGAGCTGAGGTCTAAAGGAAGCGAGGGATTCTGAGAAGCAGAAGTGAGCAGATAATACATTTCAGATATATATGGTGGACAGCCTGTCCAAAGGAGATGGAATATCATGGAGAAGGAACAGCAAGAGGCTAGTTTGGCTGGAATGCACACATTTGCAGGAAGTCGTATTTAAAAAAGCCTAAAAATGGAGGCTGGAGCAAGACTGTGAAACTAGATGGTGAAGGGTTTTAAACACCAAATAGAGGATTTTGTAATTTATCCTAGAGGCAACAGACAGTCACTGGAGCTTTGTGAGCCAAAGAGCAACAAGGTCAGACCTGTGCTTTAAAAATATTCACCTGGAAGCTCTGGGAGTGATAGGGGGTGGAGGAGTGATTGGAAAGCGGACAGACAATGCAAGTAAAACAATTAGGAAATTACAGCAATTGTCCAGGGCAATAGGTGATGGGGATCTGAACCAGGGTGGTGGCTGTGTGAACGAAGAGAAGGGAATGAATGCAAGAGATTTTAGAAATAAGGAATGGATATGGAGTGTTTAGAGTTGGGGATTGTTCATAATACTATAATGACATTACAAGACTTAAACATGTGGTAAATTATTACATTATGGTAAAAGTAAAAAATAGGAAACTAAGATAAATTTGTATATGCTACAGAAATATTTGCCAGCTTCTCCTAACTTACCTGTTATGACAAGGGCAAACATGACAGGTAGGTAAAACTTCAATGCCCTTAGGCTTCTTAAGAAGATTGCCACCCCCCACACTCTCCTCTCTATTCTAACTTTCTACCAGTTCCCCGGGTATACAGTAACCCCCTCTTATCAAAATCAGCTCTAAACCCCATCTTTTCAAAATCAGTTCTCATGTTTGTATGTGAATTTAAGTCAATGTGATACACTCTCTCTTGTATTTGGGCCCTTGCAATTTAAAATTTATCTTTGCAACTAAGGAATCAAAAGGGTTTTTTCCCCTCAAAAGGAAATCTGGACAACAATGAAAATACATGTGGAAGATATAATCTTGGCATTGGTGGGATCTTCTTGTACCCCTGAAATTATAATATGGAGATAACTACAGAACAGAAACGATCTGTTCTTAATGTTGTCTAGAAACAGAAATGTTCAGAAATTGCAAACAAAGAAGGGTAGCTTATCACAGGAAAAAATTCTGATCAACTCTAGGCAGCAAAACCGGAAAAATATTTACGTTTCGACAGGTGCCATTTTTCTCTAATATAAATTAAGGTCAAAATTAAAGCTGAACTAGTGCAAACATAGCTAATATTTGTCCACCTACAAATAAAATGGCTTTAGGCAAAAATGAAAACATCCTTACCCAACCAGGAACCACACAAGTCATTAAATTTTGATGTACTAGAGGACAAGCAATGATAGCAGAGTAAGGGGAAGTAATAAAGCCCTCCCTCTACAACTTTTCTAACAAAGTTCTAAAGGAGTGCTTATAAGTGATATAAGAAGAAACCACAGGGTCTCATTTTTTTTTCCCAGTGCAATGTTAAAATTTTAGCCCTCAAGCAAATGACCAAGATAAGAACCACAGAAACAAGGGTGGTCTGGCACTATGATTGCTCTCACCCCAAAGCAGGATACTCATGGCTCAGGCCAAAACTAAGAACAGCAGTTGCTCAGGAAACTAACCTACCCCAGGACTCAGTGCCGAGGAACCAGTCAAAGTCACATAAGCTTTAGCAGCAATCACTGGGGGAAAAAAAAAGAGCAGAAAGAATGTAATTAAATATTCCAAAAGGTAAAGGATATAAGTGTACAACCAAGAATAACTTAGAAAAACTGAGTATAATCCTAAAGAACAAACAATGGACCCTTAATAAAATACAGGACTTCTAAGCTTTCCTTAATAGAAGAGCAGAGTTGAGGAGAAACTTGCTATCTTTACACAGAGAGGATATGCTGATAGAAAATCGATACAAATGAAAAAAGGGAGGAGGGGGGCAGCAGGAGTCACCTGAACTTAATTTTTATCTGAACTAGCCAAAGGATAGCAGAAGACATGCACAGAAAGAGTTGGGGATAGAAATGCATTCAATTCAATGGAGAAACAGGAGGTGACAGGGAGTATGAGGAATTAGAGGAAGGGTAAATTCAGGGAAGGATTATTCATAAGCAAAACAAACTAAGCTCATAGGGCACATTGTAAAAATGGGTTGAAAAGAGGAGGAAGGGTAAGAAGTTTTCATGAGGGTCTGTTTATGAGGAAGAGAAAGGAGACAAGGGAGCAGACTTCACTGCATCAACTATAAAGCATTGGTACTGAACACAATCTCTCACCAATCTCCAGAGAGTCAACTAAGAGTACAAAAGAAGAGAATGAAGAAAAATACACATTTAATAATCATAACTGTGAATGTGAATGAGATGAATTCAACTCCAAAACAGAAGAGGACAATATTAGAATGGATTAGAAAGAAGAATCCAACCATATGTTGTTTATTAGAAACACACATGAAACAAAGACACAAGCAGAGTTAAAATAAGGGGGATTGAGCAAAATCTGTTATGCATCAGCTGAACTCAAAAAAGCATAAGTAGCAGTGATGATCTCAGTCAAGATAACGGCAAAAACAGACTTGATTAAAGAGATGATTATGCTGAATATAACCAAATTTATCAATACTTAACAATTAGCAACTAAATACTTAAAGGAAAATCTAAAGAGTTAGAAATAGATAATAAAATTACAGCAGTGGGAAGCTTCACTGTACCCCCTGCCCTCAAGGAACTCACAATCTAATGAAATTCACACTTATCAGATTGACAAAAAAAGGAAAATGGCAACTGTTGGTGGAGCTATGGAAAGAGTCATATCAATGCATGCTGTTGAACCTGTGAATGGGACCAGGCATTCTTTTTTTTTTTTCTTTTTGTAAGGCAATCAGGGTTAAGTGACTTGCCCAGGATCATATAGCTAGTAAGTGTTTAGTGTCTGGTCTGAGGCCAGATTTGAACTCAGGTTCTCCTGATTTCAGGACCAGTGCTATATCCACTGCGCCACCTACCTGCCCCAGGGACCAGCCATTCTTTAAAGCAATTTGGAACTATGCCCCCAAAAGTTATTAAACCATGTAGATCCTTTGACCTAATGATTTCACTACTAGGCCTATGTTCCAAAGAGATCAAATAAAGAGGAAAGGGACACCCCATACGAACAAAAATATTTATCGCAGCTCTTTTTTTTTTTTGGTGGCAAAGAACAGAAACTAAAGGTATGCTCATCAATTAAAGAATGGTAAAACAAAGTATGTTATCAGTCATCCAGTGAATAAAGATTTATTAAACTTATGTGAGAGGGAGACACTGTGCAAAGCACCAAGGTTACAAAGAAAGGCAAAAACAGTCCTTTGCCTTCTGGGAGATCACACTGTAAATATACATCTAAACATCTAAATAGCTATGAACATATGAGATATATACATAGAAAATTGGCAGTAACCTCCAAGGGCATGCACTAATGGGAGTGCGGGGCGTGGGAATGGGGGAGAAAGCAGTGGACCTAGGAAACCCCTCGTAGAAGGTAGGATTTGAGATGAGTCCTAAATAAAGCTAGAGAAGTCAGGAGGTAGAAAAGGGGAGAAAGAGAATTACAGTCATGAGGGACAGCCAACTGAAAACATATAGAGTAGAGATATAGTGCCACCCGTGAGGGTTCAGCAAGAACAGTTATATTTTCTAGATAGCAGAGGAAATAAATGGTAGTAAAGTATACAGCAGGAAATAAAGTGAAAAGAAAACTGGAAATACTGAAAGGAGGCTATGTTGTAGAAGGTTTTATAAACTAAACACAAGACTTTATATTTGATCCTGGAAGTAATAGGGAGCCACTGGAGTTTACTGAGTAGGGGAAGGAAGTGGTCAGAATTGTGCTTCAGAAAAATCACCTTGGCAGCTGTGCAAAGGATGAAATGAAGTGAGGAAAGACTTGAGTCAGGGAGACTAATTAGGAGGCTAATACGAAGCCAGGCAAGGTGTAATAAGTGTCTGAAAGAGGGCTGTAACTTTATGAGTGGAGAAAGGAGAGACTATAGGAAAGATGTTGAAAAGATAAAAACATTAGAACTTGGCAACAGATTTGAATGTGAGTGAGGAGCTGAGGATGACATCTAGGTTAAGAGCATGGGTGACTGGAAACATGATGCTTCCATAGTAATAAGGAAATTCAGGGAAATGTTTTGGGGAAAAGATAATTAGTTCTGTTTTGGGCATATTGAGTTTAAGATGTATATGTGTCATAGGAAATGATGAAATGGACAATTTCAAATAAATCAACTGAAGTGAGTAGAACCAGTAGGACAATTTAAACTCATTTAAAAATGATCTCCTATGTTAAGAGATGCCAAGTATTTTCTAATGTCACATAGCTTTTACATATATTCTCCCCTAAAGTTCACAATTTTACATGAGACAAAGCTTTAGGAAGCCTTTTTCACCATCCAAATACTTTAACTTAGACAGTGGCTTCTGAAGCAGGGGAACACAAGCCAGGATGGTTCTTAAAGTGAACAAAGTTAAGTAAAGGAAGCTGGAAGCAGGAAGATCCAAAGGCAAAATACAAAAGTGCAGGCAGGTATAATGCTCTGCACACAAGAGGATCGATAAAACATTTGTTGCATTGAACTGCAACAGTTTCAACATGCTTCACCAAAATGAGAGAACTATTTTGATGACTATGGTTCAGTCAATTAAACTACAACTTTGGAGAATAACTTCCAGCCAGAAGATGCCACAATGGATCTGATATAGCTATATGAGAAATAGCATTTCAAATCTGATTTCAAGGAAGATGACAGAAATTAAGTGAAGGTGACAATGTTTGTCTTAAGATAGTGAACACCTGCTCTACCTCTTTGACTTTAAGATCCAGAAAGGGATATCAACAATCAGTACTTGCCGAATCTATTTTTATTAAATACTGAATCTTTTAAAATTAAATTATCCTTCTAAAAAGGAGGAAAAAATCTTCAGTTATACATTTTCCAAACAGAATACCAATATTTGTTATTTAGAAAAGGCTCAAGGATATGGTTAGCATTCTTGCATAGAAACAATTGGCCAACATTATGACACAGAATCACTGCTGCTACTTTTAAAAAATTTAATACCTCATAGGATTACATATGTTTAACTGATTTTCAATTAAAACTTAATACTATTTTAAGCTTTGCTTAGACCTGTGATTTCACATAACTGTAAATGCACCCCTTTACCAATTATCCCTTAAATGTCTGTAGTTCTGAGAGAAATGATAATTATTCACCAATTGTTAATATGGGGGATGCTGGAGGATCCAGGGGTTTTTCCCTTTCTATTTCTTCATTCCAAGTCCAGTCCTTCTGAAGGACAGTGCTGACAGTGAGATATTCTCTTCAATCTTGGGCAGGACCCCATACCCAAGTGGGAGTCTATTTCTGATTAAAAGGTAAAGAGAATCTAACCGAGGTGAATTCTGTCCATTGTTCTATTCAGGCAGGACTAGGTGGAGAATAGATCCTTCGTATACATTGCCCAGGCAAGAGCGGGCTAGCCAGATGAGGGCAGACATAAGCAAAGACAAGCACCCAGCCTCTCATAAGAATAGGTCCACCTCTCATTATAATATTCATTATTTCATTAATTGTTAACCAGACAGAACTGATTTCCACACATCTGGGACAACCCCTTTTCCAAAGCTATTTAACCATTCGATGGTCCCCAAGGTTTGTCTTTGGTAATAAGAGAAACCATGGACATCAATTTATTATTTGCTAGCCATAATTAACTGATTATTATTATTATTAATTATTCAGAAATTATGTCTCTCAGATTTTCAATTGTCTCAGTTCCTTATAGTTTAGAAAGGGTTGTTATATCCACTGTCTCACTGAATGATTACAATCACTCTATGAGTGAGACAAGACAATAATTATCTACAATTTGTAACAGGGAAGACATTTAAATGACTTACCCAGAGTCACCTAGCTAGTCGAGAGGTGAACTATGCCTGGAACGAAAGTATTTTTTACTTAGGTTCTATACACTTTTCTCCCCCACAAAACACCTCTCAGTAAGATCAATCTAATGCTAAAGACACATTTTACAAATATAAATGGGAATAAATGTCATCAAGTATTATTAAGTATTCTCATAGAACAGATGCAAAATATGCTTGTCAATATCCAATAAATGGCTGGGTTGAATTTATAAATCAACAATGACAATACTATTCAAATTAATTTATGGATTTAATTATATAACCATGAGCTACTCCACAGAGGTAAATGAAGTAATAAAATTTATGTGAAAAGAGAAATGAACTGCTCCTTTCCCCATACTATGAAAGGGAGCCACTATGATATAGAGAAAAGAGTTTTGGGTCTGTAACTATAAACAACAATGACAAAATCTGAAGAGAAAATAAAGTTAAAAGAGATCAGAAGGGAGTATAGAAACAGTATATCACTGTTACTTTATGACAGTTAACATACATACATTGTTGTATAATTGTATGCTATTGTATAAATAAATTACAAATAACATCAGGTTTATGTGGTTTTATGTATGAATATTTTATTTGTATATTTGAATTTGTTGATGGTTAGCAATTTAGTCATTAGTGATATCATGTCACAGCAAAAGAACTCCCTCTGAAAATAGGCAAGTCATTTAAACTAAATAAGCCTGCACTTATTTATCAGTAAAATGGGGATAAATAATATTTGCCATATCTCATACTGTGAGGATCCAATGAAATAACAATCATTAAAAAGTCCTATTTAAATACAGTATTATTAAATTTACCCCACAATGTTTAAGTTCAATCCAATTCAAACAAAATTTAGCTATGACAGATGATCTACCCTCATGGAATTTATAGCCTAGTAGGAACTAAGGTCAATGCACATATTATCGTACTATGCATAGAAGTACATTTTTTTTTAAAAAAGGTATACCAATTGAGGTTACAGAAGGCAAAGATCTTTACAGTCTAGGGGGATAAGGCTTCTTAAGAGAAGCGGCACTTAAAGTAAGTTTTGGTTCTTAATTCAAGTCTTTTTTAATTTATTCCTCTTCTCTCCTTTATCCTGGGACACTTCCATCATAAACTCCTCCCCCAGCAAAAAAAATTTTTTTTTAACATTTCAGCAAAACTAATCAACATATTAGCAACAACTGATCACACATGCAGTATTCTACAACCAGGAATGAAGCAGGAAAGGGTGTCGTGTCTTTAGTCAAGGGAGGAGATAGTAGCCAGGAGGGAATAGTTAATAATGTCAAATACCGTAGAGCAGGCCTGCACAACCTGCGACCTGCCAAAGGATTTGGGGCAATCTGTAAAAAATGTAGAGGAAAGCACCGTCTACATTTTTCATGGGTCACCCAAAATCCTCTGGCGTGCCTGCAGGCCATAAGCAGCTTAATGGCCACAGGTTGTGCAGGCCTGCTGTAGAGAGGCAGAGGCTGGGGTCCAGGGAAAAAAAGAAAAAAAAAGGCCACTGGAGATTTGTTCTTTTAATGAGCGGTCTTTAGGAGTTTAGTCTCAGAATAGTGAAGACAAAAACGATTTTGTAAAGGGTTGGGAAGAGGGGAAGTTGTAAAGTAGAGATACTGTGCAGACTTTTTCAAGAAAACTGGAAATGATAATTTGAGTCAGGTCTTGAAAACAGAAAAGAATTCAATCAAGGACATAGATACTCGTATTAGCATTTGCAAAAAGTTGCACAGAAAATGGCAAAATAGAGAAGCATCAGCTGAGCTCTCCCAAAATTCCCCTCCAAATAACTTTAATGCCTCAAATCAAATTCAGGGGTGGTAGAGCAACAAAAGGTCAGAATGAGATGTTCTTCCAGTCCAAGAAAACACAGGAGGTTGGAAAGAGAGATCTGTCACATGAGAGAGGAGGCTGGCCCAGAGTGCATGTGGAAGAAACACCCATAGGTGACTAAGTAATGAAGAGAGAAGCAGTAGCAGCAGCAGCTTTGGGAATTCTTAAACCAGAGACAGTAAGAGGACCAGCTCTAAAAACAGCAGTGAGAAAAAGCCTGAAGCTTTGAGACTGAGACCCTCACCCCAATGCCAGGAAAAGAGCCCAACATTAACATAAAGTCTTAAATCAAGAAACAGGGTAAGAAAATGAGCAAATGACAACAATAAAAAGAACCTGGTCACAAAAAGCTACTATGGTGAGAGGAAAGATCAAGATACAAACTCAGAAGACAATGAAGTGAAAAACAGCTGCAAGCAGAGCTCAAAGAAAACTGTGAACTGGACATAAGGCCAACAAGAATTCTTGAAAAGAGCTAAAAACATGATTGGCATAATCAAATAAGAGGCAGAGGAAAATTTGGGCAAAGAAATGAAAGCAAAGAAAGAAAATTATGAAAAGATAATCAACAGTTTGGTAAAAGAAGCACACAAAAAAGCTGAAAATACCTTAAAAAACAGAATTGGTCAAATGAAAAAAGAAGTACAAAAATTCACTGGTGAAAACAATTTCTTAAAAAGCAGAACTGGATAACTGGAAAAAGAGAAATACAAACCCCACTCCAGAACATTCTTTAAAAGTCAGAATTAAGTAAGCAGAACTAATGACTCCACAGACATCAAGTAACAGTGAAACAAAGTCAAAAGAACAGAAAACGTGAAATATCAGAAAAAAACAACTGACCTAGAAAATAGATTGAGGACAGATAGTTTAAGAATTACTGGATTACCTAGAAGTCATGATGAAAGAAAGAGCCTAGACATCATAGAAATTATCGAGGAAAACTACCTGATATCCTCGAACCAGGGGGTAAAAAAGAAACTGAAAGAATCCATTGATCACCATGTAAAAGAGTTTCCAAAATGAAAATTCCCAGGAATATTATAGCCAAATTTCAGAATTCCTAGGTCAAAGAGAAAATACTTCAAGAAGCAAGAAGAAAACTATTCAAATACTGTGGAGCCAAAATCAGGATCACACAAGATTTAGCAGATACGATATTAAAGGAACAGAGGGCTTGGGATATGATATTCTGGTAGGCAAAAGTACTATAATTACAACCAAGAATAACCTACCTAGCAAAACTGAGTATGTAACTTCAAAGGAAAAAAAATGCAATTTAATGAAATTAGAAGAGTTTCAAGCATTCTTGATGTAAAGACCAGAGCTGAATAGAAAATCTGACTTTCAAATATAAAACCCAAGAGAAGCATAAAAAGATAAACATGAAAGAGAAAATATAAGAATCTCAACAAAGTGTAACTGTGTACCTTTCCACATGGGAAGATGATACATGCATCTCCTAAGTATTAGGGTGATCAGAAAGACTCTAAATAAAAGGAAAGTGTGGGAGTGAGTTAATTATGTTGGGATGATGTAAAAAAAAAAAAAATGGACAGATAAGAAAGAAGGAAGACCAAAGAGAAGGGAGAGGGAGAATGGGGAAAATTATCTCACATAAAAGAGGTGTCCAAGGAAGAGCTTTTACAATGGAGGGGAAAACAGTGGTGGTGGGAAGTCAACACTTGAACCTCATTCAAATCTAAATTGATTCTAAAAAGGAATACCACACACTCACTCTCTCTCATACACACATACATACATACACACACACACACACACACACACACACTCTCTCTCTCTCTCTCTCTCATACACACACTCAATTATGACAGAAATGATTATTTCTCTCTTGTGTTAATAACTAATTACTGAATCAGGACCAAGGTTTTTCCCCTTTTCTAGTTTCTCATTCAGAAATCAACAAGTACAGGAAATCTTTCACAAAGACTGACCCAGACTAAGATCTAGTAAGACAGTAAAAGAAATTCTAAGTTAAAGTTAATGGGAGTATTCCTGCTTCATTGTGATTACTTAGCAAAGTCTGGGAAAATGTTGATTTTTGTCAGACAGGTGATATAGAAATTGCTAAGTCTCTTTGACCAAGACTTAGGTGATCCAAGTCACCTACTTCAAGACCCTCATTAGAATGAGCCCACATTCATTATAATATTCATTTTCTCACTAATTGTGAACCAATCAGTGCTGATTGTCACCTTCAAAAACACCCACTCTTCAAACAGCGCATAAACTGTGAGCCTACCACCATGAAAGGTCTTTGGCATTCAAGAGTGCCACTGACCTATTTTATTAATAAACATGCTAGCGTAATTAATAAAACGATTAAATTACCTAGAAACTATATCTTTTGAACTTTTTAAATGCCACAGTTGGTAACAGAAATCTATCTTACCCAACATGGAAGTAAGAAAATGGGGATAAGGGAAAATGGAAGTAAGAAAAGGGAAGGCAGATAAAAGAAGGCAATGGTCAGAAGCAAAACAGACTTTAGAGGAGGGACAGGAAAAAAAAAAGAGAAGTATAAATAGAAAAAAGTAGCATGAAGGGAAATGCACACTTAGTAATCACAACTGTGAATGTGAATGGAATGAACTTGCAGTCATAAAACGGAAGCAGAGAGCAAAATGCTATATATTAAACAATATGTTGCTTACAAGAAGCACGTGTGAAACAGACAGACAGACACACACAGAGTAAAATAAGGGACTGGAGCAGAATCTATTATCCTTCAGCTGAGGTAAAAAAGGCAGGAGTAGCAATCATGATCTCAGACAAAGCAAAAGCAAAAATAGACATAACTAAAAGGGATAAGCAAGAAAACTATATCTTGCTAAAAGGAACCATAGACAATGAAGTAACATAGTAAAAATAAACATATGCATCAAATGGCACGGTATCTAAATTTTTAAAGAAAAGGTAAATAAATTACAGCAGGAAATAGATAGTAAAATTATATTAGTGGGGATCTTAAACTTTCCAAATAAGAAAGATGAACAGAATCTTAGAAAAGTTAGATATGATAGAATTCTGGAGAAAACTGAATGGAAATAGAAAGGAGTATAACTTTTCCTCAGCTTTACATAGCACCTTCACAAAACCTCACAGCCAAATGCAAAAACTCAGAAATGTTAAATAAACCCTTTTCAGACCACCATGCAATTAAAAATTACATTTAATAAAGGAAGATGGAAGCATACATTTAAAGCTAATTGGAAGCTTAATACTCTAATCTTAAAGAATGAGTGGGTCAAAGAAAAAAGCCATAGAAACAATCAATAATTTCATTAAAAAAATGACAATGAGTATCATTCCAAAATTTATGGGATGCAGCCAAACCAATACTTAGGGAGAAAGTCATATCTCTGAATGCATACGTCAATAAAAGAGAGAAAAAGCATATCAATGAATTGGGCAGGCAACTAAAAAAAAAAAATCCTAGAAAAAGAACAAATTAAAAATCCACAATTAAACACCAAAATGGAAATCCTGAAAATCAATGGAGAAATTAATAAAACTGAAAGAAAATCACTGAATTTGTAAATAAAACTAGGTACTGGTTTCAGTAAAAAAAAAAAATAAACCATTGGTTAATTTGACTTAAAAAAAAGAAAGCAGAAAACCAAATTATTAGTATCAAAAATTAAAATGGTGACTGCATCACCAATGACGATGAAATTAAAGCAATTATTAGGAGTCATTTTGCCCAATGACAGGAAACTGACATTTAAAGCAATTATTAGGAGTCATTTTGCCCAATGACAGGAAACTGACAATCTAAGCGAAATGGATAAACTGCCTAGATGAACAGAAGAGTAATTGGAATATTTAAATAACTATTTTAGAGAAAGAAACTGAACAAGCCATAAATGAGCTCCCTAAAAAAAAAAAAAAAATTCCCAGCACCAAATGGATTCACAGGATAATTGCACCAAACACTTAAGGCACAATTAAGCCCAACACTATATAAATTATTTGAAAAAATAAGTAAAGAAGACATATTACCCATTACCATATTTCTTTGTTTTTGTTTGTTTGTGGTGGTGGTGTTTTTTTTTTTATGTTTTGTTTTTTGGCTAGGCAATGGGGTTAAGTGATTTGCCCAGGGTCACACAGCTAGTTAAGTGTCAAGTGTCTGAGGTCAAATTTGAACTAGGTCCTCCTGACTCCAGGGCCGGTGCTCTATCCACTGCGCCCCCTAGCTGCCCCATATCATATTTCTTTAATGACACAATTATGGTCATTATACCTAAACCAGGGTGAACAAAAACAGAAAGAAAACTATCAACAAACTTCCTTAAGAATACTGATGTAAAAATTTACAACAATATTACACAAAGATTATACACTATGACCAGGTGGGATTAGGAAAACTATCAGTATAACTGACCATATCAATAACAACAAAAATCACATGATAAAAAACCACTGACAAATATAACACCCATTCATATTAAAAACACTAGAAAGCATAGGATTCAATGGAACCTTTCTTAAAATGATAAGCAGTATCTATTTAAAACCAAAAATAAGCAATATCTGTAAAAGGGATAAACTGGAAGTCTTTCCAATAATATCAAGATGGAAGCAAGTATGTCCATTATTCAATAATGTACCAGAAATGCTAGCTATAACATTAATAAAGAAAAAGAATTTGAAGGAATAAAATAGGAATCAAAATTATCACTCTTTGTAGATGATATACTTAAAGAACCCTAGAGAATCACCTACAAAACTAGCTGAAACAATTAATTTCAGCAGAGTCAGGATATAAAATGTTGTTTAGTCATTTCAGTTGTATCCAACTCTTTGTGACCCCATTTAGGATTTTCTGAGGAAAGATACTGGAATGGCTTGCCATTTCTTTCTATATCTCTTTTCATAGATGAGAAAACTGAGAAAACAAGGTTAAGTGACTTGTCCAGGGTGACACAACTAGTAAGTGTCTGAGTCCAGATTAGAATTCAGGAAGATAAGTTTTCTGACTTTAGGCCTGACACTCTATCAAGTAAGCTACTTAGATGCTCCTAAGGATATAAAGTAAACCCACATAAATCATCAGCATTTCTATATACTACCAAAAAACCCAGCAGGAAAAGATAGAGAAATTCCACTTAAGATAACTGCAGATCACAGAAGATACTTGGGAGTAAACCTGTCAAGACAAGCCCAAGAACTATATGAACACAATTACAAAACACTTTTCACACAAATAAAGACAGATATAAAGAACTGGAGATATATTAATTCTCATGGGTAGATCAAGCCAATACAATAACAATGGCAATTCTACCTAAGTTAATTACTTACTCAGTGCCATACCAATCAAACTGCCAAAGAATTATTTTAGAGATAGAAAAAATAGTAACAAAATTCATCTGGTAGAACAAAAGGTCAACAATATCAAAGAAATCAGAGAAAAAAAATGTTAAGGAGGCAGCTTAGTAGTTCCAGATTTCAAACTGTAAGTGGGAATAATCAAAACAATCTGGTACTGGCAAAGAAGTAGAGTGGTAGATCAGTGGAATTAAGTACATAACACACAATAGTAAATGACCAGAGTAACCATGTTTGATAACCTCAAAGATCCAAGCTTTCAGGGTGAGAACTCAGTATCTGACAAAAACTGCGAGGGAAACTGGAAAGCAGTTTGGCAGAAACAAGGCATAGACCAACATGTCATACCGTATAGCAAAATATGGTCAAAGTGGATAAATGATTTAGAAATAAAGGGTGTTATTATGAGTAAATTAGGGGAGCATGGAAAAATGTACCTGTCAGATTGAGGGATAAGGGAAGAGTTTATGACCAAACAAGAAATAGAGGAGATTATGGCAAATAAAATAGATAATTTTGATTACATGAAACTTAAAAAGCTTTAATGCTACCAAAACAAAACTAATGCTACTAAAAATAGAAGGAACACAGGAAAATGGGGGGGAGGGGATTTGCAATAAGTTTCTCTGATAAAGGCCTTATTTCTCAAATGTATAGAAAACTGAGCCAAATTATAAAAATAAGTTGATAAGTGATCAAAGGATATGAATAGGCAGTTTTCAGATGAAGTAATCAAAGTTAACAATCAATAATCACATGAAGAAATGCTCTAAATCACTACTGATTAGAGAAATGCAAGTTAAAACGACTCTGAGATACTACCTCACACCTATCAGATTGACATGACAGAAAAGGAAAATGACAAATGTTGTATGAAATGTGGAAGAATTGTGACACTGATGCACTGTTGGTGGTCTTGTGAACTAATCCAACTATTCTGGAGAGCAATTAGGAAAGATGCCCAAAGATTAAAACAAACAAACAAAAGTTGTGCCTACCCTTTGACCCAGACACACTCTGTCTGTATCCCACAGAGATCAAAGAAAAGGGAAAAGAACCTATTTGTACAAAAATTATTTATAGCAGCTCTGGTTAAAAAATAAATCATCATCATCATTATCATCATCATCATCATCATCATCAATCCTCCTCCTCATCATCATCGTCTCCCTCTCATATAAGATCTTTCAAAGACACAGTCACTGAAGGGTATTGAGGAGTTTCCTTCTCTATTTTCCACTCTATTCAAAAATCCCTGAGCAATTCTGTAAGATGATAAAGAAGTCAGTGAACAGAATGAACAGCGAACAGAGATTCTTATAACCAGAAAGGTTTATTCTGAGTAATTAATGGAAAATTTTCCACTCTAGATTCAGCATGCAATGCATCTTCTAAAATAATTTACACTACAAATAGAGCAAGAGGCCTTGAACGATAAGGAAATATCCAAAATACAACTGACTAACTTGTAGTCTCACTATGTATTTGATAAAGCTATATTCTTGTCTAGAAGAAAAAATATATACAAGTTACAGGGCTAGCAGGAACAAGGGTTGTCAATGACAGATGATCTTTTTAATCATTAATCCAAATCCTGACATCTTTCAGCAATTACTGGGCAACATGGATCCAATGCCTACAGCAAAAACAAAAGCATCCCTCTGCACATCTCCATGGACTAAAGGAACAGAAGGCTGGAGAAGATGTAATAAAATATAAATGAAGATTGGCTGAAAAAAGAGTGATGTTTAGCCTGAAGAACAGGAAACTTTTAAAGAGGATTGGGGGTGGGCATAGTATTTGAAAGAATATTTCAAGTATTTGAAAGGTCACCACATGGATGAAGGAATAGACTCGTGATGCTTGACTCCAGAGGACAAAAACAAAATGAACAATGAGTCAAAGGTTCAGACAAATGAATTTAGGCTTGAGGTAAGGAAAAATTTCTTAATGATTAGAAGAATCATAAAATGGAAGGGGCTGTCTTGGGAACTAATGCACTCTCTGTCATGGGAGGTCTTCAAACACTAGTTGGATGGCCATTTGTTGGGATATCATAGTATACTGTTCCAATACAGGTTGGACCAGACAGTCAGTGAGGTCCCTTCCAAAGCTGAGAATCCGTGGAATGTGGAATTTGAAGTGCTAATGATGACAAGAAAAAGGTAATACTTATATAGGGCATGAGGATTAAAAGGATTTTTACTGTCCCTATATCTCTCGCTATCTCAGAGAGGTAGTATGTCAGAGTGAAGGAATTGTAAATCAGAAAGACTTGGGTTCAAAATCCACCTTTGATACTTATTAGCTATGTGACCATAGGCAAGCCAATCTCTCAGATTCAGTGATCTCTGAAGACTGAGAGTACAGACAAATTACACTCTATATTAGAGGAGAAACTTCTTTCCCACCCCCAACAACAATAACTGCAACAACAACAAAACAACTCTAAGTCCTTGGTTTATTGACATAATTGATATGTGGAAAAGTAGTAGTTCACTCAGGTGAACTATCAAAACTGGGATACGGAACTATGAACAAACTGGGTACTTTGTGAGGAAACTAGTGAATTCATAAGTAAAAAGAAGAGTGAAAATCTTAAAAAGCATAGAATCACAAACTAGTAGAGATACAAAGGACCTTAAAGACCAAGTTCAACCCCTTCATTATACTGACGACAAAAATGAAGCCCAGAGTAAAGTGTCCTGCTCAAAATCACACAGCCATTCACAGACAAAGCAGAAACTCGATTCCAGGTTTCATTTTCAATTACATCTCAATCAAATAACCTTTCTATTATACCATAACAAACTCTAAAAAGGCAGTTTTGGGGAAACTGAACAGGATACTATAAATTCAAAGGAATATTTAGTTAAAGGAACTTCTAAAGACAGTATCCAATAGATATCACAAATATGGAAAGAGCGCCAAGTCATTATTTTACAGATGAGGAAACTGCAACCTAGAGGAGTTAATTAATGATCATTACTATTATTAATAGTAGCAACAATTGATATTTATATAGAGCTCTCAAGTTTACAAAGCACTAAAACATCTCATTTCAACCTTTCAATAATCCCAAAAGGTAGGTGCTATAGGTTTTAATAACCCCATTTTAAAAGAAACTGAGGTTCAGAGAGGTTAAGTGACTTGCCCAGGATCACTCAGGGGTAGGAAATAAACCCTGGTTTCCTGATATCAATAACATGCTAGACTCTATAGTGCAGGGCTTTCAAGCAACTTGCTCATGGCTATCCAACTATTAAGCACTGGAGTCTGGTCTTAAACCTAGGTCTCAGGGCAGCTAGGTCACGCAGTGGATAGAGCACTGGCCCTGGAGTCAGGAGGACCTGAGTTGAAATCCTGCCTCAGACAAAACACTTGATACTTACTAGCTGTGTGACCCTGGGCAAGTCACTTAACCCCAACTGCCTAAACAAACAAAAACAAAACAAAACAAAACAAAACAAAACCTAGGTCTCAGATAGAAAAGACCTTGTTTCTGTGGGGCAACAAAAGTGCTGCCAGATTACTTCATTGTTCTCCAAGAATGAACTAGTAAGAAAATAACTTAAAAGAAAGCTTCCAAGAATGAGAGCCAAAGAGGAAACAATCAAATAGAAGAAGAAACAGAAGTACATGGAAGAGTCTGATCAATGCAATGAATTTATATTAAGTTTAACAGAGTAATGAACAAAACAATGAGAAAGCATATATTAATTGTATATTATGTTCAAAGCACCATACATGTGGGAGACAATACACATAGAAGGTTTTAGATGCAAATCAGATGGAAAGGTCCCACTATACTTAAGTAATATGAGACTGTAGGTGTAAGGTACCTAATCTTTACATACTTGTCACCCTAGGCTCTCTCACACACTAGTTAAGTGAATAGAAAGTACAGTGTGGTTCAACAATTTGCAGGGTCAAGAAAAGGATAACTAACCACAGGAGAAGTGAAAACAGGAAAAGTCATTTATTTCTAAGGTAAAGCTTTTAAGATCTGTGTAGTGTTAAAAGTGGAAATTTACTTAAGAGAAGTATTAAGGGTCATATGAGCAAAAGATTTCCAGCTAGTGGAAGAAAACAACCCAAGGTGGCTAAGGTGACTACTATTTTTCATTGCCTTTCTTGTCTGATTGCTTTATAGTTGAAAGTAAATTATAAAATCAAAACAAATAGCTCTTCCACTCCAAAAGACTTAGCAATCATTAATGGCTATAGGAAGTAGAAATGGAAGAACATGAATAAAATAATTGTAGTTCAGGTAAATTCAAAACCAGGTTTATGTGGATGAATTTTGAGTTAGAGGATCAGGGTTGAATTCTAGATATATCACTTAGCGATTGTATGACCTTAGACATGTCATAACTTCTCATGTCCTCAGTTTCCTCACTTGTCAAAATAAGGTAGCTGGCCTAGAAGAATGAATGAAATAGCATTTATTAAATGCTTACCATGTGTCTAACACTGTTCTAAGGTCTAAGGATACAAAATCAAAAGACAGTCTCTGCTTTCAATGAGTTTATATTCTAATGAAAGAGATAAAACACACAGGGGAATGGTAACCAGGAAGGAGTTTTGGTTTGGAAAATTATAGGGACGATGAGTAGAGATACCCGGGGTAGAGTGGCACACCCTTTCCACTACTAATGGTAGTACTGATTTGATTATGGTTCCAGAACTAGGAACAGGGGTATAAGAACATAAGTCAGATGAAAGCTAATGATTTGTAATGTCCATTGCAGTTTTGATATTAATGATTCTTTGATTTTGAATATAGTAAAATATAGAAGGGAAAGTTCTGGATATCAAACAGTAAATTTCCTGTTCATTAAGGTTTATCAAAAGAATATTCTCTTCCAATCTCCAATTTCCTCTTTCTCTTTAAATTTTGCTTCAAGCATACCACAAAAGTATTCCAAAAAGCAACAGAAGTGGCAGAGGGCTATTTGTTGATGGTAAACTAAAAGTTAAGAGAGGTAGAACTATATCACTAAATTCAAACAAGATACTAAGATATTCCATGGTGACCCTACCCTGATGCTTCAACATTGTGAATCCTACCAAGCTTTAGGAATGAGTTCAGTACATGCTACCATCCCAAGATGAGCGAAAGTGTGGAGTGGAGACATTTATCTTCAGGTGAGCTACCAGTTAAAGAACTTTTTTGGCCTCAACCCACAAAGCCATCTACCTGTTTGAAAAGGAGGCTGGCTTGTGTTAACAGTAGAGGGAATGACCCCACCAACGAAATTGTAGGTTGTCTAATGGAGTGGAGAAATAATCTAAGAGGAAAAGAAAATGCTATCCTTCACCATATGATCTTGCAACTGCAGAAATGCCTATAAATGAGACTTTCTGACAGAAGGAAACTAGGTATAGTTGAAGAATCTGTAAGTGACTGAAGAAAGAAATGTGAGAAAATGGCAGCCATCAGAAGAGTTCTTTAGAGATACAGCAGCTGTAAAGATGCAGAACTGTCTCTCTAAGAGATTTCCACAGTTACTTTCCCACATGTACACACAGGGATTTAAGTATACCATATGCTCTCACCCACAGGACACACATGATCTACATACAAACAACCAAGACAGCCATCTTATGTTTTAATTTTATTCCAATGGTAGAAGAAAAAAACTGTGTTTTAAAATTCTCAGATGACTTAAAGATAATTTACCAGTGACAAATTTCATCCTCATAATCACAGGCAGGTGTTGCCAACTGACTAGAATACAGCTATACCCAAAGATAACAGTTTATTTACCAAAGGCTTCATTTCATGAAATGGCTATCACTTCATAAAAGGAGAAATGCTGCATTTAGTTAAATGCCACAAGTAACAAAAATAACTCACTTCAGATTTTAGAAGGAAAAGCAACACATCTTTCAGGTACTGTAAATCTTCTTTAAAACAACAACAATTTGAGATACATGGGCCAAATTCAAATAAAAAACAAAAACTAACTAGAAACTGGAACTGTGTAAAGATATCCATCAAGTTGATGTATAAAGGCAAAAACAAAAAATACCGTGGGAAAATGTAAAGATGGGATTTCTCTTTTTCATAGTGCTACCAGAAAACAAAGATGTCCTTACCCTTGCAAGAATACAGAAAAGCGAAAAGAACAAATACAAACATCTGTTTACAAAATGAAATGTGATTTAGTTAATTTAGGAATTGTCTAAAACAAGAAAAGCCACAATAACACTGACAATCATTCTAACATGCTTTGTCAAAAATGGCAAAAGAGTTCAGTCAGGCACAGCTAAATGCACAAAACTAAATGAAAAATGTAAATGAAATAATAAATCTGACAAAATGAGAAGAGCATGCAGGTTGAAAAGGAGTTCAGGAAAAAAAATAAGAAGATCTGAATATGCACGACAGCATTTTAATTGCTTTCCTATCGGGCAATGTGCAATCACATTTTATAGCCTCAAAGAATAACTTCCATTAAGCACTTTGTAAAAATATAGATTTTCAATCTCAGATAGCAAACATAACAGACTTAACTACAGCATAAGTGCTTGAGAAGTATATGTAAGAGCTAAAAATATGGTAAACAGAAGCAAAAATCTATCAGTCTGACAACTGATTATTTTGTTATGTCCAAATTATTTTCTCCCTCTCCCAACTAAAGGAAGGTAAAGGTAGGTAGAAGAATGTTGTTTGTGGTTAAAATGTAAGACTTTGTTAACATTCTGGTAAATTTTTATGCCCAGACCCATACTTCAGAGATGAGATGTGTAAAAAAAAAATTCAATAATCAAATCAAGACAAAAAATTTAATTGGGAGGTTAAATGTGTTATACATCCTATTTGAAAAGTATCATTGTGGACATTTGTTCTTCATTCAGAATTCCAAAAGGAAATACTGCCTTTTTCTTGTGTTAAGAGTTCATAAAGGAGCTGACCAAAGAATACTAGCTGGAATACCAAGGTACCAAAATATTACTGAGATAGATTTTTCACTAATGCAACTACTATTGTCCATGGCTGGGCAGTTTGTTACATTACAGGAAGTTTCCAGTATGACACGGTTCAACACATATACGTGCCAGTTAGCTGTGCTCTCATTCCATGATAAAGAGTGAACACTTAATTCAACCCCAAGTGGTTTGAGCATTTGTGTCAATGAGAACAAAAGAGGGTAGAAAGAAAACATGGATTTTCTCCCTCCTTGCAACTTGGGAAGCTAGAACTATGTTCCCTCCAGCACCCTCTAGCAACCAACAGGTATTTCATAAATGTTTGTTTAATTGAATGACTCAGTGAAAATCTATCAATTCTCCTGAAAGCATAAGCCAAGTATATAGCCTATTTGTATATGATTACAGATGGGCTCTCAGAAGCCACCTAGGGCAAGAATATTTTAATTAAAGACAAAAGATTCATTTTCCCTCCACTACTCCAGAGTTGAAAGAGGCATTTATAGGTATGTATAGGTAAAAAACTTCCACAACCAAGTATCCCATTTATTTAATAAAAGGTAAATGGACTATCTTCTTAGGCCATTTCTCTACCTGAAGACTTATCAAAGAGCCAAATATTCTTAAAGAGATTGTGTAACTCACTTGTTATCTACTACATATATGACAAAAACATTGTGAAGTACACACAAAGCTCCCCAATGAATGAAATGGGATCTAAATATGAATACTTGGATAACTAAAAGCAAACAAAATTTCAAAAAATATATCTATGAAAAGCAGTTCTGTAGGGCAAAAAGAATAATTTATAGAAAAATTAAGAGTAATTAGATCCGTAAACTAAACCCTTGTGTAATAATAAAATTTTACTTGACAAAGGAAATTTAATCCACAAATGATTTAAGTCAACCATTCAATTGGAATACATTCAAATGCCCCAAATGGAGTCATAATGTGACTCAGTCAGTCAGCAAGCCTTAAACACAGACTGAATGATTTTTCTCTTCTTTTTCTTATTTTTTTTTTTTGTGAATGTGATGAAATGATGAAAGAACTATGGATAAAGACAGACTTATTTATTTTCTTGGTCTAATGGCCTAATGAGTAGCATTAGAGGCTACTAAGGAAAGCATAGTATTAGCAAACCAAAACCAAAGGAGTGGAGATTTCCTGAAGTTACTTACAATTGCTCTACCTAAAGAAGGTTATTGTTCAAACTAAGCTTTGTTTACACTGAGTACAGTCACTTCATACAATGAGGACTTGCTAGGAATGGCCTTTGTCCAAAAACAGTAAGATTCCGAGAACTAGCTTAAACATGCTGCAATAAAAACTGTCTTAGACACAAATTTGCTAGATAAAGGAAAATATTTAGAGCCCTAAGGAAAAACTACATGAATAATTTCTAATATCTGGAAATGACAGGGATGGATAGTATTGGAAAAGCTTCTTAAAAAATACAATATTGCCTAAATGTTAAGACATTTGATGCAGAATAACGAATATTTTCAATGCTCCCATCCGATCCATTAATTTCAGTGGAGTCTGGGAATGGTTCTCCGTTAAGAAAAAATGCTGCTACACATGTTTTGATATATATGGTACCTTTCCTTTTATCAAAGACCTCTTTTGGGTATATGCCTACCAGTAGAACTATGGGGTCAAAAGGTGTGGACATTCTGTCACTCTCTTTTCACAATTCCTAACTATTTTCCAGAAGGACTGGACTAATCTGTCATCACAGCACACTCCACTTTCTACATCTCCTCTGACATGGATTATTCCTATCTTTTGCTCTCTTTTGTCAATTTGTTGGGTGTGAACTGAAACCTCAGAGTTGTTTTTATATGTATTTCTCTTATTAGTGATGTGAAACATTCTTTCATATGGTTGTTATTAATTTGCAAATCTTCTTTGGAGAGCTGTTAGTTTATATTCCTTGACCCCTAATCTACTGGAGAGTGGCTTTTAGTCATATATTTTTGTTACTTGTTTATATAGTTTGGAAATCTGAACCTTATCGGAAGTATTTGAGACAAAGATTTTTTCCTAGCTGGTCACTTCCTTTCTTAGCTTAGTGCCATTAATTTTGTTCACGCAAAAACTGTTCAACTTCATATAACCAAAATTATCTTTTGTAATAAGCCCTATTCCTTGTTTGATTAAGAATTGACTCCTTAGCTACACCTATGAAAAGTCTGTAACTTCCTTGTCTTCTAACTTAGCACTAGTTGTAATTTTTGATATTCAGGTCATGTATCCATTTCAAATTTATTATCTAAATCTAATTCCTACTAGAGTACTTTCCAGTTTCCCCAGCAATTCTTGTCAAACAGGAACCACTTTCTTAGGTAATTTTTGTTTGGGGATTATTGAGTTCATTGTGTTACTGAGTTCAACTTTCTTCTGACTCTTCCTTGTCTAATCTATTCTATTTGTTGACTATACTACGTTTTAACCAGTATCTAATCATTCTGATGATAACTATTTTGTAACCTGAAGTGTGAAAAAGCTATTCCTCCTTCATTTCTACATTTTTTTTCATTATTCCCTTGATAGTCTAGATCTTTTGTTTCCCCCAAATGAACTTTGTTATTATTTTACTTAGCTCTGTAAAGTAACTCTTTGGTAGTTTGATTGGTATAGCAGTAATTCTGTGCATTCACTGGGGCAGTATCTTAATTTTTATTACGTTATTTTACTGTATTATATTGGCAGTTTGGGGAATTCTACTCAATGCACATATGTATCTAATTTAGCACCAACTCTCTGCTAAGTTCTTGGCACATGAAGACAAAACTAAAGCTTACATTCTAAGCTTAGCCCAGACATGAACACTGAATATATCTTCAGTTACTTAGGTTGCTTTTCTTTATGCAGAATTTTATAATTGTGTCTATACAGGTATTGTATTATATATAGCTGCATGTTTATAGTCAAATTGGAAACAAAGTGGGTAACTTAGGAATGCATAAACAAATTGCAGTGTATGGAATATTATTATATCATGTTAATGGAATAAAACTATACTGTAAAAATGACAAAAGATGAGGAATTCAGAGAAACGGGGGAAGATTTGGAGCAGGCTGGTGGCACAGTAGATAATATGCCAGGCCTGGAGTCAGGAAGACCTGAGTTCAAATCCAACCGTAGGTACTTAGTAATTGTGTGACCCTAGGCAAGTCATTTAACTTTTTTTTTTGCCTCAGTTTCCTCATCTGTAAAATGGGATAATAACAGCACCTACCTCCCAGGATTGTCATGAGGATCAAATGAGATAATTGTAAAGTGCCTAGCATATAGTAAGCACTACGTGGAAGCTAGCTGTAGTAGTGGTAGTGGTGGTAGTAGTAGTAGGAGTAGTAGTAGTAGTGGTGATAGTAATAATGATAGTAGTAGTAGCAGCAGCAACAGTAGTACCAATTGATGCAGGGTAAAATAAACAGTCAGAAGAATAATACATAGAACAATAACAATACAAATAAAAATAATAAAACAAATATGAACTATGTAAATATAGTGATTACTTTTGGTTCTGGATTAGAAATAAAGAAATGTACTTCCTTTTGTTGGTAATATGGGAGAGTATGATTTGGAATAAAGCACATGCTGTTGGGCATGGTCACTGTATTGGTCTTAACTGCTTTATTTTTTTCCCTTTTTACAAGAGAACTACAGAGGCAGTAAGCAGCAAGTTAAAGTGAAGTGTCTAACTGGAAACAACAGTGTGATATAAAATCAAAAGGCATCAATAAAAATTTTTATGCCTACTAAGTTGGACAGACATATACACATATGTTTAGATGTCCAAGGTAAAGAAATATAGAAAAAGCAAGCAGAACAATCAGAGGGAATAAGAAAGAGATTGAAATAATAAAGTCTTTTAGAGGTGAGAAATCAACTGACAAAAAGCAATTAAACTTGATACAAAATTACTTACAGCAATGAAAGTAAATATAAAGAATTTTTTGAATGGCAAAATATTTTCATGCTGTGACCACCAAAAACTGCTTTCAAGTAGGAGCCCAGCATAACCCTATCCAAACACAAAAACAAAGTCCTTCCAGGTGACTGGTTATAAAATTACTTCCCCTAAAGAAGAAATAGTAAACATTCAAAAACAGTAACTACAACTGAAAAAGGAATTCAGAGAGGTAATTCTCTGGTCCAGGCTAACTCACTTTTGTTATTCCAAGACACAGCTGTGTGAACGTGTGTTGTTGTGACAGGACCCTTCTAATTACTAAGTAGCTCAGCAAAGAAGTAAATGATCGTTCTCTACAAAGAAAGAGGAATGTGATGCTATCAGCTGGGAAAGGGGAAAAGATTGGGGCAGTTTTTTTCAAGGAATGACTGCACTTGCAGTATTTTAGATGACTTTCTTGTGTATTACTGTTTTGTTTTTTACTTTTGTTATTATGTCATTGTTCTTAATCAAATCCTAGTATTTCAGCTAGGATTCCTAGCTGTCAGCCCAAATAAGGAAAAACAAGAAATCAGTAAAATTAGTTGGCCTTGAGCTTTACCTTCTCCTAAATGAATATCTTCACTATTTTTCAGTGGGAAGAACGTAGTGTGCAGTAACTGTGCAACCTATGAAACAAGTGTTTAAGGAGAAAAGCCAATGTTTATGACATCAAAATGTCTAAAATGTTTCTACTGATGTCATGACACACAGTTTTATTTGTAGAACCTAACTAGGAGTTGGCAGTGATAGATGAGAAACAGTTTGGGGAATTCCACTCAAAGAACATATGTATTTAATTTAGCACCAACTCTCTGCTAGGACTTTGATATATAAAGACAAAACAAAACAAAAAAACCCACTCCCTACCCTGAAACTTACATTATAAGAAAGGGAGGATTAGGTATTTACAAGACTGACACTTAAAATTATCTTTGGTTTGCCTAGCATTAGAATTGTCTTTATTAAGAGGTTTTGTTCTATAAACAAACAAAGGAATAAATGAAATATCTTAGAAGATCATAGATCTAGAGCTGTGAGTTTGGACACTTAAAGTCCATCTAGTCCAAATTCCTTAATACTACTGATTAGGAAACTGAAATTCATGTACATTGAGTGACTTGTGCAAGTTAACACAGGAAATAGTAAGCATCAGAGGTGGAAACTGAACCCAAATCCTCTTGTTCTAGAGCCTGTGTTCTTTCCACTGATTCCCTATTCTGTTCTTTCGCCAAGTTAGGGTTCTTAGGTCTTTGTTCTTAAGAGGTCGTGGAACTAATATTTGTGTGTTTACCTTTATTATTACAGAAATACAAAAATTTTAATTGCGCAAACAGTATAATATTCAATAATCCATTATTTAATTGATAAGGGTAGTTCACCAATAGACCAATCAATCAAAAACATTTACTAGCCTCTGACTATGTTCTAGGCACTATGCTAGGAGCCAGAGACACAAAGACAAAAATGAATTTTCTCCTGCCTTCCAGAAGCTTACATTCTATAGGTGGCATAATATAAGAATATTAAAAACATGTATGCACAAATAATAAACAAAGTAACTGTGCTTTAACAGACTGTCTTCATGAGTTATGGTCCCCAAACCTCAAATCATTATCTGATGATCAATCCTTTGATGATGAGCCTCTCAGCTCTTAGTTAGGGAGGTCCACGGATAAGACATACTTTTCAACACCAGGCCGATTTAAAAAACAAACAAAAACTGTCTGGCTTGTTAGGACCTGCCAGAGCTTATATGCTATCCTACGTAGGCTTCTGGAACCCAGAGTGACCTCCACATTCTGGTGAAGCATCCAGTTAAAACTTTAGGTACATATTAAATAATGCTCTAAAATGCTTATTGATTTCAATATTACTCTATATCCAATTAAGTTGATGGTAATAAATTAGCTATGTGGAAAGACACCTTTTTAATCCTATGAGGAACCAAGTATGGTAAGTAATTGTAATGAAATGACTGTCCATTGTCTTAGAGCTTTCATCCTTCTCCCTAACTACTAGGGCCTAAGGCAGGAAGCAGGAAGAATAGTGTCCATTATTCATCAGTTAGTGTCCAGTGAAAACATGGCACTGTACTAAGTGAAGTATGTTATCAGACAACAAGTATCCAGTCTACTAAGTATTCAACAAAATGTAAAGATTAATTCACTATCTTCAATAATTTTAAAGCACAAGTGAAGGAAAAAAATAAACAGAGATATCAGGATGTGCTTTCCAGTGTGAAGAAAAAGCTGAAATGTCAGGTTTATTAAAATAATTTTAACACAAGTAAACTTTTACTTTTGACTAAAGACTTAAGATAACTTATATTTTCTTATCTTTAATCTTATGAAATTACTATGATCTGTTAGGTAAATGGATATTTCATTACACATACTAACTATGGAATAAAAATAATAACATAATTTTTAAAATCAATATATGCAGTACATAAAACAATCTCCATGCAAAATCTGAGTTACTGCAAATGTATGAGCTACTTCTATTCTGGGGGGAAAAATTGAATGTCCTCTTCCATTTGCATTTATAAAGGCTATGTGACTTCTTTAAACACACACAGTGATGCCAACAGAGCCATCAAAAATCAATAAATCATGTACTCGTGCACTATAAAATGCTTGACAAATGCATTAATTTTTCTAATCCAAAATTCTCTGCAAAAGGAACTGTGTAAATGTTCCATTTTATTTTAATGGTATTCTCCACAGTCAGAATTATGTGCATTATGATTGAGTACAAAACCTCAACAAGCACAAAACTTGATAGGATTTTAAAGACGCTATGGAGCACTCCAATGGTTGGGCATCTAACTTACTCAAATGTTCAAAATATGAATTTAGAGTAAAATAGTAATTTATTAGAATGGTTTAGAATGCAGCAAAATTTTTTTTTGACAAAAGAAAATGGGGCAAATTGAGAAGTTTTTGGTGAGATCTGTGTCTGGAAGGGGGGATAACATGTGAGGAACTTCTCTCTTACACTAGCCCAGAAAGCAAAGATGTATATTCCTGAAAAATGATGTATATGACAGAACTGACAACACACTATTCATCATTGAGATGCCATTTGGAAAAGTAATAAAAACCTAAGTAAGACTCCACTTAAGTTGACATTTGTTCCACCAAGTGCCATAAATTAATAAGGCCATAAAGACCTCTACACAGGTACAATTTATGAAAGTGCAAAATCTAGAAGCTAAAGGAGGAAAAAAAAATCTGCCAAGCATATTGTAGGAAGGTCTAAAAAAGCCACAAAGCATATCCTAGAAGGCGTTGCACAGAAGTACCCCAGCTTAAACACCAGCAACAAATACTCTAGGCAGTTAGATTTATTTATTGTCTATATGAATGAAATACCATCTCAATCTAATACCAATCTATCAGTGAGGAATCCCCTGTTTCTCTGTCTGACCCCTGACTTTGGTTCTTTTTCTTTGTTTTCATAATCCTATCTCAAATTCATGCTGGTACCTACTGCTGTTGCTTTTTATGGACATGACCTGGATCTTCTGCACTCTGGGACACCTTTGGACATATATTCTAGTTTCCTTCTTGGTTAACAAAATATTTGGTCAAAACTAAGCCAAACGGATATGCCCTTTTCTCTATGAGTTCCTAATGTCCTAAAGTATTTACAAAGACAAAATAATATTTTTCAAGGTGAACAAGGTAGTTCCTACAAAAGAAATTAAAGATGTTAGTTAAAGTTTGAGGGTAAATACTAGAGTGAGTCATCACAACTATCAAGTACAAACTAAGAAAAAAACTCAAAGGACTAAAAGAACGTTGCTTTCATTTATGGATCTATATTTGCATGATGATCAGTGTATTACACTTTATGTCAATGTTTAAGGGGGGTAAAAAGATCATAATGTCTGTGAACAATTGCTTATTAATTAAATTAATTAATTAAATTTAAGGGCAGACTTAATAAAAAAATTTCCTTCTTGTCAAAAGTTGTGGCAATCTAAAAAAATCATATTCTATAATCATGATCTTAAATTTTTTAAAGAAAATGCTCTTAAAGAGACAACTCTTAGAGGTCACATTATCTTACTAACTTATTTTAGAATGTTTTCAATAATGTAAACTATATTTAGAATTCAAATGTTTATCTCTAGTGAGCCAAAAACAAACAAACAAACCACCAAAAAAACCCCCCAAGTTGTTGCTAATGGTAAATCCTAATCTACTCTGGTATGCTCAGGGTATGGAACCATAAATTTTAAATGCTTTTTAAGAAGAGTTTGAGAATAAAAACATTTACATATTTTCTTAGAAGCACAGGCTTTTTATGGCTGCACTTAATATTCCCTCAGGGCAAAGAAGTAGCTACTTCAAAGATTTATTTGATAATGGAACTGAATGCTTGATTTCAGCCCCCCCCTCCAAATATAGTCAGTATAAACTTTGCTTTTACTGATTTTTATTATACAATGTACTATATTCTAAGATATAATTGGCTCATTACTGAAATTTGAAATAATTATTATTTTATAGATTAAACTAAGAAATTAAAATTGAGTAAAGTGGCCCAAATTATTTTAAAGGGAATTATCCTAAATAATAGTTCTAGATCTTCTTGTTAACACAACCAGTATTTGAAATCCAAAGCCTAAAACTTCTACTTACCTGCCTATCTACTTCTGGGAGCAAAAGCAGGAGGTACTGTTGAAAATGTTGAGGTAAGGAAGCAAAAGTGTGTTTGTTTATTAACGCCCTCAGATTAGTGTTCACAAGAATAGATCCTGGTGTTTCTATGTCAATATCCTCAGCTTTGGTCCATTTCAAGTGTCCTGTGGTAAACAAGCAAGAAGTACAACTTTACTGTAGATTGATATGTTCGGGCTAAATTACATATTGTTTTGGCAAGACAGTTAAATTTCAATCATATTTAAAATGCTGATATTTGAAGAGGGGAACTTTAATAGTTTCTTCCTTTATTGTCTGTCTTCTTTTGACTTTTTATTTACATCATCTTTCAGTAAGAATCACTTATACGCTTTTAACTCAAACTTATATCGTGGTCCAGATGAACAAATATATGTTTTCCACATTCCATTAACTTATCAAATTGCTGTTGGTGGTGCAGTGGATAGAGCACCAGCCCTGGAATCAGGAGTATATGAGTTCAAATGTGGCCTCAGACATTTTTCTAGCTGTCTAACCCTGGGCTAGTTGCTTAAACTGGATTGTCAACCCCTCCACTTCCAATATTTTTTTTTTATTCTACTGCAACAGCTAACCACCCAAGTAGCTTTGGAATACTTTGGGGCCATGAAAGCAGGGGTCTAAGCATGGTAGGTTAAATGGAAACCCCTTTATAAAATACTGCTGGAGAACCTGGGTTCTAAACATTTGCCATAGATCAGCTGATAGAAAAGCATATTAAAAGACCTTCCACGGCACAGCATCTAATGTTATTTGTTAGTAAAAGGACAATGTGCCAAAAATCCTTTTATAAAAAGAGAATCATTTCCACTGACAAAATTGAATTAGTATGGGTTTTTACACTCTTCTGAATATCTAAAGCTTCTCTGTTTACCTCTATGACATATAACACCTTAGAGGATGAGCTTTATGGCCCAATGTTTGGTCCTTCTCTATATTTTTAATTGTTCTATATTATTCCATCCTTATCTCATAACAAAATAAGTATATGCTGAAAAATCTGCAGCTCTTTGATGATCAGATTACTATACTGACATTACAAAATAAAGATCATTACTCAGTCCAGAAATAAGTTAATTTACCAAACAGTTCAAAGTTATCTAGAGTTCACAAACTTCAGACAATCTTCAAGAATTAAATATTAACCTGTAAATAATGAATAAAGTTTTACCAAATATGAAAAGACAAAAGATCTGAGTTAGTCTCTAGAGAGACTATGGAAAAGGCAAAAATTAAGAGATGACATTCTTCTCAGGGTTCATTCATTCATTCAATGAGCACATATTAAGTGTCTACTAAATGCTTGTGAGGTTATGTGGATTAGAAAGATAGGAATCTTCTCTTGGAAGCTGAGAAGACCTGGGTTTTAAGTCCCACCTTTGACATAGCTTGGCTACATGACTGTACATGTTACTGAGCTTCTTAGTGCCCTAGGCAAATTTCAAAGACCATAATTTTCAGAGAAGGTTCCACACCCTGGAGTTCCATATATCAATAAAATCACAGGTCCAATCCTGATACTATATCCCTAGTAAGTGCTAGGCTGGATACTAAAGTTACAAAGGTAGAAACATAACAGGACCTGCCCTCAAAAAGCATACAATCCATCAGCATTAGCTCTATGGAAATGCCTGTTTTTCAGGATAGCAGTATCTTAATAATCGTAAGACCAAAATTAGCAGCATTTTTTCAACAGTAAAGTTTTTCAATATATGGAAATATTAAAGAGTAGATAACTCTAATGGGGACAAATTAGAGGTTTTATATTCATATATAAAATTTAAGGTGTCTGATAGTTCCCTATCTATTGAACCTGCAGGGCTATCTCAACTTAAAACCCATGAGTTCAACACATGGGATATTTTGTTAAGGTCAAAGACAATTTTTTTCTTAAACTTTCCAATCCAACTTTAAAAAAAATCATATTCCTGTAACATATGTTAAGGTATGAACTTCTTGTTGAAAGGTAAGTGCTACGAAAGCTTACATACTGGATCTTCTACGGTAGGACCTTATTAATTATCATTAAGCATGTAACTTGAACCAGTTAGCTCATTAGGTTATGGATGGCACTTCTTCCTTTCTATACTTGAGAAAAATCTGCCTGTATACTCTCCCTCTCTCAATGGTCTCTTGGGGGAAACTAAAATAGCCCTTGAAAACAGAAACAGATGCATTTATTAAAACCATTTCAGAATCACCCATTAGAGACAGAAGATTCTCCTTTTAGGGTGGGCATACCAATTCATTTGACAAAATATATAATCATTTACTTATAGAACTATGCTAAATTTAATGGTTGAAGCAAATATAAAATACCAACATACCTTTAGGATGTTAACAACTTAGTTGGAAAAATAAGACTAATTAGGTAAAAAATGAAAAACCAATGGTACATCCCAATTAAATAAATGATGGAAGATTAAAGCAATTGGTAATGTGAAGAAATGTCGACAGATCTTTTACTATTTGGTCTACTGCAAACCCCAATTCTACACAAGCAGTTAGTCCATTTCACAATGAAAGTAATTATCCTATTATTTACCAATGTAATACTCTTGTCAATTTGCTTAATCTTTCAGTTAGGCAATTCTGTAAGACTATAAGTTGCAGAGAATGTGCCAATCTGCACTAGTAGAAGGAGTTTCCTCATCTGAGAGTTTCCTATACCAATGAAACAAGAGGTTTAGTCCTCATCTCTTAATAGTATAGTTGTTCAGTCATTTCAGTTGTGTCTGACTCTTTGACTCCATTTGGGATTTTCCTGGCAAAGACAATAGAGCGGTTTGCCATTTCCTTCTTCAGGTCATTTTACAGATGAAGAAGCTGAGGCAAAAAGAATTAAGTGACTTGCTCAGGGTCACACAGTAAGTGTCTGAGGCCAGATTTGAACTCAGGTCTTCCTGACTCCAGGCCTAGCCTGACTACCTAGCTGCTGTACTAGTACAGTACTAACTAGCTGTAAACACAAGACCTAGGTTCAAACTCTACTTTTGACCCTGTGTCCCTCTAACACTCTGTGACCTTGAGCAGGTCATTTATCCTCTCTAGACCCAGATTTCTCATCTGTAAAATGAGAAGTTGGATTAGATGACTCATGAGATACCTTGGAGCTCTACATCTATATTCCTAGGATCCTAAATGTGAAAGATGGGAATCCTCTGGAAAAGAATTTTCCAACAATCTTTTCATGACCTTTAAGGATTACCAAATCTCATCACATTACTCAATTGCTAATCCTTGCTATCAAGCATGACAGAGGACAGAAAAGGGCTGGGAAGGTCTGTGGCATCCTCAGGTTGATGACACTTAACTCCAGGTCCACTTCTCCTTTTGGCAATAGTCATGAGATTCCTAGCACCCACCTGACACATGCAACTGGAATAAAGTGAATTTTTGGAACATAAATGCAGCCTTTAGATAACAATATAATAGCAAAGTTATCATTATTCATCAGTGAGGTATGTTATCTTGGAAGTCCTATAATGAGATAAATGGACCAGAAAGAATAAAGACTCAACTCAACACTGTAGAAGGTAATGGAGATTGGATTTAATTCTAAGGCTGTTCTTTCAGACCAAGATGGACACACCAAATACATATTCCCATCTGGAATCATTTTAAGAAATCTGACACTGTCATGAGCTATAGAGATAGAGACGGGATAAATAATTTCACCAATTTAGGGAAGTTACCTAAGGAACTCCCTAAATTGTTTAACAGAATCTCTTTATACCTTTTCTGCAACTTAAGAGTTTTACAGTGCTTCCTAGAGCAAAGTTTCTTAAACTTTTTCTGTTCGCAATACCTTCAGCAATTTTTTTTTTGGACTTTTTTTTTTTTTAATTTTTAGGCAATTGGGGTTAAGTGGACTTGCCCAGGGTCACACAGCTAGTAAGTGTCAAGTGTTTGCTGTGAGTCCACATTTGAACTCAGTTCTTCCTAACTTCAGAGCTGGTGCTCTATCCACCTCGCCACCTAGCTGCCCTCCCCTTCAGCACTTCTTAAACTATGGGTCAGGACTCCATTTGGGGTTGCTATCCACGTTTAAGAAGCACCTAAGAGAACTGAAAGGACAAATGACTTGTTCAGAGCTGCAAAAACAGAATGCGTAAGAAGGGGAACTTGAACCCAGGTCTTCCTAGCTTCATAGCCTTTCTATTCACTACTTCTTACTGTCTTTAGTTGAAACAAAGCAGAAAAACTTCATTATTAATATTCCTAAAATGAGTATTAAAAACTAGATGAGGTACAGAGGTGAAGAACAATTCATTATTCATCTCACTATGTTTGATATATTAGACCCCATTCATCCAATAAATATTGATTAGGCCCCTGCAATATATAGGATTCTATGAGAGGAAAAAAAAAGTGTACAATACAATTCCATTTCTCGAGACACTTCTAATAATTAGAAAGAGTACTAGGACACACATGGTCCGTACATCAGGTCTCCAAAAGAATATACTTTGATCACTCTGACACCAGGTCAGAAAATGCTACACTTTGAAACTAAAGCAAGTAAGAATCAACTCAACAGGAATGAGAGCAAAATCTGTAAGGTAACCTGCCCTAAGAGAGCATTTGAAAATGTACTCCTGCTATTGCCACCATGCTTCCGGAATCCCAGCAAGGGGCTTAGGGGCCTCCCTCAAAAAGGGAGAAATCAATTTTTTTTAATGTTGGGAGGGAAACTTCAGATTTCTATTTTATATAGCTTGCATTTCATTTTAAGTATATAATTAGTTCAACTGGTAGCTTTCAAAGCTATGCAGATTATTTATGTGTCATTCTTTTAGGTTTTCCTTCTGTTTTCAATCAATTTAAATTTAACCAATATGAGTAGTCATCTTAAAAATTTCACTTGTCTTCATAAGGTTCTAGTGACACAAGTTGATGACTGATATTTTCAAAGGAATGTTAGTGAGAATCTATTTCATGTAAATGTAGCACTTGTCCAAGGGAAAGATAGGGGGAAAATATACAATATACGGGAAAAGAGGGATGAAAACCAAAAAGAATCAAGGGTCAAACCAGTTTTGTCACTTACTATCTGTGGGATATTGGATAAACCACCTCATTCAATTTCCTCATGTAGAAGATGAACAACATGAGAGGATCCCTAAGGTCCCTTCCAACTTTAAACTTACGAAATCATACTATTTCTAATGAATATGAGTATATGATCACTATCAAGGTGAACTCCATAATGTGGAATAATTCTTCTTCAAGATCTCCCACCTCTAGATGTTTTAATATACCTCCCATGATACTGAGAAAAAGGTACTTTAGATGGCAGATATGGATATCTAATTTCTTTAAAAATATATCTACATATTATAAATTAATAAATTGATATTCTAGTTTATGTCAGGATCTAATGAGTTTGGTCACAGTGAATAAATTCCTCAGTGATGGATCACCTAATGATGGACTGATAAAATCAGAATAAAGTCAGCAGAACTATGAAAACCACTTATTCTGTAACACCACTGTAAAAACAAACAACTCTGAAAGAACTTTGATCCAAAGGATGACAAAACATGGTTCCAGAGGACTAAAGATAAATGTTACTAACTTCTTGACAGGGTGTTGATGTACTAAATATACAGAATGAGACATTTTTGGACATGGTAAATGTAATTTTTTTTTCCATGACCACGCATATTTGTTACAAGGTGGAGTTTTGGAGGGGTTTTTTTGGCCTTTTTTTTTTTTTAAGGTCAGGATGAGGGAAAGAAAATAAATGCTTGTTAATTTTAAAGATTTAAAAACTTAATTTAAAAAATAAACAAAAAAATCAAATAACTGAGCCCTGGAAGTCAAGGAATAAATGAAATGTAAATGGGGGGGACCTTACCAGGCTACTTCTCATATGAGATATCCACGATGGGCAGCCTATTGACTCCTCTTTTAGCCATAATGTATACATACTACAAATGAATACAACATACCACATCTGGTACTGAATATCATCCCATTTCACAGTCTTCTAAAGCTATTATTTTTTCAGTATTCTAAAGTCTCAACAGGTCTAAAGCCTCTCTAAAAGAGTACTCTTAATAGATGACAGATACAGTTTACTGAGCCTACCTCTGCGTGAGGTTATAACTTTTCACCCTCTGTAGTTTTCTTAGGATAGTAGTGGCATACAGTAAATGCTTAATAAATACTATCTGATTTTGCTTGCTCCAAATGAACCACCCCATCTCTGATTGCTGAATGTTTGTCATTCTGTCTACTATTGTTTATTTCCTACGTTTGTCAATTATCACCTAGACTCTTTACGGTATAAATCCTACTACTGATCTACTTTCAATCACTCCTTGCCTTTCCTTCTTCAGTTTACACTGTGGCTACATAGATATCATGCTGTTATAAATTTTCTCTACTTTGGCCCAGTAGATATGCATTCTCAGACCTTGCTGGTGTCTTACTCTGACATCTAATGTTACATATAGTATCCAGGGGACAGTGTTGCACCTCTACCAGATGCTACTATGTGACATCTCCACCAGGGCCCAAACTCATAGCTAAAGGTTAACTTAACTCTGCCACCAGCCTAGCTTCTCTCAGAATATGATAGTCTTTCAGATTTTTTATACTGACCAGTAATTTGATAGAATGTTTTGGGGTAACAAACTTTCTGATACATTTAAACTCTCTCAGATTAAGATGAGTTACAGAATCACAGAAATTTAGAGTATGAAGGGACACCAATAACCATCAAGTCTAATACATACCCCCAAATAATCCCCATGCTAACATACTTGGGAAATGGCCATTTAACTTTTGCTTGAAGACCTCAAAGGAGGGGAACTACAACCTCTCAAAGCAGCCCATTCTTCTTTTGGATGGCTGTAATTGTTAAGAAATTTTTCAAGATATCAAGTCTAAAACTGTTCTCTACAAATCCCAATCACTGTTTTGGGTTCTGCCTTTTGTAGCTAAACAGAACAAGTCTTCTTCTTTCACAAGGGCAACACTTCAAACATTTAAAGATAGTTATCAAGTCTGTCTCGACTCAACCAAGTCTCATGCAGCATGTAAAAGCCCTTCTCCAGGTTAGCTGCCATCCTCTGAACGCTCACTCTCCAGTTTATAAATGTGTAATACCAAAAAACAAACTTAATATTCCACATGTATTCCAAACAGGTAAGAACAGAGCAGGATTATCTATCTCATTATTCTTGAAAGCTATGCTTCCCTTTAATGCAGCCCAAGATCATATTAGCTGTATTAATCTTGCAGTCCACTAAAATTTCTAGATTGTTTTTTTCCCAAATAAATTGCTGTCTTCAGTGGAAGTATAGGCTTTCCTTAATGAAGGATGGTAAAATATCCTAGCTGTCTTCAGGTAGATTGTTACTAAACATCACCAAGAATACTCCAAATATGTTTTCTGGTACATGACTTTCCAAAGTACAGAGTTTAAAAATCCGCAATTATTGATTGCCCAGTTCAAGTATTTTTGATGTTATCCCCAATACACTGAGACACCTAATCCTGTAGTCTGATTTTATAAAATAAACATGTGGATCCCAATCTGAGATAAGACTCTCGTTTGTCCCTTGAATTCCTTTCTAATAATCACTATAAGGCATTTAGCCTTCTCTGGAATATGTGTAATTGTTACTCTCTAGAACTGACAACAAAGCATTCTCAGGTGAAGGCTTTTATACCTATAACTCCTCTATATTGGCTGAACTTGGAGAAATTACTTAACTTCTCTGGACCTCAGTTTCTTCATCTGTAAGACTGGGGTGTTGGATAAGATGACTTCTGAGGTCCATTTCTAGTTCTAATTCTATGATCTTATGAAGTTGGTAGTTTTCTCCATTAGGAATATTTATATATAACATCATTTTTCAATTTGTTTTCTGCTTTGGAGCCTGGTGATAAGAAAGTACTTAAGCATCCCTAAGCATGCATATTTGACTATGAAGCTAAATCTAATATCTTATGTTTAAAGTGTTTTAAAACAAAAAACAACCTTTACTTTGACAGTTTTGTTCATTTGTGGATCTCAAAGATCTTTCAAAGGTTCTCTCTGGTTAAAGACAACCACTTCTATTTTTATATGTGGCTAGATTTTAACACTAAAAATAGTTTTAAATAATCCAGAAAGTAAGTGGTAAAGTCAGAAATAATTCAGGTCACTAAATATGTAGTCTTTAAATAATATGTATTTTGTTCATTAATTCAACAGGATACTACAGTGACCCAAGTAAGTATTAAGACACCTTTTTTTTTTCTTAGAGATGAAAACACTAAGAAAGAAATTGGCCACTTGATTTGGTTCATCCAGCAAGACAAGAAAAGGACTAGGATTACAATGTGCAGTTCAGAAAGCATTTTGTTCCTGTCTTATTAAAATAAATAGCTGGGCATGGTGGCATGTGCCTGTAATCTCTATTATCAAAGAGGTTAAGACCAATGGACCTCTTGAGCACTAAGTTCCAAGCTGCAGTGGGCTAAGATGATTGGGTGTTTGCACTAAGCTCAGAATTAATACAGGGGAAAGGAGGCCACCAGGTTGTCTAAGGAGGGGCAAACCAACTCAGGTTGGAAACATAGCAGGTCATAACTCCTGTGTCAACCAAAGTAGGATCGAGGCTTGTGGGAGAAAAAGGAAGACTCAGGTTTTTTTAGAAAAATAAATTAATAACATAATATGACATGACATGACATAACATAACATGACATGATATGTCATGGCATGATATGATGCAGCATAGCATAACATAATATAATTTCATTGAATCTTTTTTTCTTTTCTTCCAAATACCACACGTTGGGTTCCAGCTGAAAAACTGTGATGAAGGAACAATTAATAAAATAACAATGCTAATCTGCAAGATCCCACAGACCCTACAATTCATGGATTTCTCAAAAATTTGAAACTATTTGTCAAGCAACTAATGCAGAATAGCTTGAGAAAGACACTGTAGCTAGGCACCAATTTTAACACAGAACTCTATATCACAATGTGCAGCTCCAAGATTAATTCCTGAAAGTTCACTTCCAAGTAACACTGCATTTCAAACAAATGAAAACTCAAATGCAACAAAATCTTCCTCACTAATGAAATCAGTATTTGGAAGAAGAGATTACTTTAATGAATGCCATTATGAAACTATCTTTAGAACCTATTTTATCCATTAATTTTAGACTCAAAGAGAACTATCATTCACAAGTATAGAAAACTTAATATATATAGATCACTTAAATAAGTTTTTCCCTTCTCCAATGTAACTTAAAGATTTTGTTTTAGATACCCTGTAAGAATTTTGCTCAGCTTGGTTGAATTAAGTATTTTAAGAATTATTTATGGATAGTCTACAAAATTATTCAATAAGATAAGAAATGTAAGGGACCATAAATAGACCAGTGGTATACTCACCTAAACCAGACTTTTTCAATCGTTTTAAGTGCTGACTTGTTTGTTTTCCAGTGGGAGATTTTTGCCCATGTTTCATTTCTTTATCTGAACTGTCAGCTTCACCATTTTTAGACTCAGATCCTAAAAAAAGAAAACAGTTATACAACTGTTGAACTCTTTCTTGTTTTCCTTTTTAAAAGGAAAGATTAGATTTAAAAAAAAAAAAAAACAAACAAACAGCCCAAGAGTATTATCTCCTTTGTCTTTGCTAAGAGATACTATCTTCTTTGGTCATAATCTGATTCTTCTAACTCTACAGGTAATAAATATAACAGCAAAGTAAATCAATTAAGGAGAAAAAAAGGTGGCCTAATAAGTGTAGCCAAATGGTAAATTCACTAATCTTATAGCTTGAGGATGAGTCCCAAGAAAGCACTTTTTAAAAAAAAAACATAAATAAGCTTTAAACATTATGATATAGTATTTTCAAGTACTGCTGAGGGGAGAGGGGGAAAGAGAAAGAGAGAGAGAAAAGAAGAGAAGAGAAGTGAAGAGATCTTTCCAAATGACTTTTGCAATAAGGTGTTTCTGAAAAATACAAATGTCAGTATATAATAAACACAATTACAACACTAAAGATTTTTTAAATAAACAAATCAACTATAAAGCAAAAGCAAAGAGTTGCACAGTGTTAAAAAGAAATAGTGTCAGAAAAAAAAAACTAAAAGGATCTCTGGTTTTGCAACAGGAGACTTACACACAAATTCATACCCACAAAAGAGCTGCTTTTGATAACATTACACATTAGTACATGGTCCACTATTAAAGTTCAACATCGAAATGATCAGGAAAAAAAAATTTAAAAGAAACTACCAGCACCATTTCACATTCTCTTGGACCTGCTGCTACTTTCATTTATTATGTACTATCTGTACCTAATTTTTAAAAGAAGGGGTCAGTACAACTAGTTTGAGTTGCTTGATCAGCATAAGGGATTAAAAAAAATTAAACCAAACCTCCAAGTAGAAATAGTACCCACTGATTTCCAGCAATTCCAGATTGCATATGCCATTTATCACTAAGGAATATTCTGTGAGAACTGGTCTAGCATACAATCATTTAGCTATTTTACCTGAAGGTGAATCCGACTGCTCATCAGACACCTTTAATGGTGTCAAAACAACACGAGGAACAGTCTTGTTTACCATCATTGAGACTCCATTTCTTCTTTTCTGCTGCTGTCTCAAAGCCTATAAAACATGATAATAAAACACAACATAAAAATATAACCAAAATTATTTCTTTTAAGTGAATTAAATGAGGCATCTGAGTATCATTAAATGAAATCTCTTAAGAGATCCAAATTTTACACAGTCACTAATTTGTCAAGCTTGCTAATAGTCACCTTCATGTCATTTTCTTCAAAAGCATAAAATCAGGCTCTGGGAAAAGGGGACGAGCCTTAGATCATTTTCAAAGCAATTCTGACAACAAAGCAACACTTAAAGGTTTGGTCTACCTTTGCAGCACAACATGAGGACCCCTGGAATTTGAAACTATGACTTCCGAGTAAAATAAATGTAAAATAAATGTTTCGAAACCAGGATAAAAATATATGTGCCTGCACTTGTCTTGCAGGTGCGTCCTCTCTAGTATACTGCTCAGTCAATCAAGTTAACACAGAGTGTCATCAGTATGTACAGCATGTAAGGACTACAGTACTGAGGCACTCACTCAGCCGTGTGGAGTGCTGCACGAAATCACTGAACATGGCAGGAATCATTTATTTCTGTGAAGGGAATCAGTCCTAATCTTGGAAACCTTGCAGCACTTGGCTTCTGTCTGACTGACTTTAGGCATTAACCTTCAGAACACGAACATGATGGTGTTCCGGCAAATCCGGAGGAAAAAAAAATGATATGAGAATAAATCTCTCCAAATGGGACTGCTTTAAGTTTCACAAATGAATCAACCACAGTGATAACACAATAAAAGGTATTAAAAAGTTTTAAAATATAGAGTCCTGACTGATCATTTTACAAAGAAAATTATCTTTGATAGAAAAAGCCTGAAAGCAGGAGCACTAAGCTCAGAGATATGTATGGGGCTACTAAAAGTCCTCAAAAGGGTAGAAAGCTTGTCACGAACTGCCTGAGCCTTTGACTTTGCTTTTTCTGTGTCTGTTTAATTCCTATTAATTCTATAACATTTCTGTGACCTATTTAATGTTCTTCTACCATGTGTGGACAGACTTCACTTCAAACACATCACTGACTTGCCTATTTCTTTGCAGTCAAAGACAATGCAATCTTATTTGGAAAAGGTACTCCAATTAGTTGTACCTAAAAGGCTCTTAGAAGATCATAAGATTTAGTTACTCAAGTAATTAAGGAACTGAAAAATGAGATGAGCTTTGAAAGAATTTGAGAAAATGAAAGCTGTAGAAAGGGCATTCCAAATGAAGGTGGTGATAACAAGAACAAAGGGAACCATCATTCAAGCATCATTCCTCATTTTGTACTGAAGACTCTTTTATAGTGAAGATCAAATGAAAAAGTATTTGTAAAGCACTTAACACAAAGCATAGAATGTAGTAGGCACTTAATAAAGGCTTGTTTCCTTCCTTTCTTCCTTCCTTTATGTAATAAAAGAGTAAAAGAAGTAACAACAAATTTTATAGAACTTCTTAAGTTTTGCAAAATACAGCATATATCATTCTCATTTGGTACTCACAATAACTTTGTGAAGTGAGTTGCTATTATTACTTCCTTTTTATAGATAAGGATATTGAGGCTCTTAGTTTAGTGAACTGCCTAGGGTCACATAGCCAGTGAATGTTCAAGGCAGTATTTGAATTCAGTTCTTCCTCTCCTAGCTGATGCTAATATGAGAGGTCTCTGCTCTCAAGGGACTTGACAACAAATTTATCACTTTAGTAGCAATCTCTGAAGAGTTCAAAGGACTTTACAGACATTAATTCATCAATTGTTAACATAAAGTATCAAAAACCTTAAGAGGTAATTATTTAGTACAACTTCCTATAACTCAGTTCAGGACTGTAGCTAAACAGCCCAGGTAGATAAAATAATATATAATATATAGTATATAAAATAATAGTCTCTCTCCACACACACACACACACACACACACACATACACTGAAGTCACAGCCAAGGATAGGGAAGACAAGCAGACTTGCAATTTTATTGCCATAGGAGAATCTCAAGTGAGGAAACCCTCTAAAAATCCTGGTTGGCACCTTCTCTGCAACTCCAGAGTTTAAGAGGATTGCCTTTAAGCCAAACTGAGAGGGGTGGGCGGGGGGGGGGAATGGGGATCTACATTCATTACATCTACTTCTTTACTTACTATTCCTGTAAAAATAAAAGTAGATTGATTTTTCTGTTTTTACATCAAAGTATTTCAAATATGCCCCCGACACCTCACAACATTAAACAATAACAAAACAAACAAAAAAACATATTAGGGCCTAACAGCAACTGTTTCTGACTCTCTCTCTCTCTCTCTCTGTGTATATATATATATATATGTATATATATTTTTTTGGGGGGGGGAACAACATTCTGTCCCTAGAGCTAACCACCACTCTCCTGAGAGAAAGGAGGTATGTTTCATTATCTGTACTGTTAGATGATGATTTATAACTTACATTACTGTAGTTATTATGTGTATGTTGTTCTCCTGGTTCTACTTTACTCTGCATAAATTTATATGTCGTTCCATTTTTTTTCTTTAAATTCCTCATATCTGTTAGTTATTACTGCGCAATAATATTCCATTACATCAATGTACCCCAGTTTATTCAGTCACTCCCCTATCCAGGGGCACCTACTTTGTATTTTTGCTGTCATGAAAAAGTGGTAATAGTGGAACAACTAGGTTAAAGTGTATGAACAGTTTAGTGACTTTTCTCATATCATTCCAAATTGTCATCCAGAAGTTAGACTGATTTCTAAGCTTCCTATAACCTCTCTAATACTCTTTCCATTTTTTGGTTATCTCTGCACTGTATCAACTTCTTCGAAAATTTTTAGATTATAAGATTATATGGTCCTTGTGGGTATGGATTGTCTTCTTCTCAATGGTCTCCCACCATTTACCACCATGCTTAGTAAATAGTAAGTAGGCAGTTAATAAATGTATATTGATTATTAAGCACATACCATGTTCAGGCATTGTGCGCTAAGTGTTAGGGATACAAAAAAAGGCAAAAACAAAAAAAAACAAAAAAAAAACCCTCAATCTTAAGAAGCTCACAGTCTAATGAAGAGACAATATGCAAACAGGTATGTACAAAAAAAAAATAGGATAAATGGGAGGAAATCCAGAGAAGGTACTAATCCAATTTTAATGAGGAACAGGATTTTTCTTTCAGAACTGATTTTCAATAGATACCTTAAACTCAATATATCCAAAATAGAACTCATTATTGTTCCCTCTAAATTCTTTCCTGTCCTAACTTCCCTATTACTGGAGATGGCAACACTGTCTACCCAGTCTCTTAGGTTCACTGTCTAGGTGTTATCTCACTGTCTCTCATCTTCCATATATAATCTGTTGCCAAGGTCTGTCAATTTCATCTTCATAACATCTCTCTAATATGACTCCTTCGCTACTCTAACACAGCTACCACTCTGGTGCAGGTCCTCATCACCTCACACTGGGGCTATTACAATATGCTGCTTCATATTTTTCCCCACTACAACCCATCTTTCACCCTCCAAAGTGACTTTCCTGCAGTGGAGGTACAACCATGTCACCTTTTATTCAACAAAATCCACTGGCTTCCTATGTCCTCCAGGATCAAATGCAAAATCCTCCATTTAGCATTCAAAGCTCTTCATATCCCACCTCCCATTCCTAACTATCTTTCTGGTCTTCTTACACCTTACTTCTGCCTTGTATTTCCCCATCTACTAACACTGGCCTCTTTGCTGTTTCACAAACAAGACACTCACTCAGCTCTGGTCATTTTCTGGCTGTCCTCCATGCTGGGGATGCTCTCTCTCCTCTCTGTTAACTTTCCTGCCCACATTTAAGTCCCAACTAAAATTCTGTCTTCTCCATAAAGCCTTTCACAATCCCTCTTAATTCTAGTGCCTTCCCTATGTTAATCATTTCTTATTTATATTATATCTAGCTTGTTTGTACACAGCATGTTTGTTTTTTGTTTCCCTCATTAAAATCTAACTTCCTGAGGGCAGGGACCATCTTTTGCCTCTTTTTATATCTCCAGGTTTCGCACACTGCTTTGCACATAATAGGCATTTATCAAATTTTTACTGACTGACTGACTTTATGTAAACCGTTTTTGTGACAGAAAGAGGACCCCAAGGTGTGAGGTACTACCTAAGAGTCTATCTGTGATTACACCTTGTTCCTGTTACAATGGAAATAATTATTTACTTAACTTCATCTCTTAAAGAGTTTTTGCCTTCCAGTAAGGCTCAGCTTAATTGCCATTTTCAATGAGAAAACTGTATTAATTCACCTAGTTTTCATGGTCTCTCCTTCCTCTTTTTCTTTTTTGGCTAGGCAATGGGGTTAAGTGACTTGCCCAAGGTCCCACAGCTATTAAGTGTTAAGTGTCTGAGGCTGGATTTGAACTCAGGTCCTCCTGACTCCAGGGCCGGTGCTCTATCCACTGCGCCACCTGGCTGCCCCCTTGGTCTCTCCTTCCTCAAATGACCTTGTATTTACCTGTTTCTATGTTATCTTGTTCTCCCACAACTCCCTGAGAGTACAGATTATTTTTCAGTTCTGTTTTTATGTACCCAATGTCTACCATGGTGTCGAATACATAATAGATACTTAACCAATGTTCCTTTAGTTGAATTGACTAAAAGAGGCTTTGAAATTCAGTGGAGCAAACTGCTGCTTTAAAGAGTCTCCTTGAGGGCGAAGCCAAGATGGCAGAGTAAAAGCAGTAATGTGCTTGAGTTCTCTCCCAAACCCCTCCAAATACCTGTAAAAAATGGCTCTAAACAAATTCTAGAGTAGCAGAGCCCACAAAAAGACAGAGTGAAACAAATTTCCAGCCTGAGACAACTTGGATGGTTGATTGGAAAGGTCTATTGCGCCAGGCTGGGAGAGGAGCACAGTTCAGTATGTGCCACTCAGGCAAAGACCAGGCCTCAGTGAATCTGGAGCAGGCCTCAGGCATCTGAATCGTGGGCAGCTGTGGAGGTTTCTCAACCCACAAACTCCAAAGACAACTTAGAAGGTCAGTAGGAAAAGTCTGTTGGACCCTGGTGAGAGAGGAGCTTGGTCCCAGCCCCAGGGCAGTGGCTGCTTCTGGAGCTCTCAAACCACACACGGAGGGGAAATTGAGTGGGGGACTGCAGGGGTTTCTTTGCTGGTGTTGAGACAGGATTCCCTTGCTTTGCCTGTGCTTGGATCTGGGTCAAGAGGAGCGCTGGCATGGTGGAGCTCCTAGTGGTGGTGGAAAGGGAATCTTCCTCACAGTTCCAAGGCAGAAAAGAGTGTTTGTGGTCACTCACAGACCAGAACACAGGCCAGGAAAGGAGTAAACACCTTGCCAGAACTGAAAATTTATAGGTCCCTAGAAGTATCTCTGAAAACAGCTGCACAAAACCCCTGTGGCTTGAGACAGTACATTCTCCACACTGGAAGCAGACCCTTACCTTAACACAGAGTTAAAACTCAAGTAATTGGCTAAGAACATGAGCAAACTGTGCAAAAAAGTCAGACCACAGAATTTTTCTTTGGAACAAAGAAGATCAAAACATACAACCAGAAGAAGACAACAAAGTCAAAGCTCCCACATCCAAAGCCTGCAAGAAAAATAAATATGAATTGGTCCCAGGCTATGGAAGAGCTCAAAAAGGAGTTTGAGAAGCAAGTAAGAGAAGTAGAGGAAAAACTGGGAAGAGAAATGAGAGTGATGCAAGAAAATCACGAAAAACAAGTCAACAGCTTGCTAAAGGAGACCCAAAAAAAATTGAAGAAAATAACACCTTAAAAAATAGCCTAACCCAAATGGCAAAAGAGGTACAAATAAGGACCCAATGAGGAGAAGAATGCCTTCAAAAACAGAATTGGCCAAATGAACAGGAAGTCCAAAAGCTTAATGAAGGAAATACTTCAATAAAAATTAGAATGGAGCAAATGGAAACTAGTGACTTTATGAGCAAGACATTGTAAAACAAAACCAAAATAATGAAAAAATAGAAGACAGTGTGAACTATCTCATTGGAAAAACAACTGACCTGGAAAACAGATCCAGAAGAGATCATTTAAAAACTACTGAACTATCTGAAAGCTATGATATAAAAAAAAAAGAGCCTAGACATCATCTTTCAAGAAATTATCAAGGAAAACTACCCTGAAATTCTGGAAGCAGAGGGTAAAATAAAAATTGAAAGAATCTACCAATCATCTCCTGAAAGAGATCACCCAAAGGAAAACACCTAGGAAAATTGTAGCCAAATTCCAGACTTCCCAGGTCAAGGAGAAAATATTGCAAGCAACCAGAAAGAAATAATTCAAGTATTGTGGAAACACAAGATTTTAGCAGCTTCTACATTAAGGGACCAAAGAGCTCGAAATATGATATTCCAGAGATCAAAGTTGAGAGGATTATAACTAAGAATCACCTACCCAGCGAAATTGAGTATAATCGTTCAGGGGAAAAAATGGATATTCAATGAAAGAATCTCCTCTAACAACCTATCTCCCATATATAAATTCAAATTATACAAAATTTCTCAAAAGATGTTAACAATAGAAAGGACTTTGTTCATATCCTCTGATTAATAGCTAATGAGACATGCTTATCTAAAGTGTTTAGCATTGTCTTGGAACTTGTCTAACACTGAGTACAAATGAAATAAGGTTTCCCCACAGACTGTGAGGTACTCCATATGCTCCTGTTTACAGATGGCATTATTACTATGCTATTTGGAAAGAGCCTTGGAACAGTACAGACTCTTAAATGAAACTTAATAATAATTTGAAAAAGTCCAGCCCATCTATGCACACAAGAAAAACCAAATGGATGAAGAATACTTAGTATACAGACTCTGATATACAGTTGATTGGACAACCTTTCGAGCTGATCTATCAGTTCATCTATGTTGGACATATTTTGTCTACTGATGGACAAGACTTGAAGGAAGAGGGCATTACATTGCATTCGGAAAACTGTGTAGTACTTTTAATAACCCCAATATTGTTTCTAAGAAACAGAGGCAGCATGACACAGTAAAGAGAGCAGTGGGCTCCAAGCAAGGAAGACCTGAGTTCAAATCCCATCTCAGATAATTTACTAGCTCTATGGCCCTGGGCAAGTTTCTCTGTGACTCACTTCCTTCATCTCTAAAATGAAGAGGTTGGACTCACTGTCCTCTAAGATCCCTTCATTCTAGATCTATGATCCGATGACCCTACAATCAGCAATTATTTCTGGTGCTGCTATATACTATAGCTATGAATCATGGAATACAGCAGTCCATAAAGAATTAAAGTTGCAAACTGATCACAGAGCAACTGAAAGACACTTGTACATTACTAGGAGAGAATTAAATACCAGGAGGTGCAAAAACCGTATCAAAGACATCTGGAATGTTGAAAAGGCAGCATGCTGATCATGTAGCAAGAATGAAGGACAAGAGGTAGACACACATGACGCTCCTGTGCTATGGAAAAGGAACGACAAAGTTAGAAAGAGTATAAAGACATAAACTGTGTCTGTTTTAACTTCTTCCAAGTTTAAAGTAATTACTTTCCAGGAAAGGTAAATATGAAATCAGGGCTACAGTTCGTGTTTATTTTGGAAAGATATCAGGCCATGGGATTGGAGTCCATACTGACTGGTTATGATAAAGAAAAAGTGTACTATTATGTTTTCCCTATATCACAAATCCTGGATCACTAGGAATAAGCCTTTTCTCTATAGAATATAAACATTCACATCCAGATAGGAACATAAACACACACATAAATACAGACACAATGACACTGACATGTATGCACACATGCACGCACACACACACACACTCACACACATACCCCTATAAAAAATGTATTCACTGGAAGACAGGACTAAAATCCCTCACTTGGGAAGCACTAAAATGTTCAAGAATTGTTCACAAGATAACAATGTATCTTGAAGCTATTACCGGGCAACAATTCAGGTAGAGACTTAGATTGAAGGTGTTAAATCCTATTAAAACTCACATGGTAAGCTGGCTGGGCAACAGAAGCTTGATTTATATGACATATTGCAATTTGTCACTATGACTGAGTGGATAGTAAAATTGCAAACCAGGCTAATGCTATTCAGTCACAGGAATACTTAAAAACAAAAATTTTAAAGGTCCGTGAATTCTCTTTAAGGAAGTATAGTACATCATCATGATAACAAAAATTATTATATTTATTATATTGTATTACATGTCCAGAAATATAACAAAAATATGTCATAAAAGTATAAGTCAAATTGCACTGTACGAAGTTCATATTTAATTTCTGGTGAGAGATGTATAAAACCTGTTCGATTTTCTTTGGGCTTTACACAAAAATATATCCTGATGAAAAACACCATGAAAGAATTTCAACACAGTTAAAAACCTGAAAGAAATGAAATCCCAAGCTTAAACAAATTGAGAACAAATATAAATTGATTCTACTATAAGATCATAATCTTACAGCTTTTCTGATGTAAAATATTCTATTATTCAAATTACATACATATTTTAACAACTCTATGATAAGTATCAAATTTGTAAGACATGGACAATTAGGATTACAAAATTTTAATAAATACTTCCATAGTCTTTCGAATAGATCTGACCATAACTTGAAAGGTAAGATTTATGAAAAAGTAGTCAGGAGAGTTACTTTCATAGACATGCTACCACATTCTCTTTACAAGGCAGGGCAGTTTTATCTAGATCAGTAAATTATATCTCAAAAGTTTTAATTCAAGGAGCTTCTTGGAAAATTCAAAAGCTGGACAACAATCTTTGTTTCTGTTCTACAGTAGAAAAACAGAACATGCAAGTTGGAGGATCCTGAAATCTATATCATAAAGAAATAATGCCCATTTTATTTTGCTAGGGAACTAATAGAAAAACAATATAACAGCATGTGAATAATGCATTAATATAATAAAATATCACATTCTGTGAATGTTAAAACTTAAATAATTAAAATATATACATACTAAACATCTGGCTGCATTAGACTATCAGCACTTCACATTCTTACTGGTTGTCTAAATGTCAATGCCCATGTTCAGAAACTATTACGCATCATAACCTTTGAAATTTCATAGTATTGGTCAGAAATAACAAGTTATAGCAAAATAGCAAGAATGAATCTGCTCTGCCATATAAAAGAAAGGAAACTGTGACTTTATAAGTTCTATTACCCTAAATAAATAATGAAGGCTTTCGTATAAACTGAAACAGAGAAAAGGAAAGGTTATGTTTTAATACCATGTCATTTTCCATCATAATAAAATTCAGTCTTGCTCAGTCCTTTTTCATTTTTTGCTCTAATATTCAAAAGTATTAAGACCTAAAATTTTAAGGTAGTAACAGTAAGGGGGGGAAAGCATTAATCAAATATCACGTCATTCCTGAGATATTGGCAAATTTGCTTCATGTATGCTTTAAAAAAAAACCTCCCATTAAATTATCAATTATTCAGCATATATATTTAAAGTTTTTATTGATTTTTTTGGTCACCATAGTTTCCCCTACTCCCCCCAAAATGTCATCACATTAAAAAAATTGTGAAAAGAGAGGTAAAAAATCAGCAAAACTGATCAATACAATGAATAAATCTGAAAATATGTGCAATGTACAACACATGTGAGACTTTCATCCCTGAAAAGGGGGGGTGGGTAGGAGTACCTTCTTTCAAAACCTGCTTGCTCTTTATAACTTTGCAACATTCACTTTGGGGTTTTTTGTGGTTATTTTTTTCCATTTACAATATTATAGTTCTTGTGTATAGGATTTTCTTGGCTCAGCTTATTTCACTGCATTGGTTCATGCAGATTTTTCCATGCTTCTCTGTATTCATAATACTCCTCAGTTCTTATAGTACAGTAATATTCTATTACATGTGACATAATTTATTTAAGAATTACCCAATCTTTGGGCATCTATTTTGTCTCCAATTTTTTTCCTATCAAAAAAGTGTTGCTACAAATATTATTAAGTATAAAGTGACTGTATACTTATCAATGTTCTCTTTGGGGTATAAGACTAGAAATGGAACGTCAGGGTCAAAGGATATAGATATTTCGGTCACCTTATTCACATAATTCCAAATTGCTTTCCAAAATGGTTGCAATAACTCACAACTCTACCAAAAATGCACTAGTGTGCCTATCTTCTCACAACCTCTCCAACAGTGCCTATTTCCATCTTCTGTCAGCTTCTGCTACTTTGCTGGGAAAGAAATAAAACCTCAGCTGTTTCAGATTTGGGTTTTCAGCATTTCTATATTTATTTAAATGTTTATATTTTTGAAAGTATTCCTCTAATACTTTTGTGGTCCTAGTTTTATTAGCACACAACAGCATAATACTTTATGATAATTATTTTTCTTTCTTACGGATTTATGATTTTACCTTGCTCATTTGCTGTTTTGTTGATTTAATCTTCTGTCCTATTTTTCATAAAACTGATTAAAGATTTGTTCATTCCATTGGTCTTTTCAAATAACCAGTTTTTAGTTTTGTTCATCATTTCAAAAGTTTCTTACTTTACAATTTATATATTTCTTTCTAATTTTGATAATGCCTCTTTTGTAATACTTTTAGTTAGTTTGTTGATTTTCTGTTTTCTAAATATGTATTTAGCTCATTAATTACATAATTTTCTACTGTTAATGTATGTTTGCAGGAATATGACTTTTCTCCTTGAAAACACCTTTAGCTGAATCCCTGAGGTTTTGGAATATTCTTTCATATTATCATTTTCTTTCACAATAATTACTCATTTTTTCTATGATTTGCTTCTGGGCCAATTCACTACTTAGGATTTCATTGTTAAGTTTCCATTTAAGTCTGTCTTTTGCATTTATTCTCTGAACTGGTTACTCTTTTAATTGTATTATGGTCTGTAAATGCATTTTTATTATTTCTGCCTTTTTAGATTTGTTTGCAATATCTCTGTACCCTAATAAAAGAGCATTTTTTGTGAAATCAATATGTGTTGCTGAGATACATATATATGTACATACACATATATGGATGTGGATATGTGTGCGTATATACACATACACACACACACACACACACACACACACACACACAGAAATATATCAGTCCCATTTAGACATCGTAAGTCTTTTAAACTAATCTGGTGAGAAATTTGTTCAGTTCTATATTTAACATTTTGTTTATCTTTCTGTTAGACTTATGTAAAACTCAGAGGGACACTGAAATCTCCCACAATAATGTGCTACTATCTATACTTTCTTCTAGTTTAGTTAAAGTTTCTTTTATGAATCTATATGATAAAACATTTAAATTTATGATAAGCATATAAATTTAATTTTGACATTGGTTTATCATCTATTGTTCTTTTGAGTCTAATGTAGCGTGATTATCCATTTTCATGTTTTGAACATTTGTTTTTGCTATATCTGACAGTAAGATTGCAATGCCTACTATTTTGAATTCACTAATTACATAATATTGCATATTCTAGCTCCTCAATTTTATTTTGTGTCAGTCCTTGTCTTTTAAATTTATTTCTTGGAAGCAACAGATTGTGAGGCTTTGTATACTTATTCAATCTGTTACTCTTTTTTCTTTTTTGGATTATTTAATCCATTCACATTTAAAGTAATCAGAATTATATTTTCCTCCATTTGTCTCAGATGATGTTGTTGTTTTCTTCTTCTGCCAAATCAGGATTTCTTCTGGAAACACAGCACTACACCTCTTTAATTATTTTATCTTAATTTATTTTAAGGCAACTCTTCCCATCAGCTTTCTTCTCCTCCCTGTAAGTAGTCTACTTCATAGTTTGTTTAAAAACCTATCCCTAATTTGGGAGTTTTCATTATTAGTTCCTTTTCCCTTTTATGTATGAGTTTCACTCTTTCCCTGTTTTCCCTTTTAGATAAGTAAACAAAATTCCCATTTGTCTCCATCCCGTTAACTTGTTTTATTAATTTTTAAAATATTATTTTCTGCACCTTTTTTTCTAAAAAGAATTTCTTTCCTTCATTGTCTTCATTATTTACTTTCTATTTCTATTTTAGAGTTTCAGTCTTTGAATAATGGCTCATTCTTATTTCATCCTTTACTTTCTATATTCTTCATGGAATTAGAGATTCTAAGGTATCTATCTGGATTCCTTCTTCTAGATTCTATGCTAGTGTCCTGCACTGTCCTCGTTTTCCTATTGTGCCTTTATCTTGGAAATACCAATTCCCAGGTGAAGCAAAGATGTTGGAGTAAAAATGGCAGGGCTGAGTTCTCCAAAATTCTTCTCTAAAGAACATTAAAATAACACCTCAAAATGAATTTTGGAGTGGCAGAACCAACAAAAGGATAGAGTGAAACAAATTTCTAGCCCAAGACAATTTAGAAGGTCAGCAGAAAAGGTCTCACTGAGGTAAGAATGAAGTGTAGTATAGCACAAGCCATGCCTAGGCAAGCCAGAAGCAAGACGTTGGTGGGGGGGGAGTGGCAGTAGAGGGATGGGGGAAGGAGGAAAAGGGGCTGGGTGTTGACTGAATCAGCTATGGAGGCTTCCAGAGCTCTCAGCCTACAGATGGGAAGGGGTCAGACAACTGGTCAGAAGGAAATTATATGGAACTTTCAGCTGGCACCAGGAACAGAACTCTGCTGCACTGCCTATAAGCATTTTAGAATTGTAGTCCCAGGGTGGGGAGGAACACTAGTAGGAACATGGACACTGGTCAGAACTTCAGGATGGAAAAGAATACTCATGGTTGCTCAAAGACCAAAGCACAAGTGAGAAGAGTAGATCCTTTCTGTAGATCATAACATCTTAGAAGAATTGAAAATTTACAGACCCCAACAGCTAGCTCTTAAAACAGCAGCATGAAAAACCTGAAGCTTAGTACAGTATCCCCTCGACCCCAGGAGCAGAGATCAATTTTAGCATTAAATTTAAAGTCAAGAATCAGTCTGAAAAAAATGAGGAAAAAAATAAAGAACCTGACTATAGAAAGTTACTATGATAATAGGGAAGGCACAAAAGCTCAGAAAAAGACAACAATGTCAAAATAGCTACACACAACACTTTAAAAAAAATGTAAACTGGTCTCAGGTACAAAAAGAATTCCTGAAAGAACTCAAAAAAGATTTGGAAAATCAAAGAAGAGAGGTAGAGGAAAAATTAGGAAAAGAAATGAAAGTGATGCAAGAAAATCATGAAAACAGTCAACAACTTGGTAAAGGAGGTATAAAAAAAATACTGAAGAAAAGAACACCTTAAATAAAAACAGAATAGGCCAAATAATTTAAGAGGCACAAAAATCTAGTGAAGAGAAAAATTCCTTAAAAAGCAAAATTTGCAGCACAGTGGATAGTGCACTGTCCTTGAAGTCTGGAGGACCTGAGTTCAAATCTGACCTCAGACCAAACACTTGGCACTTACTAGCTGTGTGACCCTGGGCAAGTCACGTAACCCCAATTGCCTAAAAACAAAACAGAACAAAAAAAGCAAAATTTGCAAAATGGAAAGAGATTAAAAAATTAGCTGAAGAAAAGAACTGCTCAAAAAGCAGAATTTGCCAGATGAAAAAGGAGGTACAACAGCTCACTGAAGAAAATAATTTCTTAAAAATTAGAATTTGGCAAGTGGAAGCTAATGATTCCAAGAGACATCAAGAAATAATAAAACAAAATGAAAAAAAAAATGAAAATATAGAAGAAAATGTGAAATGTATCAATGGAAAAACTGACCTGAAATCCTATCAAAGAGAAAGAATTTTAAAATTATTGGACTACCTGAAAACCATGATTTTTAAAGAGGAGAGACTAGTCAACATCATATTTAAAGAAACTGTTAAAAAAAAAAAAGCTGCTCTGATATCCCAGAACCAGAGGGTAAAATAGACATTGAAAGAATCCATCAATCACTGACTAAAAGAGATCACAAAATCAACACTCCCAAGAATATTATAGCCAAATTCCAGATCTCCCAGGTCAAGGAGAAAATGTTACAAGAAGTCAAGAAAGAAATAATTCAAATATCATGGAGCCACAGTCAGAATAACAATTAAGAATAGCAGCTTCTATATTAAAAGACTGGAGGGCTTGAAATATGATATTCCAAAGGGCAAAGAAGTTAGGATTACAAACAAGAATCACCTACCCAGAAAAACTGAGTTAATCTTTCAGATGGAAAATGGCTATTTAATGAAACAGAAGACTTTTAAGCATTCCTGATGAAGAAACCAAAGCTGAATAGAAAAATCTGACTTTCAAACACAAGACTCAAGAGAAACATAAAATGATAAATAGGAATGAGAAATAATAAGGGATTCAGTAAGGTTAAACATGGGAAGATGATACTTGTAACTCCTAAGAAGTGCATCATTATTATGTCAGGTAGAAGTATACATGGACAAAGCACAGGTGTGAGTTGAGTATGATAGGATAATACAAAAAAAAATTAAGGGATAAGGAAGATGATTACACTGGTAAAAGGAAGAAGGTAGAGATATAACAGGGGAAATTATCTCACATAAACAGGTACAAAGGAGCATTTACAAGGAGGGGAAGATGGGAGTGGAGGGGTGGCAGATAATCTTTGAACCTTACTGTTATCAGATTGGGCTGAAAGGGGGAATAACATACACAATAAGTATGGTATAGAAATATATCCTACTATACAAGGAATAGGATAAGAGAAGGTGGGGGTGGGGCTGATTAGGGAGGTGGTTGTTTGAAGTAAAACACTTTTGAGGAGGGACAGATTGATAGAGGGAGAGAAGGGGAGAGAGTGAGAGAGACATAGAGAGAGAGACAAGGGAAAAACAGGATGAAGGGAAATAAACAGGAATCATAAATGTGAATGTGAATGAGATAAACTCACCCATAAAAACTGAAGCGGATAGCAGAGTGGATTAAAAACCAGAATCCTAAAATATGTTGTATACATGAAACACACTTGCAACAGAGAGACACACACAGAGTAAAGATAAGAGAATGGAGCAGAATCTATTGTTTCAACTGAAGTAAAAAAGGCAGGGACAGCAATCATGATCTCAAGCAAACAAAAAGCAAAAATGAATCTAATAAAAAGAGGTAAGCAGGGAAACTACATTTTGCTAAAAGGTTCTATAAAAATGAGGTAACAATACTAAACATATATGCACTAAATGATATAGCACCCAAATTTTTAAAAGAAAGGTTAACTGAGTTACAGAAGGAAATAGATAGTAAAACCATACTAGTAAGGGGATCTCAACTTGCCCCTTTCAGTACTAGATAAATCTTAAAAAAAAAAAGAAAGAAAGAAAAGAAATAAGTTAGGGAAATGAATAAAATTTTAGAAAAGTTAGCTACACCTCTGGAGAAAATCATATGGGAACAGAAAGGAATATAACTTTTTCTCAGCAGTACATAGCACCTATACAAACATTGACCCATGTATTAGGACATAAAAACTTCATTAACAAAAAGCTTCAGAAATATTAAATGCAGCTTTTTCAGATCATAATGCAATAAAAATTACATTCAATAAAGGGATGTGTAAATATAGATTGAAAATAAATTGGAAACTAAATAATCTAATCCTAAACAATGAGTAGGTCAAAGAACAAATCATAGAAATAATCAATAATTTCATTAAAGAGCATGACAACAATGAGACAACGTACCAAAATTTATGGGTACAGCCAAAGTAGTACTTAGGGGAAAATTCATATCTCTAAACACTTAGGTCAATAAAATAGAGAAAGAACAGATCAATAGATTGGGCATGCAAATAAAAAAAAAACTAGAAAAAGAACAAATTAAAAATCCCCAATTAAATACCAAATTGGGATTCATGAAAATCAAAGGAGAGATTAGTAAAATTGAAACTAAGAAAACCATTGAACTAATAAAACTAGGATGAAAAAAAAATCAAGAGATAAAACACTGGATAATTAGGAAAAAAAAAAAAAGAAAACCAAATTACCAGTATCAAAAATGAAAGGGGTTAAATGAACCACCAAGGAAGATGAAATTAAAGCAATTATTAGGAGCTATTTTGCTCAATTATATGCCAATAAATCCAGCAATTTAAGGAAATGGATGAAAATTTACACTATAACTAGGTGAGATGTATACCAAGAATGCAGGCCTGGTTTACCATTAGGAAATCTAACAGCATAACTGACCATATAAATAACAAAACCAATAAAAACTACATGATTATCTCAATAGATGAAGAAAAAGTTTTTGACAAAATGCAACATTCATTCCTAATAAAAACACTAGAAAGCAACAGGAATCAATGGAAGTTTCCTTTAAACGATAAGTAGTATCAATCTAAAACCATCAGCAAGCATTATCTGGAAGGGGGATAAACTAGAAGCTTTCCTAATAAGACTGGGGTTAAACAAAATGTCCATTATTATTTACTATTATACTAAAAATGGTAGCTATAATAATGATAAGAAAAATAAATTGAAGGAATTAGAATAGATAATGAAGAAACAAAATTATCACTCTTTGCAGATGATACAATGGTAAACTTGGAGAATCCTAGAAAATCAACTAAAAATTAGTTGACATAATTAACAACTTTTAGCAAATTTGAAAAATATAAAATAAACCCACAGAAATCTCAGCATTTCTACATATTATCAATAAAGTCCAACAGCAAGAGGTAGAAAGAGAAATTCCATTTAAAATAACTGTAGATAATACGAAATATTTGAGAGTCTACCTGCCAAGACAAACTCAAGAACCATATGAACACAATTACACAACACTTATCACACAAATAAAGTCAGGTTTAAACAACTGGAGAAATATTAATTTATCATGGTAGGCTGAACCAATATAATAAAAATGACAAGTCTATCTAAACAAATTTTCTTATTTAGTGCCCTACCAATCAAACCACCAAAATATTATTTTATAAAACTAGAAAAAAAATAACAAAATTCATCTGGAAGAACAAGAGATCAAGAATATCAATAGAATCACTGAAAAAAATTGTGAAGGAATATAACAAGTAGTGGATCTCAACTGTATTATAAAGCAGTAATCATCAAAACAATCTGGTACTGACTAATAAATCAGCTTCTGGAATAAGAACTATCTGACAAAAACTGCTTGGAAAACTGGAAAGCACTTTGGCAAAATCTATGAATAGACCAACATCTCACAACGTATACCAAGAGATAGATCGATAGATACATAGAGATCTGTATATGTATTTGTGTGTATATATATACATGTGTCTAGCGATCTAACACACACACACACACACACACACACACACACACACACACGGTCAAAATAGACACATGCTTTAGATATAAAAAGTGATACCATAAATAAATTAGGAGAGCAAGGAATAGTTTACCTGTCAGATCTATGGAGAAGGGAAGAATGTATGTCCAAATAAGAGACAGTGAGCATTACTAGATGTAAAATGAATAATTTTGATTATATTAAGTTAAAAAGTTTTTGCACAAACAAAACCAATGCAACCAAGATTAGAAGGAAAGCAGACAATTGGGAAACAATCTTTACAGAAACTGTCTGATAAAGGACTCATTTCTCAAATATATAGAGAACTGAGTCAAATTTATAAGAGTACAAACCATTCCCCAACTGATAAATGGTCAAAGGATATGAAAACGCAGTTTTAAGATGAAAAAAATCAAAGCTATCTCAGAAGAAATGTTCTAAATCCCTAAGATTAGAGAAATACTAATCAAAACAACTCTGAGGTACCACCTCACACCTATCAGATTGGCTAACGTGACAAGAAAAAAAATGTTGGAGGTGATGTGGGAAAACTTCGACATGAATGCACTATCAGTGGAGTTCTAATCTGATCCAATCATTCTGGCAAGCAATTTGGAACTATGCCCAAAGGGCTATAAAACTGTGCATACCCTTTGATCCAGCAATACCACTATTACATCCCACAATAATACTATTATATCCCAATAAATAAAAAAGGGGTAAAGGACCTATATGTACAAAAATATTTATAGCAGCTCTTTTTGTGGTGACAAAGAATTGGAAATTGAGGGGATGCCCATCAATTGTGGAATGGCTGAACAAGTTGTGGTATATAATTATGATGGAATACTACAGTGCTATAAGAAATGACGAGCTCAAAAGAAGCAAGTAATTTCTTCAAGTCTCATTTTCTTTCTAGGAATGTTTCAAATGACTCTTGTTTACTGAGCAACCATCTTTTTTCACTAATGGTTAGGTTCAGAGTTTCATGGCAGGTCACCTTAGGTTTTACTTTGCTCTGGGGAACACAATTATTCGATTCTCTTCTGCAGTTTCTGGAGGGTGTAGAATAGTTTAATGCCATTTGAACTTCCTTTTATTTATATTAGAAGGTCTTTCTCCTGGTGGCTTCAAAAATTTATTTTTTATCACTAGAACTGTTAAATTTAACCACTATATGTCTTGAGCTTTGATAAATAAGTTGTTGGGTTTTTTTTTTCCCTTGTGTTGATCTATAGATTCTTTTCATTGGTACTTTATTTTTGGTGTTAAGTTTTGGCTAAATTACTTGTATTATTAATTGCATTAAAGTGTTTGGAGTTTTTGACCAATATTCTTTTGGGAAACCTATAATCTTTATGTTGTCTCTACACATCCTATTTTTGAGATTAATATATTTTGATTGTATGGCAATTATGTTTTCTTTTAATGTTACTGCTTTTTGTTTCTCTTCTTCCAGGCTGTCATTCATATCACATATATTATCCTGTGGTATAGTGTAAACAGCACTGGATTTGGTGTCAGAAGGTCTATTTTCAAATCCTGCCTCTCTTACTCACTATTTGTGTAACGGTAGGCAAGTTAGTTTACTGCAGAAGATAGACTGAAGGCACTAGAATGAAGATCAGGAAAGGCTTTCTACAGAAAGGACTTTAGCTGAACATTAATGAAACCAGAGAAACCTAGAGATGGAAATGAGGAGGCAGATCATTTCATTTATGGGGGACAACCAGTGAAAACACCTATACAAGAGATGTAATCAAGGATGCCAATGTCACTGAACTGTAGAGTGCTACAACTTGGAGGTAAGAAAACCTGGGGTCAAATCCCCAACTCTTAACACTTACTAGTTGTGTGACCTCATGTAGAAACTTAATCTCTCTGAGATTCAGATTTTTCATCTCTAAAATGAGGAGGTTAGACTCATTGACTTCTTAAGTACCTTTCAGGTTTAAATTTATGGTCCTATAATTCCTTTGGACCTCAGTTTTCTAAATTGTAAAATGAAGAGTTAGATTAATTGTCCAAGAAAGATCATTTCCTGATTTAAATCTATTACCCTATGGTCATAGAACCTCAATATATCATTATTCACTATAAAAAATAATTTGGTATAAATTATCTGTCTTGACCATATCTAAGGACTGTTAATATGGTGACTTGATATGAACTTTGGGAAGAGTCTTACACATAGACCATTACATTTGGCTAATGTTTAACATAATCATATAGCTACGTAAAATTTTTTAAAGGTGGCATATTTGCTGAGGGTGCTGCAATTTCAAATTCAACATAGAGCAAGTACTTAAGAAATTAGGCAATTACCAAGAATCTAAGCAAAATTCTGCTAGTCTAGCTTTTCTTTAAAATGAATTTTCAATAAGTATCTGATTATTAATCAAACAAATGCATGTTGTATATTTGGGGCTAGATTCTCCCAGTACCTAAGCTGTTCCTTTGTTATAAAATAAATAACGAATAGAAAAAGGAATTTATAACTCTGGCAGGGCCAGTAGTCAGTAAGCTTTCAGTAAATAATTGGTATGTAGCTAACAACCAAAGAATAACTTAGAAATGGAACAAATCTTGCTTATTATATACATAAACATATATAAGTTCTTATAATAATAGTAATAATAACAATATTAGAATTTATATAGCCCTTTAATGTTTGTGAAGCATTTTACATGTTCTCAAAACAACCTTGAGAAGTAGTATCATTATCTCCACTTTAGAAATGTATTTATACATATATATATATATATTTATATATATATGTTCCATATTAAAACTGGAATAACTCTGTAAAACTCTTAAACATCTGAATGATGAGAATACAGAATTAAAATATTAAATCAAATCAAGGTATATACAGAAAATGAGGAACAAGAACACAGAGTGCTAGATCCTATGATTATTAAATTTATCCTTTAAGACTATGAAAGTCACCCCTTTGTTAAATCTATTTATCTATTCAATCTACAATTCTACTATCTATGCTAAACATAAGTAGAATTCTCTTTATTCACATCTGCATTTCTCAATATTTATGTCGGCACAGTCCCTAACTTACAAAAGTATTGTGTTATAATTGTTTTTGTTAAGTCAGTTTGGAGTACAGAACACACTTTCCAATTTACTCAATGTAATAAATGCGGTGTAAGTTCCTAGGTTAACCCAAGGAAGTATATTTAACCTATACTATAGCTGAAGTTTGTAGAGAACAATACAATTACAATACTAGTGATAAAAAGTGAAACAACTGAATGAGACTTTAGGTTTGTTTTTCCCTTTAAATGATGGTACCTGAGAAAAAGCAGCTTTAATTGAGAGGAGAATTAAAAGGTAGATAGTGTAGAAATGAGGATGGGAACTTCTTGGCACTTTCCCAGGCTTCATGGGATGCTAATACTGGCTCTTATTATATCTAATTTCACTTAAAACTCTATAACTTTCCTTTTTCTTGATTAAAGCATGTCATCAGCATTTTTATACCTATCAGTCTATGAAACTATAAACTCCTTAAGGGCAGGTACTCTTTCACTTGTCATTGTATCCCTAGCAGTTAAAACAATGCCTGATACATAGCAGGAGCTTAACATTTTCTGATTGATAATTTTTGTAAAGTGCTTTTCACATCTTAAAGATAGGTACACAAATGCACATATATGTATATATTAATATATCTCAAAATTATTATTATATTTTGTAGGATTGCTTCACTGAATTGAGTCAAGAGACTTGAGTTACAGTTTTCCCATTCACTAGCTGTGTGATCTTGAGACTTCTCTTAACCTTCTATTATATGAGACACTTTTAAAGTCAAATGTTCCTAAATTGAGAAATGTTTTATTTATGATAGTATTTGTCCAAAACTAATAAATTTCAAACAATCTGACAGTCATATTAATATTATAATTACATGTTAAGTAATGAATAAATTTATAACAAAAACCAAACAATATCTCTTACAGTCCTATAAGGATACTACATCATCTTTCAAATTAAACACAACCTTGGGATCATGACCTTCAAGGCCCTCTAGCCACCATAAAACCCACTTCAGTTTCCTCTATCTGCCCTTGATAAAGTCTATTCTATAATTATTCAAGTGAAATTACCATGTTGCCTTCCCTTCTCTCCTCCTGCCTCTGAGTTTTTACCCAAACAGACCCTGATAAACGTAAGAAAAATAATCCTTTCATTCTTCAGATCTTCACATTACAGACCTTTTCTTTCATGACGGCCAACCTCTCTAAAAGGTCAGGTAAACTGTCATCTAGTGCCAGGCACGAGGATTTTTATGTTCCCTGACTACTGGCACAACCTACATCCTATCAAGCTGCCTCAGGTTCAATACATGAACAAACTTCCTACATCACCTTATTATTTACAGGTTACTGTTCAATCCAGTATCTGATATGACATATAATATGACAACACTAACTTGCAACAGGGTCATATGCCCTGTGAGCCCTCAAATACTGACTGAATAACATTTTAAACCATCTTTAAAATGTAAAATTCTCTTTGTTTAACTAACAGGAGTAAGGATGGAATATTCTGGATCTCAGCATATCTGGTTAATGTTAATAAGAAATAGTCATTTGAATTTCTTGCTCTCTTGGAAGTGTAATCAAATGCATCCTACAAAAGTTTGCTTATTGTCACGCACACAAGATTACATACATAATCAGTAGAACATCATTCTGACACCTCATCTTGACCCCACCCTGGCAAGTAAGACATTTTTGTGGTTGCTGAGTTGTTTTGAGTTGTGTCTGACTCTTTGTGACCCCATTTTGGGTTGTTGTTTTTTTTTGGCAAAGACACTGGAGTGGTTTGTCATTTCCTTTTCCAGCTCATTTTAAAGATGAGGAACTGAGGCAAACAAAGCTAAATGACTTGCCCAAGGTCACACAGCTAGTAAGTGTCTGAGGCCAAATTTCCACTCAGAAAGACGAGTCTTCCTGACCATAGGCCAGATACTCTATCCACTTTTACCACCTAGTTGCTCCATAACACATGTAGGTTCCATCTATTTTCAATGAGCTCAATACCAAAATTGAAATTACAAGGACCATTTCACAATCTACTATGGGCCACGCTTCTTTCCATGACAAATAACTCTGAAGCTAGGCAAGGTCCATTTCTAGATTTTATGGGGCCACTCCACAGAAACAGTTACTGAGGCAGATTTAAAATGTACTAGAGGAGACACTCCTCTGCAAGGCTGACACTAGCCTGAATCCCAAGGAGCGATGGAAAGCTGAATTACTACCAGATTATTAACAAAGGTTTGGATTAATTTAGTAGATCCAAAATATCCACGTTAGTCCCAGACCACAAAATGTCTTCCTTAACTCAAGCTAATTTAAACTTCAAAGAATCTCTGAAATAAACCTGTTTTTCTGGAGCCAACTTGAGACTAGACTATATACTCCTTTCTCAAAAATCTTCAATGATTCCCTACTGAATAATAAGATAAAAATGCAAATGACTCAACCTGGTATTTAAAACATGCTACAATAGAAGTTCAACCTACATTTCTAGACTTACTTCATATTATTCCATTTCACACATTCTACTTTTCCAGTCAAACTTGTCTAATTGCTAGTGGTTCCCTGTACTCTTGAATTAGATATCTAAATCTCCCATCTCTCTGTTTTTGCTCTGATTATCCCTGTGTGTGTGGTTCGTCCTTCATTCTTGAGAAGGACCATAACATCAGGGAGATGATGACATGACTTGCAATTGACTTTGTTTTGAGTGAAGGAGGCCATCTGGAGCCATCTGGGTCCAGTGGCGCCAGATATGTATCAGGACAACTGAAGATGGCCCAGGATGCAGTGGGAGACTTTGGCCCTTTTAAGCAAGGTCTTTCCAGGTTCTCACTTTGAGTGAGGCAACCAATTATCCCCTAAGGTGGGAATGTATTCCTTCTTTACCTCTCACTCTTAGGATCCCTAGCTTACTTCAAGGCTCAAGTCTGGTACCCGTTCTAATACGAAGCTTCTGCTTTTGTACCTGGTTAAAGTCCCTCCTTCCTCAAATTACCTTTTATTTATTTAACTACGCAAATGTTATATCCAGGCCGACCCCCAAATCCACCACAGTAAAAAATGATTTGTTTTTGGTGTTTGCACCCTGAATAGTGCTTTGCACATAGAAAGGACTTAATAAATATCTGTTCAGTCAACTTGCCTTACTTTTCAGCAAACATAAGCATATAGAAGTAAGGGACAAAAAATGTACCCAAATAAAGAACTCTGAAAGAGTAAATATAATGAGGTCTGGACTGTGAAAAATATAAAAATGACTAATACATAATCCTTGTTCTGGAGTTGTGAAGGAGTTTACAGTTTAGAAAAATGGGATATAATCACTTAAGCAAGGCAATTTTTTTAAAAGGCATAACTTTCATGTAAACAAATAAGTTTGGTATATCTTATATAATGAAGTAACATTGCAGACATTAGCACAACAGAAAAAGCATATCAAAACTACTGCTTTTTGCCTCTTTGTCACTTTAATTTCCAAAGCACAATGTAAATAATAATGTCCATTACATTAAGAAAAGTTGTTACCTCATATTTTTTATAATTGCAAATTAAACATCTGAATAAAAACAAATACTCATCTAAGGGGGGAAAAAAACAAATAGCAGATTGACTCCATCAGATCACAAATAGCCTTTTTTTTTTTACAACATACATCATCATACATTTATGAAACTCATATGGCAATTATCATAAATCATTAAAGTATATTATACACCAACATTAACAAAATATATTCTATGATGTCAGATCCTTGATTACAATACTTTACTCAATAAATTATAGTTATTCTATTATTACTCTCCCAATCAGTAGCCAAGATGAGTCATGTTACTCTATTAAAACATTACTAATATCACTTACTAATCACCTACTATGTGTCAATTTTTCAGCTCACTCCACTCTACACCTGTTGCTCTGCCTGATTTCACTCCATGAAACAAGATGCCCTTTCCAGGTTAAGCTCACTACTTCTAAACTCATCACCACCCTGCTAACTCAAATCTTGATTGATACCACATGTCTCCTCTCCCCTCTAAATGAAGGGCTGGAGGGTGAAATACTAAACTCCTCCCAATGCTCTCCTTTCAAGAAAGCAGAAACTGGACTTTTTCTAATCACTTCACTCTGCCTCTGCTGCTCTAAAGAAGAAGATACCCCCACACCTGGTGCTCCCTAGTGGATCCTCCCCACCTTTCCTGCCTTTTTTTTGTGTGTTGATCTCTACCCTCCACCCCCTATTAAGACTGTAAACTGCTTGAGGGCAAGGACTGTCTTTTTCTTATTAATGGTATCTCCAGTGCTTAGTATAGTGCCTGGCACAACAGTAGGCCCTTAATAAATGTTCATTGGATTGGAATGGATTAAGCGTGAGGGATAAAAAAAAAGGCAAAAATATGCACTATCAAGAATACAAATAGGATAAATTGGATGGGAGGAGTATAGTCTCAGAGGAAAGGCACTAAGCTTAAGAAGAACTAGGAAAGCCTTCCTATAGAAGGTGGAACTTTTCTGAGACTTAAAGAAAGCTAGGAGGTGGAAATGAAGACAAAAATCATTCCAGGCATGGAGGATGGTCAGTAAAAATGCTCAAAGTGGGAAGATGGAATGTCTTATGTGAGGAACAGCCAGGAAGCCAGTATCACTGGATCACAGAACACATGAAAAGGAGTAAGGTGTGAGAAGACTGGAAAGGTAGGAAGGGGCCAGGTTATGAAAGGCAAAACAAAGTAGAGCAAAAAAACAAAATGGAAGATTTTATATTTGAACCTGGAGATAAATGGGAGTCATTGGAGTTTATTAAATAAGGCATAACATGGTCACATCTGTCCTTTAGGAAGACCAATTTGATAGCTGAGTGGAAGACAGACTTGAGTGGAAAAAAAATATGAGGCAGGAAGACCAATCAACAAGTTATTGCAATAGTCCAAATGTGAGGTGATAATGGACTGCAAGAGAGAGTGGTTGCAGGGGGGTACATAAGAGAGATGTCATGAAGATAAAATAGAAGGATTTGATAACCAATTGAAAATGGGGGAGGGGGAAAAAGAATGAGTGAAGAATCAAGGATGACATTTAAGTTATGAACCTGAGTGACTTGGAATATGGTAATACCCTTGACAATAAAAGAGAAGTTAAGAAGAGGAAAGGGTTTGGAGAAAAAGTGAATGAGTTCAGTTTTGGACAAGTTGAGTTAAGATGTCTGTAAGACATCCAATTCAAGATGAATAGTTATCGGCAATTAGAGATACAAGACCCAAGGTCAAGAGAGAAATAGAGCTGGATAAGTAGATCTGGGAATGATCTGCATAGAGATGATAACTGAAACCATGAGAGCTGTTATCACCAAGTCACCTCTCTCAGGCATAGAGGAAGAAAAGAAGAGAGTCCACGATGGAGCCTTGAGGGACACAGTTAGCTGGCATAACATGGATGAAGATCCAGCAAAGGAGACACAGAAGTCCAACAGCCAGGAGGAGAAACAGGTAAAGCAGTATCATGAAAATATAGTATCAGTGAGAAAAAGCTGATTGATAATGTAAAAGGCTGTAAAGAGGTCAAAAAATATGAAGATTAAGAAAAATCCATTAGATTTAGCAATTAAGAGATCATTAGCAATTTTGGAGAGTGCAGTTTTGGTTGAATGATGAGGTCAGAAGCCAGACTGCAGAAAGTTAATCAGAAGTTTTGTTGCCTATGGAGTTGGCATTTCAGAAAGCAAAATGGAAAGGTTAGGTAGCTTTAGAGGCAGGGTTAAGTGGTGTTTGAAGGGGTGGAAATTAGGAAAGTGGTGGATAGAGAATGGGGTTGAACAATGGTAACTGGTGCTTCATAATTATGGGTGGGGATGATGGGGTGGAAGTATGTTTATCATTGAGGAATGAGTCCAGGTAGGTTATTGTCCACTGAGGTTTGTCCTTGGGTAGAGTGGTCACAGAGCTTCAAACAGTTGTGTATGGCTGCAAAGTACAGGGAGGTGAAAGGATTGGAGGGTGCCAGGGTCTGGACAGGTTCAGTCCTATAAAGCTGCAGATGACTAGGAAGAATGCCTAGAAAAGGTTGTAAGTATACAGGCAATGTTAAGTCCTGGGGAGTCTTAGGTGGTTAAAGAGCGTGCCTGCTTGGAGCATAGTTCCATATGTTAGCTACATATTTTGGCATGTGGCACAGTGAAAAATGTGCCAGATTTGGAGATAAAAGGCTGAGTTCAAATTCCAGCTAACCTACTTAGTACCTGTTTGGCCTTGGTTAAATAAGTCACTTAAGCTCTCAGGGTCTCAATTCACCTGTAAAAGAAGCTTGAAACAGATGGCTTGTAAGGTCCCTCACTTCCAATCCTAATGCATGATCCTCCAAAAACTATGTTGAAGGATAAATATTACAATGCCACTGAAGTAACCTTACCTGTTTAAGAGCCTTTTTGGTGTGCTGCTGGAAGGAAGACACTAATTTGTTTTGCACTGCTGTATTTGTAAGGCTCGAGTCTCGGCTGGAAGATGCTTCTTCAGATATTTGTCTTGTACAAACTAGAAAAAGATAAAAGAAATGAGATTAGAAATGTCTGATCTATTTGAAGTCTCACTTAGAATCACCAACTGTTGAGGCTTTCCAGTAGAAAACAGCTTCTTCATTTATGGACAATACATATTGTCCACCTGAAATAAGCCCCAAGAAATTTAACTGTTTTGAATCTCTCTCCCCCCACAGGTTATCTGTGAAAAACAAAACAGAACAGAAAAATTGAAAACAAACAAAACCACACCAAACTCATTCCTTCATTTACGTGGCTATATATATATGCTAGGGCTTTTATTTGTACAGGAGATTATGGGCTGAACAATATATCCCCAGTTTAAGCAAAAAGAATGAAAATCAGAATGTAGCCTTTTAAAATGTGAAGAAACGGGGCCCCTTTCTCAGACTATCATATAATTTTCCCATTCTCTAGGGTGATGTTTTCCCCTTTCCTTGAATTAGGGAGATTTTTACTTTTTCTCCTCTAACACTGCTTATAGCACAGGCAGGATAAAGAAGCTTCATTTGAATAAAGTCCAAAATTATAAACATAAAGCTTTATGGCTACCTCTCTATACTGTTCATATGACTGCATGTCTTTTCTACTTTCTTGCATCATACATGGTTGAGGGGTGGGGCGTGAAAGGAGTACTTTAAGGTTTGTGGTCCAAATGCTGCATTCAGGTCTAGGCAATGATAATAATAATGATGATAATAATAACATTTATATAGTGCCTTAAGGTTATCTCATTTGATTCTCTGAATAAACCTATGAGAGAAGTGCTATCATTATCTCCACTTTACAGTCAATCAGTCAATAAACATTTATTAAGTGATTACTTTGAGCCAAGAATTGTGCTGAGCATGAGAGATACAATAAAGACAAATGGCAGTCCCAGATGTTACAGTGTAATGGGGAGACAACATGCAAACAACTATATACAAAAAAAAAAGATACAAGATGGAATAAATTGGAAATAATTAAAAGAAGGAAGGCACTAGAATTAAGGGATATCAGGAAACACTTCCTTAGAGAAGGGAAGTTTTCAGCTGGGACTCGAAGAAAGCCAGGGAAGCCAAAAGGTAGAGATAAGGAGGGTAAGTATTCCAGGCATGGGGGAACAGCCCATAAAAATGCCTAGAATTGGGAGACAGACTGTCTTGTTTGAGGGACAGCAAAGAGTCCAATGTCACTGGAATGAAGAGTTGGGGGAGGGAGAGTTAGTATAAGAAGACTGGATGAGGAAACTGAGGTTGATTTAAGCAGGGTCACAAAGCTAGTAAATGTTAGGATTCTAATTAAATTCTTCCAGATTCCAAATCCAGCACTCTTATGTATTACATTTTGTCAGATTATATAGATGTTGACAAATCTATTCTCTCAAATATATACATCTTGGCTTCCTGCCTGTGTAATTTATGCACTGTCTTGGAATGACATGAATCTTCACTCTTTAGAATTATTTTTACATCCACTTTTAAGGCAATGATGTTTATAATCTTCTATCTTCCTCTTTTATTGTGTTTTACAAATGAATTCGTATTCTAAACTGGTGCTGACTTGACATCTATCCCTCTTGACAAGAAGAGGAACTGTTTGATGGCAAAGTCAGTTTCTGGGTGCTTACACCCTTCCCATTATGACAACTGTTGAGTATCAGTTAAAACTTTTGCATGAAAGAATGATTTTTCCTTTTTCTGTTTCCCACTTTTTGGTATTGATGGCTTATTTGAAAAGAGGAAGTTGAAGCTGTTGTGACTGTTCAATCTCCTCGATTTTAGCCTTTTTTCTAATCTAATTTTCACCTTTCCTCTAAAGAATCGATATTCTGACTACACAGTCAATTTTTATATGAATCCCACTTAAGTAACCAGTTGTTTCATGTTAAGGAAATTTTATTTTTTGATGATTTAGTTTGGTGTTCTCCATATCTATATGTCCTTATTTTTTTAATAGTATTTAATTTTTTTCCAATTACATGTAAAGACAAATTTTAACAATCATTTAAAAAAATTTTTGAGTTCCAAATTATCTCCTCCTCCCTAAGATGGTAAGCAATTTGATATAGGATATGTATGTGCATGAAAGAAGAAACAGGCCAAAAGAAAAGAACCACAAAAAAAAATTTTTTTAAGTGAAAATAGTATGCTTCAATCTGAATTCAGACTCCAAGAGTTCTTTCTCTGAAGGTGGATAGCATTTTCCATTCTGAGTCCTTTGGAGTTGTTTTGGATCATTGTATTGCTGTGAAAAGCTGTCGTTCACAGTTGATCATTGTACAACACTGCTGATACTGTGTACAATGTTCTCTTGGCTCTGCTCACTTCACTTTGCATCAGTTCATGTAAGCCTTTCCAGGTTTTTCTGAAATCTGCCTGTTCATCATTTCTTACTGCACAATAGTATTCCATTATATTTATATACCATAACTTTTTCAACCATTCCCTCAACTGATGGACATCCCCTCAATTTCCAATTCTTTACCATCACAAAAAGAGGTGCTATATTTTTGTACATGTAGGTCCTTTTTCCTTTTTTATGACCTCTTTGGGATACAGATCTAGTAGTGGTATTTCTGGATCAAAGGGTGTGCATAGTTTGATTGCCCTTTGGACACAGTTCCAAATTGCTCTTCAGAATGGTTGGATCAGTTCACAACTCCACCAACGGTGCATTAGTGTCCCAATCTTCCCCCATCATCTCCCACATTTTATCATTTTCCTTTTCTGTCATATTAGCCAATCTGATATGTGTGAGGCGCTACCTCAGAGTTGTTTTAATTTGAATTTCTCTAATCAATAGAGATTTACAGCATTTCTTCATACGACTACAGATAGATTTGATTTCTTCTTCTGAAAACTGCCTATTCATATCCTTTGACCATTTTAACAACTAGGGAATGGCTTATACTCTTATAAATTTGACTCAGTTCTGCATATATTTGAGAAATGAGGCCTTTATCTGACAAGCTTGCTATACTGTTTCCAATTTTCTGCCTTCCTCTTAATCTTGGCTGCACTTATTTTGTTTGTGCAAAAACATTTTAACGTAATGTAATCAAAACGATCCATTTTACAACTATTAATGCTCTCTATCTCTTGTTTGGGCATATGTTCTTCCCTTCTCCATAGATCTGACAGGTAAACTATTCCTTCTCTTATTTTATTTATGGTATCATCTTTTATGTCTTAATCATGTACCCCATTTTAACTTATCTTGATACATGGTGTAAGATATTGGTCTATACCCAGTTTCTGTCATACTGTTTTCCAGTTTTCCCAGTAATTTTTATGAAATAGTGAATTCTTATTCCAGAAGCTGGGGTCTTTGGGTTATTAGGTTACTATAGTCATTTACTACTGTGTCTTATATACCTACTCTATTCCACTGATTGACCAATCTACTTTTGAGCCAGTACCAGACAGCTTTGATGGTTACCACTTTATAACATAGTTTGAGATCTGGTACAGTTAAGCTACCTTACTTTGCATTTTTTTTTTCATTAATTCCCTTCTCTTCTTGACTTTTTGTTTTTTCAGATGAATTTTATTATTTTTTCCTATGAAATAGATAGCTGTATAAAATAATTTCTGGTAATTTGATTAGTATGACACTGAATAAGTAAATTAATTTAGGCAGAATTATCATTTTTATTATATGAGCAATTGATATTTTTCCAAATTGTTCAGATCTGACTTTATTTGTGTGAAAAGTGTTTTGTAATTGTATTCGTATAGTTCCTGGGTTTGTCTTGGCATGCAGACTCCCAAGTATTTTATATTGTCTGTTGTTGTTGTTCATCAGAAGGTTGATGTCTTGACTTGCAAGTGAATTAGATTTAAGTGAGGCAGGGCTGTGCAAAGTCATCCCTCCTCTTCACCAGTGTTTTGCTTGTGACCACTATCTACCCAAATTTGTCCTCCCTTCTTGTCAGTCCTTCTGTCTACTTAACCCTCTCCCCTCCTACTTCTCTGTAGGATAAGATAGATTTCTACACCCAACTGATCATGTATGTTGTTCCTTCTTTGAGCCAATTCTAATGAGAGTAAGGTTCAAGTAATGCCTACTGCCCACCCTGCCATCTTCCCCTCCACTGTAATAGGTTTTTTGTGCCTCTTCATGTGAGATAATTTACCCCACTCTATTTGTCCTTTCCCTCTGCTCCCAGTGGAATCCTCTTTCTCACCCCTTAATTTTTTTTTATATCATCCCCTCAATGTTACCTTATATCCACACCCTCTATGTATACTCCTTTAACTGTACTAACAGTGATACAATTCTTAAGAATTTACAAGTATCATCTTCCCATGTAGGGATATAGAGAGTTTAGCCTTATTGAATCCCTCATGTTTTCTCTTTCACTACCCTCCCTAACCTCTGTGGGTCTGCCAGACTGGCTTTCTTGAGGTCTGCCACAAAGAACATTCGATCTCTTGACTCCAAGTCTTTGGCAAGTCATCCATGCCTATAGTTCTCTCCCTTCCTCACCTCCAACTCTTAGAATCCCTCTTTTTCTTTCAAAACTCAACTCAATTTCAATATGAAACTTCCCTAATGCCTCAGGTGCTATTTCTCTCCTCTCCAAAATTACTTAAATTCATTTTGTTAACATTTTGTAAATATTTATATATGTACCATGTTTATTCTTCCATCTTTCTTGACCTCTCTGCAGCCTATGACACTATTATTAATTTCTCTTTTCTCTTGGATATTCTCTTTTTGCTAGATTTTCATGACATTGCTCTCTCCTGATTCTCCTCCTATGTCTGACTGCTCCTCAGGATCCTTTGCTGGTTTTCATCTGCTAACTATGTGTCCTCACTAAGGTCTGTAAGGGATCTGTTCTCTTTTCTCTCTACAGTATCTCATTTGGTTATATTAAGAGCTCCCATGGGGTTCAACCATCATCTCTGTGTAGATCCTTCCGTTAGCTATATATGCAGCTCTAACCTCTCTTCTGTGCTCCAATTTTGCATTACCAACTGCCCCTTGGATACCTCAATCTGGAAGTCCTGTAGAAATTTCAAAGTCAACATATCCAAAATAGAATTAACTTCCTCCTAAATTTCCCTACTTCCCAATTTTCCTATCACTGTAAAGGGCACTAGACACCCAGATGTGCATCTTAGTGTCTTTTTCAACTTCTCACCTGTATTTACTTCAGATGTTCAATCTGTTGTTAGATCTTGTCATTTCTACCTTTATTATTTTTAAGTAATAATCTTTGTTATATTATTAAACATCTTTCATATACATCCCCTTCTCTCCACTCATACAGCCACTACCCTAGTATAGAACCTTAATACTTCTCACACGGACTAATGCAATAGCATTCTAACTGGTCTCCCTGCTTCATCTCTCCCCATTCCAATTTCTCTTCAACTAAGCTGTCAATTGTAAACAGGCAACAAGTATTTATTAAGCACTTATTATACACCAGGCACTATGCTAAGTGCTAGAGGTACAAATACAAGCAAAAAAAAATAGTCCTTGCCTTCAAAAAGCTTGCATTCTAATGAAGGAAGACAGCACATAAAAGGGAGCTAAAAAGAAGGGGGTGGGGTGGGGGAGAAGTTAACCTTCAGAAGCACAGGGGATATGAACAGGCAGTTTTCCAATGAAGAAATCAAAACAGTTTACAGTCATATGAAAAAATTCTCTAAATCATTATTGACTAAAGAAATGCAAATTAAAACTATCCTGAGACATCATTTTACACCTACCAGATTGGCTAAAATGATAGAAGGGGAAAGGGACAAATGTTAGAGGGGATATGGAAAAACTGGACACCAATTCATTGTTGGTGGAATTGTGAAATGATATAACCATTTTGGAGAGGAATCTGGAATTGTGCCCAAGAAGTTATGAAACCACCTATACTCTTTGACCCAGCAATACCACTACTTGGTCTCTTTCCAAAGATGATTAGGGAAAAAGGAAAAGAACCTATATGTTTTTAAAATGTTTATAGCAGCTCTCTTTGTGGTGACAAAGAACTAGAAATTGAAGGGTTGTCCATCAATTAAAAAATGGCAGAACAAGTTGTGGTGTATGATTGTGATGGAATATTACTATGCTATAAGAAATGATGAGCTCAATGATTTTGGAAAAACATGGAAAGACTTGCATAAAATAATGAAGAGTGAAATGAGCAGAACCAAGAGAATACTGCATACAGTAACAACAATATTGTTTTAAGAATAACTGTGAGCATGGGTAGGCCAAGCTAATACAATAAAAATGACAATTCTACCTAAATTAATTTACTTATTCAGTGCCATACCAATCAAACTACCAAAACATTACTTTTTAGAGCTAGAAAAAATAGTAACAAGATTCATCTGGAAAAACAAAAGGTCCAGACTATCAAGGGAAATAATGAAAAGAAATGCTAGGGAAGGTGGCCTAACCATACCAGATCTTAAATTGTATTATAAAGCAGCAATCATCATAACTACTTGGTATTGGCTAAGAAATAAAGTGGTGGATCAGTGGAATAGGTTAGGTATGCAAGACACAATAGTCAATGACTAAAGTAATCTACTGATTGATAAATCCAAAGACCCTAGCTTTGGGATAATAACTCACTATTTGACAAAAACTGCTGGGAAAACTGGAAAAAGTATGGCAGAAACTAAGCATAGACCAAAATCTTATACCCTATACCAAAATAAAGTCAAAATGGGTACACAATTTAGATATAAAGGCTGATATTATAAGTAAACTGGGAGAGCAAGGAATAGTTTACCTGTCAGATGATTTTGATTACATTAAATTGAAAAGTTTTTTGCATTAACACGGACAATGTAACCAAGATTAGGAGGGAAGCAGAAAACTGGGAAAGAATTTTTACAACCAGTCTCTCTGATAAGGGCCTCATTTCTAAAACCTATAGAGAACTAAGTCAAATTTATAGGAATAAAAGTCATTCCCCTATTGAGAAATGGTCAAAGAATATGAACAGGCAGTTTTCAGATGAAGAAATTAAAGCCATCTATAGTCATATGAAAAAAATGCTCTAAATCACTACTGATTAGAGAAATACAAATCAAAACAACTTTGAGGTACCACAGCACACCTATCAGGTTGGCTAACATGACAAAACAGGAAAATGATAAATGTTGGAGAAGATGCGGGAAAATTGGAACATTAATCCATTGTTGGTGGAGTTGTGAATTGATCCAACCATTTTGGAGAACAATTCGGAACTATGCCCAAAGGGCTATAAAAATGTGCATACCCTTTGACCCAGCAATAGCACTTCTAGGGCTGTATCCAAAAGAGATCATACAAATGGGAAAAGGACCCACATGTACAAAAATATGTATAGTAGCTCTTTTTGTAGTGGCAAAGACTTACAAATTGAGGGGATGTCCATCCATTGGGGAATGGCTGAACAAGCTGTGGTATATGAATGTGATGGAATGCTATTGTGCTATACGAAATGATGAGCAGACGGACTTCAGAAAAACCTGGAAAGACTTGTATGGACTGATACTGAGTGAAGTGAGCAGAACCAGGAGAACGTTGTACACAGTAACAGTCACACTGTGCGATGACTAACTTTGATAGACTTAGCTCTTATCAGCAATGTAAGCACCTAAAACATCTCCAAAAATCTCATGATGGAAAATATTATCTATATCCAGAGAAAGAACTACGGAGTTTTAATACAGATTGAAGCATACCATTTGCTTTTTTTTTTTTTCTCTTCTGTGTTGTTTTGTTTCTTCTTTCTTGTGGTTCCTCCTATTGGTCCTAATTCTTTTTTACAACATGACTGATCTGAAAATATGTTCAATAGGAATGTATACGTAGAGCCTATATCAGATTGTATGTTGTCTTGGGGAGGGAGGTAGGGAGATAGGGGGAGAAAATTTAAAACTCAAAAGCTTATGCAAGTAAATACTGAAAACTAAATATAAATTAATAAAAATAAAAATAAAATAAAAAAGAATAACTTTGAGCAAATAAGTTATTTTGACTATTATAAATACCCACATTAACTATAAAGGACACATGAAGAAAGATGCTATTTGCATCCAGAGAAAGATCTGAGAAGTAGAAGTATGTATAGAACAATTTTACAAAAATATACCTACTCATGTCTAATGGTAACCATGGGGGGAGGAGAGAAAAAAAAAGAAATTTACATGATAATTTTGTTGTATGTTTGAAAGGAATATCAAGTTGTGCATATCAGATTTGCAATTTCGTGTACAATCATCTTTTTTTACTACACTATGTTATGGAAATGCTTGTTTTATTCCATAAATTAATTTTTTTAAATAATAAAAAAAAAAGCACAGTGGAATAAAACACAGACACTCTGGGCTCTTCCAATGGGAGAAAGTGGTTAGCACAGAAGAGGAAGTTGAGGTGAATGGCAGTTGAGACATGATAGCAAAATACTGAGAGTAAGAAAGCCAGCCAGGAGGGAAATGAAGCATGGCCAGTCTGAGCCCATCCCCAAAATGAAGCCCCACAAAAAGAATTCACCAATGGGATAAAGGAGTTGGCATTGCAGAGGGATGTTCCAGGGTGAGAAATGGTTTTCCTAAATTACAAATCTGACCATGTTACCCCTCCTCTATAATCAATAAATTCCAATAATTCTCTATTGCCTCCAGGATCAAACACATGTATAAATTGCTCTGTTTGGTATGTCAAGCCCTTCACAAACTTACTTCTATCTTTTCAGTCTTTTTAAAATCTATCTACTCACGCCTCCTTGCCAACCCTAGCACATGACACTCCATTTCCTGTCTTCTTTAATGAATCTCCCCAGTGCCTGTTATGCTCTCCCTCCTTATCTCCATATACTGGCTTGCCTGGCTTTCTTTAAAAGGTCTTTCCCTGTTCTTCCTTCTCCCACCCCCACTCCCTGTTAATGTCTTTCCTCAAAGATTACTTTCCATATCTTGTATACAGCTGGTAAGTACATGGTTTGTTTGCATATCTCCTACATTAAAAAGTGAATTCCTTGACAGCAGGGGCCAAGTTTTTGCCTTTCTTTGTATCCCTAGTTCTTAGTACAGTGTCTGTTGTATAATAAACATTTAATAAATGCTGGTTGAATGAGTTTAATAAAATGTTGGCTCCTTGAGTGTAGTGATAATCTTAATTTTTGTTTCCCAATTGCCACTCCACCCCCAGCCCTGAGCAAGTCTCAACCTTCCTGGGTTTCAGTTTTCATCAAAAATTATTAAAAGCCTGCTATGTGGCAAATACTATGTTAGGTACTAGGAATACAAGGAAAACAAAACTTCTTAAAGTTTTTGCCTTGCTATTTAGATGATTTTGAAAGTCCCTTACAATTCTCAATCCAATTATGCATTATCGCTAACATTTATCTCAGGTCTAAAAGCAGGAGCTTATATATCTTTGATCTTAAACACAAATAAAATGCATATATGAATATGTGTCTAAAGGAAACTACATGCAGACAATTGTGAAGGGCAGACACATAAACTGGATCCTTAGACGCAGACAAGCCACAACAATTTTTAATGTATCTGTAAATATCAAATCCCATTATATATCCCTAGTGTCCCTATATAAAGTTTTTGGATAGCTTATTCTGAAAAGCACTTGTGCGCTGAGTTAATGGGCTGTATTTGTTCAAAGAAAGATTCTGGAGTTCTGACAAAACATATTCTTTCTGTTTTTTCTCATTCTTGAAGCTGTTTTAGTAATACATGTCACAATGAATAAGTAATGTTGGGCTCATTTTAATAACTGCTCTTAGATAAATAAACAAATATTCTGGGAGACTAAAATTTGTTCTCAGAAATGACAGCCAAATAAAAATAATACTTTAAAAGGCAGAGAAAGGTAGTGAAAGGCAAAGTATAAAGGGAGAGCCCTTCTATTTAAGAGCCACCATAAAAACCCAGACAAGCAACAGGAAGGACATGTATGTTCATGTTTATCTATCAAATACTGCCACATAGCTTAGAAAATACTAGCCAGTTGACATCCACAACAAACTGGTGTTCCTAAAGAAGCACAAAGCACAATGAGATAATCCCTCTCCTCTTTCACAGATTACACAATTAAAAAGGGAAAAGGTACAAATCCTGACTCTGGAACACTCTCAGCCACTTTGCAGGAGAGACAAGCTATGAAAATTTAGGAGAAAACTTGATGGCCCTAAAGGGCAACCCAAGAAACCAACATATCAAACTGCTAATTTTAATTTCACACTGTGATTTAAAACAATTGGTCTGGGAAAATGTTCAAAATCAAACTAAACAAATGTACTTAACTTAAAAAGTCTTTTAAAACTTACAGCACAGGTTAGGACTTGCTATTAGAGAAGAAGGGTTTTCATACTCTGGTTATTATTTATTATTAACATCCAATGACTAAGTTAATGCTTATAGATGGTATAAAATCTTTATGGTTCTTTATTTTTAAAATTAAAATTTTATTTTTTTAAGAGTGGCTCTCCTTATCTTTTCCAGAATGGAAGTGCAGGGGCCACTAGAGGACCCTTTCCCCTCTCTGTTCAGGACAGCAGCTTTGACCAGTTTTATTTCTGACCTAGGTCATTTGGCCTTTCCTTATATGACACAGTGGTCCTCTTCTGCCTGAGGCCTAACCATATTAATGCTGAACTTAGTGCAGACACTAACTAGCTCAGCCCACTACAGCTCAGAACTTCCAAGCCCAAGAGATCCATTGGCCTTAGCCTCTATAGTAAAGATTACTGACAAGCACCACTTTGCCTGCCTCTTTGCCTGAATTTCCACCACTCTATCAATATACACTCCCAACATACACAGCCATGAATTAAATCTCTATGATCCACACGTGTAATCTCAAGAGTCTATATATAAAGTTTCTGGATAGTTATTCTGAAAATCACTTGTGTACAAGGTGCATGTATGTATATATAGATATAGATTTAATTCATGTGTGTGTATTTATAGATATAGATTTAATTTGAATCGTCATAGCTAAATAATTCATTTTCATGTGTCCAGCCTATTGCTGGTAAGCTTCTCTATACTAATCTCACCTGATTCTTAGAAAACAGAGCTGATTAAGATAGGTATGTATTACTGAGTTGCCATTTATTGTTGGAGACAATATCCACATGATGAGATTCTACAGACTCTACTTAAATACTGTTAATGTGCATTCTTTGCCAATATACTGGGGCTTAAGAGGTCGTTCTGAGGCTAGAAATGGGAACATGGTAGGAAATCCAACAAGGGGCATTATCATTAATAGTAAAAATGACAATAATAACTCATTTATGCAGTGATTTACTATTTGCAAAGCACTTTCACACCATATCTTAAGTGATCTTTGTAGCTATTATCCCCATTTTACAGATGAAGAAACTGAGGCTCCGAAGGATTACGTGGCTTGCCCAGGGTAACTCAGCTAATAAGTGTTAGAAAAAGGAACAAAGAAAGGTCTTCCAGATTCCAAGTCTAGTGCCTCTATATACTTCATCATGTGCAATTCTAACAACAATTGTAATTGAGGTAGTAGCAATAATCATACTTCAGAAGTATAGGCAGCTAGAGGCAACAAGGCAGCAAGGTGGATAGATCACTGGATCAGCAATCAGGAAAAACTAAATTCAAATACTTATGAGCTTTGTGGACAAGTCACTTATCTTTTGTTTCCTCATCTATAAAATGGAAATAATATTAATGCCTACTTCTTGGGGTTGTTGTCAGGATAATGAGAGGATATTTGTAAAGTGCTTTGTAAACCATAAAGCACTATATAAATGCTAGTTGTTATTATTATTTAAAAGCAAAGGATTCCTGATGTCATTGTACAGGTACTCTCCTCAGTAACACTGACCAAAATTTCTCAAAACTTAATAGCTGAGTCTTAAAGAGTTGCTATACCTGGGGGGGGGGGGGGGGATCATCATCACCTTGTGGCCACCTTGGTGACTGAGGGTGCACTTAGCTAGACTAAACTCAAATAACAAAATTATAACAGATGTCACTGGGCGCATATATCCTGCACTCCTTGATGAATTATCAGAGAAGAGGAATAACAACAATAACAACAATAATGTCATCTTGGACCAGATAAAAGTAAAATTATTAATATATGGCAAGGAAAGATAGAGACTGAAGGCTTCAAATTTAAAACAAAAGGTCACACCATATCATTTGATAATGTACCTAGTTCTCCTCAAGGTAAGACAGACTAAGACTAAAGACATCAAGAAGGGTGTGACTGAAAATGCTAAGAAATTTACTGACTTCCTGAAATCAAAGATGGATACGACATCTGTCACCAAGGTTTTCTTTTTCTTCTTCTTCTTCTTTTTTTTAAAGTAGTAAGAGTAGGGGGTGAGAAGGTAAGAAGATTTACTTGTTAATTTTTTTTTTTTTTAAAAGCTGAGTGGAAAGAACATAGTCATGTTAGAGCAACTGACACAAAAAAAACCCAAAAACAATCTTAGTGTGTGCTTTCAGAATTGTAAAATGAACCATAAAAGATTTGGAAAGTATCTTAACAAAATCCCATACGTAATATTAACAAAGCACTAAAGCAGCTATTGAGAGATTCAGATTTTCCTTACAGAAAGGAAGAATACGATTGTTAGATGTTCTTAAGGCACATAAGTCAAAAACCTACAGAAACACTTTTGGAATAGGCAGGCGTCACCTTTACCAAGCAAATTTTAGAACTGGCCAACACTGACACACCACTGGATTTGCAAAAGGTGACTGAAAGTGGCTTCTCTGAGTGGAGTCTATGAAATAACTAAGACAAGTGACATTCATATAAAATCAGCCACCAATAAATCAACAAAGAGCCATCCTTCACATGGCTGGGTCACGCAGATTTGTTAGTAAAAATAGAGATATTTACGATGGTAATTTAGGATTTGGTCTTGACCACCAGAAACTACAGAAAGGTTGTCTTTATGGAACCACAGGGCTGGGACTTACAGATCAATGTAGATTATTGAAGGAAACAACAGAGAGAACACATATTACTTCAGGCTATAAGAAGTTTGCAGCCTAGCACAAGGCCCCAGGATTGTTTCTATCAAAACCTTATCTAAAATGATAGGGATGAGATGATCAAGACAACAATGATAATAATAAATAGCTCACATGTAAATAGAACTTTAGAGTTTACAAAGTGCCTTCATTACAATAACCCTATAATACAGGTAAGAAGATTGATAGGTATATGTATACATACACATATATATAGATACATATGTGTGTGCATACACGTATGTGTGTATATAAAAGCCACACACACACACAGCCTCACCTATAGAGACAGAGAGCCAGCTTCAGAGCTGGCAAAAAGTCTGGTGAAAGAGATGGATGATCACAGACCTAGAGCTGGAGAGAGAGTTAGAGACCCCGGGTCCAATCTCTTCTAAAAATGAGAAAAAGGAAGCCCAGGAAACTGAGTCACAAAGTTAAGTGGCAGAGGCAGGATCTGAACGGAAGTCACTGGATTTTGGAGTGTCCTCTCCTCAAAAGCCCTGGAGTTAAGAAGACTTGGTTTCAAATCACATCTCTGATACCTCCTGCATGAGCATGAACAATCCATTATTGCTCCCTTAGTGTCCCAGATTGCTAGGAATATAAATTACAGATAAATGACAGATCTCTATCAGTGGAGAGAGGTTCCCCAAGGAGAGGCCCGCCTCTCCTCTACTCCTACCCACTAAATGGAAGCGTTCAAGTGAAGTGACTTAGGTCTGACCGCAAGCCTGGAAAGTATCTGCACACACAAGAATTCACATTCAGACCTCCTGATTTCAAAATCTGGTACTCTTTCTACTATTCCAAAAAAAGGCTATAAGCTCTCAATGGTTTGATATGTGAAAACAACTTTAATAGGAAATAAGGGACAGTCCATCTAATATGTACCTTCCTATTTTTTTCCAAGATTGTAATTAAGATGTCAGAATACAACCTAAAACATTCTGATTTGGGGAGCCAAGATGGCAGAGTGAAAGCAGTGACTTGCTTGAGCTCTCCCTCAAACCCCCTCCAAATACCTGTAAAAAAATGGCTCTAAACAAATTCTAAAGCAGCAGAACCCACAAAAAAGAGTGAAACAAATGCCCAGCCCAAGACAACCTGGATATTTGATTAGAAAGGTATATCGCGCCGGGCTGGGAGAGGAGCGTAGTTCAACGTGGTCTCGCAGGCTGCAGCGAACCTGGAGCAAGCCTCAGAGGACTGAATCACAGGCAGGTGTGGCAGTTTTCAGACTTCTCAACCCATGAAACAACTTAGAAGGTCAGTGGGAAAAGTCTGTTTCTACAGTGAGAGAGGGAAGCACGGTGGTCTCAGCTCCACTTCTGAGCTCTGCCCCAGGGTGGCGGCTGCCTCCTGAGCTTCTGGCACACAGACTGAGGGGGAATCCAGTGGCTGATCAGAGGGGGATTGCAGGGATCTCTCTGCTGGTGCAGGATTCTCTTGCTTTGCCCATGCTTAGATCTGGGTCACAGTTCTGGGTGGCAATACTGGGGCAAGGAGGAGTGCTGGCGTGGTGGAGCTTGTAGTGGCTGTGGAGAAGAAATCTTCCTCACTGTTCCAAGACAGAAAAGAGTGCTTGTGGTCACTCCTAGAACACAGCACAGGACAGGAAAGGAGTAAACACCTCGTCTTTAATCATAGCACCTTGGAAGAACTGAAATTTTACAGGTCCCTAAAAGTATCTCTGAAAACAGCTGCAAAAAACCCCTGAAGCTTGGGACAGTATATTCTCCACACTGGAAGCAGATTCCTACCTTAACAAAGAGTTTATAACTCAAGTAATTGGCTAGGATCATGAGCAAGCAGTGCAAAAAGAGTCAGACTATATTATCTTACTTTGGTGACAAAGAAGATCAAAACATACAAGCGGAAGAAGACAACAAAGCCAAAGCTCCTATGTCCACAGCCTCCAAGAAAAATATGAATCTGTCCCAGGCCATGGAAGAGCTCAAAAAGGATTTTGAGAAGCAAGTAAGAGAAGCAGAGGAAAAACTGAGAGTGATGCTAAAGGAGACCCAAAAAAATACTGGAGAAAATAACTCCTTAAAAAATAGCCTAACCCAAATGGCAAAAGAGGTCCAAAAAGCCAATGGGCAGAAGAATGCCCTAAAAAGCAAAATTGGACAAATGGAAAAGGAAGTCCAAAAGCTTACTGAAGAAAATACTTCCTTAAAAATTTGAATACAGCAATTAGAAGCTAATGACTTTATGAGAAATCAAGACACTGTAAAACAAATCCAAAAGAATGAAAAATTAGAAAACAATGTGAACTATCTCACTGGAAGAACAATTGACCTGGAAAACAGGTCGAGGAGAGAGAACTTAAAAATTATTGGACAATCTGAAAGCCATGATCAAAAAAAGAGCCTAGACATCATCTTTCAAGAAATGATCAAGGAAAACTGCCCTGACATTTTAGAACCAGAGGACAAAATGGAAAATGAAAGAATCCACTGATCACCTCCTAAAAGAGATCCCCAAAGGAAAACTCCTAGGAATACTGTAGCCAAATTCCAGAGTTCCCAGGTCAAGGAGAAAATATTACAAGCAACCAGAAAGAAACAATTCAAGTATTGTGGAAACACAATCAGGATAACACAAAATTTAGCAGCTTCTACATTAAGAGACTACAGGGCATGAAATATAATATTCTGGAGGGCAAAGGAGATAGGAGTACAACCAAGAATCACCTACCCAGCAAAACTGAGTATAACCCTGTAGAGGAAAAATGGTCATTCAGTGAAATAGAGGACTTTCAAGCATTCTTGATGAAAATACCAGAGCTAAATAGAAAATCTGACTTTCAAATACAAGACTCAAGTGGAACATGAAAAGGTAAACAGGAGAGAGAAATCATAAGATACTTAACTAAGGTTGAACTGTTTACATTCCTGCATGGAAAGATGGTATCTGTAACTCATGAGACCTTTATCAGTATTAGGGTAGTTGGAGGGAAAAGATTATATGTATGTATACATATATATATATATATATATACACACACACATATATATATGGATATATATAGATAGACAGATATAGATATTGATATCGATATCAATAGACAGATAAATAGCTAGATAGATAGACAAGTAGTTAGATAGATAGAGGGCACAGGGTGAGCTGAAGATGAAAGGGTGATATCTGGAGAATAAAATTACTGGGAGAAGGACAAAGGGAGAGGTAGAATGGGGTAAATTGTCTCAAAAAAAAAGAAAAGAAAAGGCTTTTACAGTGGAGGGGAAACAGGGGAAGGTGAGAGGGAATGAGAGAATCTTATTCTCATCAGATTTGGCTTAAGGAGGGAATAACATACATACTCAATTGGGTATGGAAATCTATCTTACCCTACAGGAAAACAGGGGGGGAAGGGGACAAGAGAGCAGAAGGATGACAGAGAGGAGGGCAGATTGGTAAAGGGGGTAATCAGAAGCAAACACTTCTGAGGAGGGACAGGGTCAAAAGAAAGAATAGAATAAATGGGGGGCAGAATAGGATTAAGGAAAATAGAGTTAGTTTTTCACAACATGACTACAATGGAAGTGTTTTGCATAACTGCACAACCTGTATTGAGTTGCTTGCCTTTTCAATGAGGGTGAGTGGGGAGGGAGGGAGGGAGAAAATTTGAAACCCAAAGTTTTAAAAACACAGGTTTAAAAAAAAAACCATTTTCACATGCAACTGGGAAATAAGAAATATAGGAAATGGGGTACAGAAAACTATCCTGCCCTACAGGAAAATAGAAGGGGAAGGGGATAAGAGAAGGGGGAAGTGGGGAGACAGAAGGGAGGGAAGACTAGGGGAAGGTACATTCAGAATGAGTGCCATCTTGGGGTGGGGGAGAGGTGAGATGGGGTGAAAATTTGGAACTTTCTTGAGTTCAGTGGAACTCAAAATCTTGTGGAAGTGAAAGCTGAAAACTAAAAATAAATAAATTTTTTAAAAATGCAAAAAAAACCATTAGGATTTGTTCTAAAACAGGGTTCTTTATCGGGCATCTATGGAATTTTAAAATACATAAATTTTAATAACATTTTAATAATAACAGCAAAAATATAACTAAAATAATATTTCAATAATAAAAATGGCTAGTATTTATACAGCTCTTTAAGGTTCAAAAGTGCTGTTTATAAACATTATCTCAGTTTATCTTCACAGCAACCCTATAAAGTAGGTGCTATTATTATCTTTATTTTATAGATGAAGAAACTAAGGCAGAAAAAGGTTAAGTGACTTGCTCAGGGTCATACAGCTAGAAGTATCTGAGGCCAGAATTGAACTCAAGTAAGTGTTCCTGACTCTAGACCCAAACTCTATCCACTGAGCCACTTAGCCCCCAACATAATGATTTCCTTTGTAATCTTATGTATTTTAATATTTTAATTTATTCACTTAAAAACACCATTCTGAGAAAGGGCTCACATGCTTCACCAATGCCAAAAAGGTCCATAACACAAAAATGGATTGAGCCCTTCTTTGCCTGTAATGTTGTTGCTGTTCATAAAATGATAGCAATGAGATGATCAAGATGGTGATGATAATAATAAATAGCTCACATGTAAATAAAACTTTAGACTCCACAAAGTCCTTTCATCATAATAACCCTATGATATAGGGTTACTGCAACCCTATTTGTGACCCCCATGGAGCATGCTATCCATGGGGTTTTCTTGCAAAGGCACTGAAGTGATTTGCCATTTCCTTCTCCAGTGTATTAAGGTAAACAGAGGTTAAGTGACTTGTCCAGGGGCACAGAGCTAATAAGTGTTTTGAGACCACATTTGAACTCAGGTCTTCCTGACTCCAGGCCCAGCACTCTATCCACTGAGCCACCTACTTGTCTCCTAGGCAAAAGTTAAGTGACTTGCCAGGGTCATAGAGCCAGTAAGTGTCTGAGGCCAGATTTGATTCCAGGCCCAGTGCTCTATCCACTGAGCTATCTAGCTCTTAGCCTGTAAACTCATACTTAAAATTTTGCCCAACAACAAAATTTTATTTGGCAGGGAAAGTCTTAGTGTTGTGCTTTCTTCTTTATTTTGATGTTTTCTTTCATAACAATTGAGAGAAAAGGCATTACTGTTGATTGAAGAGAATAATGATTAAAGTATTAAATAAATGATTAAAGTATTAAAGTTTCTCCATCTTTTAGACAGGTTTTGACATTAAGAGATTTTAATATATACTTATAAGAATAAAGTCCATATTTTAAAAGTTCTTTTATTTTCAAATATATCCTTCACCATCTCACTCTCAAACTCACATTTTGACAGGTTAGCTTGACATTTGACATCTTTTAAGTATGACTTTAAAATTTAAAAGAAAACTCTTTTTAAAAATGAAAATTAAATTTCCATGTTATTTATTTTAAATTATTTTAGTTAAAAGAGAGGGAGACAGAAAATAAGGAAATTCCTCAAAGCAAAGTACAGGTTGTGGCAAAGAACAATGATACAAAATAACTTTTTTAAGTCATATTTTTCCTAAGTCAAAAAAGCCTCACATCCCAAGATTAATTAGGGAAAATATGACACCCAAACCATAAAGTTTCCTGTGCATCACAAAGGGAAAGAGAACAACTACTACTAAGCCACTAACTATGGATATCAATCCCTAATTTAATTATTTGAAGAGGAAAAGTCCAATTTCAGTGGTTTTGCTTCATTGAAATAAAGTGGGTTTTTTTTTAATCTTAACTTAAACATAATAGTGGTTGATATAATAAATGGATTGTGTGTGGGCCAAGGGAAATAAGAACAGCACAGTACAAGGACCTTTATTACTTACTGAAATCCCTACACATTATCACCCAAAATCATCTATACAGGCAAAAACAGTAAAATTAGAGCTCCTCATAGAAACTCACATTAGCGTCCACAGATCCAAGCAATGATTATCAGTACTAGTTGAAGTGATTTGGGTTCCAAATTTTTAGTAAAGATAAGGAGGTAGGGCACTCTAGCATTCTATCCTATAGACCTGTACAAACTGTCTATGATAATAAATTGCAAGACAAGTTTATAGAAAGTTATTAGAGATCAGAATGGAGTAAAAAAGAAGTGATGAATCAAAAAAAATCTACATTTATATTATATTTTAATGCTTGCAAAAAACTTTATATACATTATTTCATTTGGAGAGATCAAACCATGTGAGATCAAATGACCTATTGTGTGCAAAGCATTCTGCAAGCACTGAAGTTCAATTATTACTTTGATTTCCATTTTGCATATGAGGAAACTGAAAGATATGAAGTAACATGCCCATGGTCACACAGATAGAAAGTGTCAGAGGCAGGACTGGTACCCAAGTCTCTCCTGATTTAATCCAGGTCTCCGTCTACTCTAATATACTTCCTATCATCAAAAGCTGCTTCAGATAGTAAAATTATTCTCTCTCTTTGATCTGTTTTCCAGGTCAGTTGTTTTTCCAATGAGATACTTCACATTTTCTTCTATTTTTTCTTATTTTGTTTTATTGTTTCTTGATGTCTCTTAGAATCATTAGCCTCCACTTGCCAAACTGTAATTTTTAAGGAATTATTTTCTTCAGTGAGCTTTTGTACCTCCTTTTCCATTTGGTGAATCCTATTTTCTTAGGTAGTTCTTCTCTTTGGTGAATTTTTGTACCTCTTTTTCCATTTGGCAAATTCTGCTTTTTAAGGAATTCTTCTCTTCAGTGGATTTTTTGCCTCTTTTACCATTTGGCCTATTTCGTTTTTTAAGGTGTTCTTTTCTTCAGTATTTTTTGTGCCCCCTTTAACCAAGCCGTTAACTCTTTCTTTCACCACTTTCATTTCCTTTCCTCATTTTTCTCTCAACCTTTCTTATTTGATTTTTAAAATCCTTTTTGAGTTCTTCCAGGGCCTGAGACCATTCACATTTTTCTTTGAGGCTTTGCATGTAGCTTCTTTGACCTCATTGTCTTCTTCTGAATTTGTGTTTTGATCTTCCTTGTCACCATAGTAATTATGGTCAGGTTCTATTTTTTTTTTTTTTGGAGGGGCAGGGGGATGTTTGCTCATTTTCCCAGCCTTTTACTTGACTTTTAACTTTATGTTAAAGTTGATCTCTGCTCCTGACATGGAGGGGACACTATCCCAAGCTCCAGGTTTTGTGTGCTGCTATGTTCAGAGCTTGCTCTGAGAATCTGTTAAATTTCAGTTGTTTCAAGGTGTTAGGATCTAAGGAGAGGTGTGGTCAATGCTCTCCTGGCCTGTGCTATGGTCTGTGAGGGACCACAAGCATTCTTTTCTGCCCTGGAACTGTGACCAGGGTCTCTTTTCCTGCTGGTCTTCTTCCTCACCCTGGGACTGCAACCCAGAACCTCATGTGGGCAATGCAACAGAGTCCTGAACCCAATGCCAACAAAGCGTTTCCAGTAACTGCCTTCTGACCAGTTTTCCAACCCCTTTACAGTCTATAGGCTAAGAGCTCCAGAAACCAGAGCAACCACTAATTTAGTCACCACCATCCCCAGCCAAGGCCTGCTGCTAGACTGCTGAGGTGCAACCTACACTGGACTGCATTCCACTCTCACCCCAGGGAGACTGACCTTTCTTGCCAACCTTCTAAGTTGTCCTGGGCTGTCTCACCTCATCTTTTGTTGGTTCTGCTGCTCCAGAATTAGTTTTAAGGACTTATTTTAATGTTGTTTGGAGGAGAAATTGGGAGAACTCAGGTGAGTCCCTGCCTTTACTCTACCATCTTGGTTTTGTGCCACCCCACCCTCCAGCTTTGAACTTTAAACTACTATTCTCCCAATAGCCCTTTCTGTTTCTTTTCTTTTAGGGCTTTTCTTTGTATCAACAGTGCTAAGAGCACAGTACCTGGCAAAAAATGGTAGGTTAACAAATGTTTTATTTTGTTTTTTGCTTTTTTGGTGAGGTAATTGGGGTTAAGTGACTTGCCCAGGGTCACACAGCTAGTAAGCGTCAAAGTGTCTGAGGCCACATTTGAACTTAGGTCCTCCTGATTCTAAGGCTGAAGCTGTATCCACTACCTAGCTACCCCAATAAATGTTTGTTTACTCACTGACTTTTAATTCTGAGAGATAGTTCTGAGAGAAACATTGAGTCAGAGATTTGTAGCTGTAAAGGATCTTAAAGACTATTTAACTCCCTCTTTTTACAAATGAAGAAACTGAGATCAAAGGGGTTAAGTAACTTGCCCAAGAGTCACAATCAATCATTCAATCAACAAATATTTATTAAGCACTTATTATGCACCAGGCACCGCACTAAACACTGGGGATACAAAGAGAGGCAAAAGACAATCCTAGAGGTAATAAATATCAGAGGTAAAATCTGAACTCATGTCCAAATACCGTACTCTTTTCCATTACATTAGGTTGCTAACTGAAGCAGTTCAGTACACAAGTCATATCAGAGCCTTACTTGAGATGTGATTTTGACGTTAGTAGACTAGTCATAGTCACTACTGTCATTATAATAACTTTTTTAAACAAATAATCTTAAATGCAGATACCAGAACAGATAATTATACTATGAAACAGCATTTTAACAAGGTATCACCAGAAAATACAATTAGGTCCCAACTAACTTCACTAATGAAGATTAGCAGAAAGGCAGATGACTCCAAATGGCAGATAATCCACAAATCATTATATATAGAACATTTTTTAATGTACAGTACTCACACTTGTACGTGAATATGTCAGATGTTCCGAAATGTAGGTAGTGTAGTGGATAGAGCAGTATGCTGAAAGTCATGAATACTTAAGTTTAAATCTCACCTTAGACAACTATTAGCTATATAACCCTGGACACATTACTTAATCTCTGATTGCCTCAGTTCACGCAACTGCAAAATAGATAATAACAGCACCTCCCTCTCAGTGTTGTTTAAGAATCAAAGGAGTTCTCAGTACAACTCCTGGCACAGTGTTTGGGAAATAGTAGATGCTATATAAATGCTAGTGATGATGATGATATTTCTTTTGTTCCTGACCTGTAATTTTATCTGTGTAGAAAACTACCAATGTGAAAACTCCTTCCACTAACAAAAATTACCAACTCATCCATAATGTAGTTTTAGAGAGCCATCTGGGACACTGAGAAAATAGTAACTTCCCCATTGTCACATACTTGTATGTGTTAGAGGCAGGATTTGAATCAAAGCTTTTCTGCCTTTCTGTTAAATATTAGGATGAAATGATGGCAAATTGCTCAGAATAGAAGAGACATGTGAGTTACTAAAGGCTGGCCAACGAAATGAATAAAGTTGGTATTCTGGGCCAAGAAAAGTATAAATAATAATAATGGTAATCATGGTTCAAAATTATATTAAATTATTAAATTTACTGGCATAAAATTGGGCAAAATAACTCCTACTAATTGCTTGGATTTCATCTTCATTAGCGGTATATTCACCCTTTTCATTTTTAATACTAGTGATTTGGTGTTCTCTTTTTTTTTAAAGTCATATTAACCAATGATTTATATTTTTTATTGTATTTTTTTCATAAAACCAACTCCTTTTTTTAGTTCAATGATTTTTTTTACACTCAGTTTTATTATTATTATTATCTAAGATTATTATATAATATATATTATATATTTATATTACTTATAATTTATATATTATATAATCACATACATAAATCATATATAAATTATACATATAAATATAAATATATGTAAATATAAATTATATATTATATACAATCTATATAATAAAAATAATTAAAAGATGATTATATAATAATAATATTATTATCTAAGATTCTATTCATCTCCTTGACTTCTTTCTTATTCATTTTTTGGTTAAACTTATCTAGTTGTGAGAGAGGAAGATTGAAGTCCCCCATTTTTATAGTTTTACTATCTATTTCCACCCATAATTCATTTACTTTTTCCTTAAAAAACTGGATACTATATGATTTGGTGCATATTGGTTTAGTAATGGTATTACTTCATTATTTACGGTACCTTTTATCATAATCTTTGTCTGAGATCATGATTGCTAGCCCCCCTTTTTTTGTATTAGATGAAGCATAATAAATTCTACTCTAGTCCTTTATTTTTGTTGTATGTGTAGCATGTGTAGCTCTCATTTTTAAATATGTTTCTTGTAAATAACATGTTGTTGGATTCTGGTTTTTAATCCATTCTGCTACCTGTTTCTGTTTTATGGGTGAGTTCTTCCCATTCACATTCAAAGTTATAATTATACTAGTAGTATATTTCCCTCCATTCTATTTTTCCTCACTGTTTATCCTTCTCTCTTTCTCTTTTTACCCTATCCCTCCTCAGACATCTAATTTACTTCATCTTCAAGCTTTATAAGGGCTTTTCCCTGTAAGGTAAATTAGACTTGTTCTTCTTGGCCCAAAAAACAAAACTACAACAAATGGGTAGGAATTATAAAGAGCCAGAGATTTAAGCTTTATGTAGGTGGAGAGTCTTAATACTCAGAATTATCTGAAACCTAAAGGACTGCTTCAAAATGAAGTAGATTCTCCCTCATAGCAGAAGCAAGATGATCATTTATACAATGTGCAATAGTAGGGAGATTTTTTTTTTCTGTTGTGGATTGGACTACATGGCTTCTATTGTATGGATAGAAGGCATTAGGATGGGATACAGTATATAGTATGTAAGGAACAGAAAGAAGGCTACTGTGGCCGAATCCCAGAGTGAGAAAGGTGCAATAATACCCAATGGGGCTGGAAAGATAGGTTGGAGCGTGGTTCTAATCAGTCTACAAAGCTAAACAAAGTCATCTACATTTTATCATAGTGACAGCAAGTACAGATAACTTTTTCAAGGAGTATGGCAGAGAAATTGGGGAGAAATACTGGGCAACAGTTTAAGATGATGATAGAGTCTAATGATTTTTTTTCTTTAAGGATAAAGATCCATTTGGGAATATTTGAAGAAAGCAGAGAAGGAAAAAACAGATAAAGAAGGGTTGAAAATTCAAAATAAAAAGAGAATGATTCAGGATGCAAAACTTCTGGAAAAATTGGAAGGGGTGGGATTAAGTATACATGTAAAGGGATTGGCCTTGGCAAGGAGATATTACAAATATTTGTCAAAGACTAAGAAGAAGGTAGAAAGATTAAGAGATGATATTAAAGGGTCTGAAACGAAAAAAGAAAAGAGGAACCTCACATTGAATGGCTTTGATGTTCTCAGTAAGGGAGCAAGATCCTTTTCTGGGGGTGGGAGTGGGAGTGGGGAGTGAAGGGAAGACATTCAAGTTTTTACACTGACTCGCTATGAACTGAAAATATTTGGTAGCATCTGCCACGTGAATCTGATTTTTTAGACCTGGGACTCAAATCCTTCCTGGGACTCTTTCGGATTCAGTAACTCCTTAGAGGAATTGTTTCCTTGATTGTTTTGCTATTGTTATGTTTCTGTTTTAGTTTTTCTCTTCTTCTTTTACTGCTGCCAATATCAGGCTTCATGAACAGTGTGGTAGGTTGGGATTGAACATTAACTGTCCTAAGGTCATTTAAGTGGTGGAAGATCCCATTGAAGCCTTACAGACCTTACCATAAATGAGTGAAGAGTGGTAGAAACAATATCCTAACCCCTCTCCCATGCAAATTAGGCTAGATTTTCCTTAAAAGGTACTGAGACATGCCTCTGGTTTGGCTCAAGGGACTAAGGGCCCAGACAGTTGACATCACATCACTTCCTCATTGCCAGAGAACAAAGCACTCCCAGGGAGCTAGAGGGACCTCCACATGCTTGGATAATGGATAGTGATGGGAGCTTTGCTCAGTAGAATTAATTCAGGAGTCTCTCAACGCCTATATTTGTTGAAATCGTCTACTGCTATGGCTAAGTAAATCTCCTTTTGTTAACTGTAGAATGACCAACTCATTTTGTTCTGATATTGAACTTAACTTACCAAGGGACAGGCCTGTATCAAGCTCAGCCCAGAAGCCCCTAGGATTCAAATAAAGTTCAAACAGAACCTAATGATGTTTAATCCTCTGGGAACCTAGACCTGCCAGGGCAAGGTGGAGTGAGTTGACTCAGGTTAGAGAGTGAACAGATGTCCGCACACCCTTTATAAAAGAAAATACATAGTGAGACATCACATATATACATTCAGTATTTTACGGAACTTGCAGGTTTCAATAAAAATGAGAAAATGGTAACAGAAATATGTAGAAAGACATCTTTCATTTCTTGATAACGACTCTTTCTGTTTGAAAAGTGTTAACCCTCCTGTGTTTTCTTCCATCTGTAAGTACAATGGCATAATTTCCAGAGTTGAGGAATTTTTCTAATTCTCCAGCACAAAGCAGATGCCAATACTGGTTAATACTATTGAAAAGAAAGTACAAACTCTTTGTAACATAGAAAAATCGTCCTACTCTAGAAAAGAATATGAGTAAAAACTGGTAACAATGTGTTGGGTGACAACCACTGCTCTCTGACCTACGCATTTCTTGGAATAGTCCTTTCCATATTCTTCCTATCTTAAAACCCCATACCCTGCAATACTTCTCCTTCCTCACTCAATTCATTAAGCATATATTAAGTACCAACTATATGCCAGGCACTATGCTAAGAACTGGGGATACAAAAAGAGGCAGAATATAGTCCCTGCCCTCAATGGGTTTACAATCTAATGGGAGAGACAACAGGCAAATAAATATATACAAAGCAAGCTATATAGAGAATAATGGGAAGTAATTAAAAGAAGGAAAGCACTGTAATTAAGAGGGATTAGAGAAGGCTTCCCTACAAAGGAAGGATTTTAGTTGACCCATAAAGGAAGTTGGGGAGGTCAATAGTCAAAGGAAAGGAGGGAGAATATTCCAGGCATGGAGGACAGCCAGAGAAAATGCCTAGCCCCAAGAAACAGAGTATCTTGTTTGCGGGACAGCCAGGAGGCTAGTGTCACTGAATCAAAGAATATGTGTTGGGAAGGAAGGTGTCAGAAGACAGGAAAGGTCGGAAGGGGCTAGGTTAGGAAGGACTTTGATTGTCAGAGTATTTTATATTTGCTCCTAGAGGCAATTATTGAGTGGGGTCGAGGGGAAGGGTGACATGATGGGACCTTCACTTTAGGAAAATCATTTTAGTGGCTGAGTAGAGGATGGATTGAAGTAGAAAGAGGCTTGAGGCAGGCAGACCCACCATCAGGTTACTGACATGTGTGTACACACATGCACATGCACTTATACACACACATGTACACACACTTACACACACACACACCAGTGTCTGTCTGTCTGAGGTTTAATGTGTGGAGCTGTTTGAGCTCAGCCTGGGCTGTCTGTCAGTCCCTGCTCCAGCTGTTATAAGAGACATTCTCAGGGATTCATACACATTCTTTCCCATCACCCCTTCATAGAACATTATCTAAAGTTTATAAAAACTCTCATTGAAGAGTAGGGAAAATGTTCCTGGAAAATCACAGAAAATCTAGCAAGAAAAAGTCTATTTCAAAGCGTTAGGAAATATAATCCAAAGGGATAACAGTAGGATAGATCTATAACAATAATTTAAAGAAGTTCTCCTCACTTTCTTCTGCACCCATGAAGGCTTTCACCTTTCCTTCTTGTACTAGTGTTTGAACTGCTGCTGATGAAATGTCAATGTGACTACTGCCAGATGGCCCCAGAACCAAAAAGCTACCTTCAGTTTTCTCTAGGCAATTGTGCACCCTGAGAAGCTGCTTAACCATATGTAACTGATATCTCAACAAAGATCTTTATCCATATACTTCAGGCCATCTGACAGCATTTTTCCATTTCTAAAAAGGAAAAGATCAGCCTCTGGGCCAAAGAAAACAAATAACCAAATGAATAAAGTTTCATTAAGTTAACAACAAATTTGTCAAAAAGCATAAAATCAGGAGCCCATTATAAAAGTTGGTCACAAAGGGTAATTTTGGGGGGTGACTGAATCATTATTTTTACTAAAAATCCTACAGACTGAAGGATAGAATATATGTTCTCTATCAGTTTTTTTTTCTTTCTTTTTAATAAAGAATGCTTTAGAATACTGAAGCCCTCCACTACAATGCTGCTTCATCCCTGAGAGTTATTAGGCTTAATAACAAGCAGACCACTGTTTGATCTATGCTGGATGAAAACTGTACTTTCTCCAGTTTCTCCATAATTGCTTTGAGAATCCCCATTTTAAAAATAAAGGGCACAGTTGATGTTGATTTCCAATGTGAAGCATAATGAGATCCAAAAAAACAACAACTCCTTTGCTTCCCTGTCAATAGAAAATCTGGTAAATACTGTAAAAAAAGTGCTACTCACACATGGTCACATATCAAATAAAATTGGCATAAGTATGTTATGCAAGTACCTTAACAGTAGGTAGTCTACTTAAAACAGCAAATGTGTGAGCAAACTTCTGAGATGTGCTTATAAATAATAACTCACAAATAATAACACACATGAATCTCTGACCAAAACAGTTCATAAAATTCAAAACATTTTCTTTGGGTGACATAGATCTATACATACATTGACATAAATGGTCATGGGTTGTCAACATAGATATATCAAGTGATTCACCTAAATCACTCTTTGATCTCTAGAGCTTAACTTGTAAAATTTGAACAGTTTACTTTCTTTAGTTGGTGAATCTGATTCTTATTAACATGAGTAGTTGGGAAGCCAAAGAGCTGAATAAAGAATCATTAAGCAAAATATATACAGTATAACTTACAAAGAGGATTAAAAATGAATGAACACTACTCTGTGCTTGTAAACATTAGGACTGATAGTATTCCCACTGTTCCCTCAAACAGGAAACGAATTACTTCTTTCAACAGATGTCTGAGTAAATGTCTGCCTAAAATACTGTCCAATATAAAAAACAAAAACTCAGTTGCCCTAAAAACTGAACCAAAATAGAGTAAATATAGAATTAATATATCTTTATTACAATTTTGCTCCAGGCAAGTCCATTGTGGCCAAACAGCTCACCCCTAGTCTTGCCACTGCTTGCAGACTTGAGAACTCCTTCCTTGTCTCTAAAATTCCTGTCTCCTTGTAAATGTCAACAAATCCTGTGACCACCTGAGTATATATTCTATATCAATGGACAGATAGATGGATAGAAAGACAGATGTGTATCTATGTATATAGATTTCCTATTAGTTGATTTCCTATCAGCTCTCCCCACTCTTTCATCACATAATAATATTAGTTCACATTTATGTGGTACTTTTAAGATTTGCATTTTTCATTTTGATCCTCACAACAATCTTGTGAAATAGGTGCTACTATTATCCTTCTTTTTTAGATGAAGATGAAATTCAGTAATATACCCAAGGTCACCTAGCTAATAAGCATTAGAGCCAAGGTTTGAGTCCAGTTCTCCCTGCCTCCAAATCAAACACTATCCACTCTGCCATAATGTTTCTCCATAACCACTCTGCCATGATGTCTCTCCATAACCACTCTACCAGGATGTTTCTTCAAAAGAGGAAGGGGAGGAAAAGTAAAAGTATGATGACAGATGGTGATTTTCTGATCTATATACTGCTCCCATATTCTTTCCTAAGTATATTTGTATGTTTACCTTTGGAACAATAATTTCCCCATTCCTTTAGTTAGTTATGTGTAGTTGAAATTATTACTTAGTTCAGCCTATGAAAACACATCAGGAAATAATTATTAAGCACCAACTATATTTAGAGCAAGCATAATGCTAAGATGTTCAGTCATTTCAGTCATGACCAACTCTTTCTGACCCCATTTAGGGGTTTTCTTGGCAAAGATATTGGAACAGTTTGCCATTTCCTTCTCCAACTCATTTTACAGATGATTAACTGAGGCAAACAGGGTTAAGTGATTTGCCCAGGGTCACCCAGCTAGTGTGTGAGACCAAATCTGAACTCATGAAAATGAGTCTTCCTGACTCAAAACCCAGTGCTCTATCCACTGTGCCACCTAGCTTCCCATAATGCTAGATAGTGAGATACAAAAATTAAGACACAGCCCTTACCCTTACAGCGCTCACTCTTAAAAAGCAAATGTTTTAAAATCTGTAGAGATTTATATATATTATTTCTTTTATATATATTGTTTGCCAATATTACTGACTCAATTAACATTTATTAAATACCTACTATGTACCAAGCATTGTGCCAAATACTGGGGAAAAGTAGGGAACGAAAGGGCATGATGAATAAATCCAAAGAATGCAGCCAGTTGTAAATGAAGAATTGACTGGCCTGGAGACCCTCCTTAACGGATGCTTTGGGAGGAGTTCTTCCCTACACCCTCCACTCACAGAGGCAGAGGGTACTAAGGTGTGATGAATGATGAGGTTCCTGGGGACAAGATGGAGGAGTCTTAAGGATTGCAGCTGGCTGGGTAGCTTACATTATTAGAATGTAAGCTCCTTTATGGCAAGGACTGTCTTTCTTTTTTGTATACTGCATCCCTAATAACTTAGTAAAATACCTGGTACATAGTACTTACTATAGACTTTTTCATTCATCCTTTCATTCATTCATTTACCTCATTTAAACCCCAGAAAAATCCTAGGATTTAGATATTATTACAAGTATTATTATTCCCATTTTCCAGATGAGAAAACTGAAGCTCAAAGACTTTAAGTGACTGTGCCCATTTATGCAGGTAGTACATGTCATAGGCACGATTCAAACTCACATCTTCTTGATTCTAATTCCATGCATTCTATCTGAGCCAAACACATAGAACTAAAATGTAGCAATTTTCTGCTGAAAAAATGCACTGTTTACAGAAGGCTCATCAGGTCAGGTTCGTTAGTGACACTTTAAAAAAAAATACTGATCTTTGATATTTGGACAAGGCAAGGGCTCTCCCTATAGCTCTTTAATCCTAAAACTCAACTTTATCTTGCCTACAGAAATGGAAGTTTGTGGAGCAATCATGACCTTGTCTCTTTAATTTCATACAAATGCCTTTGTTTACAAATGCCTCCTACCACTGCAACAATAAGCAAATCCTCTTTTGTGTACTGCTTAAGTAGACAGGAAGCATGTTGTCCAAAAAGGAGCAATGTGGTCTGCTGCCAGAAGTAAACGGGGAACAATTTATAAGTTTCAGTAAACAAACTACTGTTCTGGATAGTACTGTTGCCCCTTGCTTTCTATTCTCCCCAAAAAAAATTCAATGGGAAAAGAAAATTCTTGGGAAAACTAGTTATAGTAATTTTGTTTGGATATATATATGTTTTATTTCACATGAAATTAAAAAATATGACTTTTGGCAAAGGGTTCACAGGAACCAGGATTTAAAACAACCTTAGAGATCATTTAACCAAACCTGTTCAATGTACAGATTAGGAAAGTGAATCCTAGAAAGGTAAAGTAATTTGAGATTACAAAGGTAGCAAATAGCAAAGTTGGAACTACAACCCGTATCCTCTGATTTTAAATACAGTGTCCTTGCCACAATACCACAGCTAGCTCTGACAGAAGTTTCAAGTAGAGTGGTCCCTCAAAAATTATTTTTATATTTAATCATTAAGTATAAAAGTCTATTTCCTGTCGCCACAATTGAACCACCAAGAAATCAGAGACTGCTATGCATATCTCTGCTACTGTTGTCTCCATAATTCTATGTGACAGCAATCTATCCTGGTCCAAATTGTAACTAGAATAATATGAGTGTTCGGATGATATGTGACAGCCTACCCTGATCACAGGTGAGATAGTAAGAAAAACTCCACACATAAAGCATGTCTTCAAGCTTGTAATGAAAGACCTTGAAAAACTTCTGTAGTGTTAGCTAGAGAAGACTACTTGACAACCATTACCACTAACCTCATAAAGACTATCAAAAAGCACACCAGCATGAGAGCATCCATTTAGTTTAAGGACCACAAAGAGTCTTTTGTTATACTTAATAAAATGTAATGTCTTCAGTCTAATGCTCAAATGAGGCTTTTAAATTTAATTAATAGTCATGGCGACTATGCTAACACAGTTGTCTTCCCAAACCATCCTTTTGAGCCTACTGATGGGAAAGCAGACTGAGCATAAAATAAAGCTGCACATGTAGGGCAACTGTACAAAATACCAGCATACAGTCAACATGTATTTATTAAGCACTTATTCTATGCCATGTATTATACACATAAAGTAACACAAAAGTCTTCAATGTTATAACTTCATTTATCTTAGAATTCTAAGAATAAATACTTCAGTCACTCTTCACAGTCACTGATTTAAAAAAATGGTTCAATACAGAAAATAAAAGAGCTTAATACTTTATTTAGTACAACAACCAAGAACATAATGTGTCTTAAAAAATAAGCATTCATTTTTCATTTCAGGTTATGGAACCCACCCACGATCACACAGAAAATCAGCAGATTGAAAGGTGGAACGTGGGTTTTTTTAATTTTCATCCAGAACTGATTCACTAGAAACCTTATATCCCTTATTGTCATCTCATAAGAGAAATCTATCTACTAAGAACACTGCAGGAAAAAACGTAATTTCCCAGAACAATAAATACCCCCCCACACACACCTCTCTATCCTTCAAACCATCTCTTTTAGTGCTCAAACCTCTGCATGAACATGCACTGAGCACACATCTAGAATGTAAGGATGTAGAAAAAAAATATTTCCTTTACTAAATCTATACCATTTTGAAACAAATTATTATAATTGCATGCAAGTAGAATACATAACAGAAGAAAGTCACATTTCCTGAAATTCTTCACACCTACCTCCATTTTCTTCTCCATTACTATTGTTTGCTTCAGCCATTTCAGTGCCATCTAATTCTGATTCACAGCCTAAATCCAATGTTCCATCAGCTGGGCATGAAGATTCTTCCTTCTATAGCACAAGGGAGAGAAATAGAAAAAAATACAAATTAGCAACTCAAAATATTCACAATATTTTAAAAATATGTACAGTAAATTATCACAAGATATGATTTTGAATTTCAATAGCAATTACCTTCATCTGTAATAGTCATTACTTAAGAGAAAAAAACTGAAAATGAAACAACTAATAATGACTTCTGAAAAATTAAAAGATCTTCTATTTATAACATAAGTGCCTCTATTCTAACATACATATACACAAAGTGAATTTGTTTTGTTTTCCTTCTTTTATCCCTCATTCCTTGTGCCCCCCAAAAAAAAATTGTTAAAGATTTTGGAGTTTAGTCAGTGACCTATATGCCCAGGTTGCTCGCTATAAAGGAGAAACAAGTAAGTAAATTACTTAAAAAAAAAAACTGTAATTTTTAAAAATTCCAATATAATGGCTAGAGCCTGGTATTCAGCATCCAAGAAAAAATATCTGGATAACAGTCAAAAGTATCTTTTAGCATAATGAGCTTTTTTAAAAAATAAAAATCTTGTTAAGATAAGGTAATAAATTATAAATACTGACCATCAACCTTTAAGGAAAAATCTTGCCTTTTAAAATTGTAAGTAATAAAGGTCACACTGATTTTACTCTTTCAAAATATAGGCTATTAAAGCAAAAAAAAAAAAAGCAGTAAGACTTTGCCAAAAGAATTCTAGTTAATGTAGATTTTTAATGACAAAGAAAATTAACGGTGTTGAAATAATTAAGTTTCAGGTATCTTGTGCTCCTTTTCAATTACTCCACTCTTATAAAGTCTGCAGATTTAATTACTATTATTTCCTCTGGATCATCCTATTTTCAAATTAAAAAAACAAATTTTTTTCACAAACAACACTTCATCATGAAGTGGCTTACAATCCAAGAACTTCCCACCTAGAATTCCGAAAAAATAAAAACACTTCAAGAAACAATTCTTTTTTTTTTTTTTTGGCCATATGTCAAAACCAAGAACAGAGATAACTCTTCCTGAAAAATAAAGTGTCAACTTATTCTCTTTTTGCAATTGCTTTCTAAAACATATGAAAACGATTAGGTTTTAGGGTCAATACCTGTGTACTACTACACTACTCTCCTCTCCATGAGTCTAATTTTGTTTCTATTCTATTTTCTTATAAATTAGTAAAAATGTATTCATAAATTAACAGATAAAATTTGCAGAACAATCCAACTTACTTTAAGAGCATAAAGTCCTGATTTCCCAGGGATTTTGAAGAATGTCCCATCCCCTACACGAGTATTGGTGTGAAGCATTGCATTCAGACAGGCTAATGGAGAAGTCCCACTAGAAAATAAAATTTTGCAAAAATGAAGCAGTCTAAGGTAGAATATCTGTTGCAAAATGTTCACTGTCTCTTTAAAAAAAATCATGCATGCCTTTTAAAATAGCCTCCCAACCCTGAAAACATCTACATTACAATAACAGGCCAGTTTCACCAAAGTTAATCAGATGCATCTGTCCTATAGGCTTCAGGCAAAAAGTCTGTGAATTATAATTATGCTTTTCTTCATACAGCAACTAGCATCACATTCTAAAGAAACCAAAGTCCAAACATTTATGTGAAATTATTTCACAAACACCATGAAGCCTCAGTTTTAAAATGTTACAGACAATTTGATGGCTGCACATGAATGATCAAAAACTACGAAGTTCAAGGGCAGCTGTACCCTATAGGATGAAAGGCAACAAAAGAATAATAAGAAAAACTAAGGAAGAACTGATTTGAAATTACAAATATTTAAGTTACTTGAGAGGTTGCATTTTTTCACATGGTGAAGTTTCTATGTCTTCATACATTCTTAAGATATAACTTCTACCAGTTATAGCCTATTCTCAATTAAGATATTTTAAACAAGAGATTAAGAAATGAGTCAGCTAAGTAATTCTCATACTAATATCATCAGCTGGTACGTTCTCCTGTGAAGCCATCAGATGCCAAGGTCTAAATTAAACTGAATTTCTTAAACAGCCATCCATATAACAATAAATATAAAAACAACTAAATCAAAAACACACACTCAAATATCTTAATGAAAATTCACAAATGCATTTGTAATATCTATATCTTAACATTCACATTCTCCCCTGAATATGCTTAAGGGTATGATGCAAGAAAAAAAATTGGGGGGGGGGCTAACTTGGGGGACAGAAATAGGCAAACTATGGTGTTCCCATTAACTTCAGACTCTCCAAAATACTATACATTAAATCAGATTAGGGACTGAAAACTAAATAATGCTGATAATGAAGTCCCTTTAACTTTCTTCTGGAGTTCTAACTATGTTAATAAATGTTCTGGAAGAAAAAATCCCAGATCTATTGAGGTTCCCAAGCATGTAACTGTACTTGTCAGTCAGAAAATGCAACTTGGCACTATACTTGAAGAGCCACCTACAAGTAAAATCATCATCTTGCCACAATATGGGCAAGGCTGCTGCTTAAGGGTTATAGATAAGACAGAAAAGTCAAAAATTTCCACCTACTCTGACTAGCAGGTACACATATGATATCAATTCAGCATGTATTTGCATTCTAGTTAATAAAATTTATATGCAATACACTGAGGCACTCATTAAAATTATTTTTAGTATAAAAATATTTTCTTTTCCCATGGTTTAATTTGACTTCATTAAAATTTGACCCTGACAATATAACACTGTAATGGTAACAACTATACTAGCAATTGACTATTGCTAGAGCTTTACATACATTAATTCATTTGAATCTAACAAGAACACTATACAAAAACAGTAATAATAATTTGCCTAGAGTACAAGTTACTAATAGATGAAATACAATATATAGTAATTGTACTTTGTATTTATGTAGTGCCTTTCTCCATAAAATTCCTACAGTTTTTAGCCATCATTCTTCCCAATCAAAAGATAATTTGTTGTTTTTTTAGAGGGGGCCTGAACACACCTATGAAGATGAAGCCCTCTCTCTAGAAATTTTGTTCAATGGAGAAATTCCAGACAAGGAAAGTCATGAAATATTTTACTGAGCATCACAAAAGAATTTTTCTTTCATTACATCTTTCAGGCAAAACCATGTACAACTTGAAGCTAGCGATAATGATTATGCCAGATTTTTGGAGTCTCAATATAGTGAAACTGTCAGAATTACAGGTTTTCAGTAGGAAGTTGGCAGGAAGATACTAACATTACAATTGGAAGTGAATCCAATATAAAAATGACAAGGTGCAGTGATGTTATTTTTAATGTCGTTATATAAAATAATTCACCTGCTTTAAAACCTAACATATGTTGCTCTTGCCCTTGACTCAGAGAGTCATAACAGAAATTCTAGATGCTTAAGCCTCAGACTAATTAAAATAGGAGGATATAAAGAGTAAAAAAGAAACAATACATAAAATAAAAACCAAATAAACGTAACTCAAATTTACTGTCATTTCCAATGTCTCAAATTCAAGTTGGACATTTAAAAAATATCTTATCGCAACTCTTGCTCCAGACAGAGATCTATGGTTTGTCTGACCACAAAATGTCTTTAATATATCTTGTATAATACTTATGCATAATACAGAAAGCCAATAATATTTAATATTCATAAATAAAAATATTTCATTGGGATAATGTGATTCCAAATAGTACCACAGAGTGTCTTCCAATTATTTCACATAGGGTACTGCAAATTTCTCAAAAATATCCCCAAATAAAATTAATTTTTATTCGCTTCACATACACATGCAAACACGCATTTAGCACTTTAAGGACAAGTTCTGAGATGTTATGAAATCAATGATAGGGTGTTAAAAAGCCAAAAAGACTAAAAATCATTGTTTTGGGTGAGCTAGATTTAATAAAATTAAAAACAATGTTTGTTTATGTTTTAAGCCACTCTCTCCCATTCTGAAGAGGCTTTTGATATATACATATATATATATACATATATATATGTATTAATATGGGAACAGTTGGCATTTTCCAATGGTTTTACATTTTTAATTGTAAATTAAAATTGTAAATTTGTAAATTTACCTGATGCAGAATAAACAATTTTTTTCTTATTGCCCAATTACTATTATTTTTCTCTTCCTATCCATCTCTATTTTAAGTACCAAAATATAGCACTAATCTGGACTACCTAATGGTTAGGATGTAAATTAATGAAAAGTCTGGTTGTTTTTTGTAAATATTAAGGAATTAAGTTCTGTCATTTTCAAATACTTAAATACTTACAGAAACAAAATACTTACAGATAACAAAACTTGTCCTTCAGCTAAGTTTGTTTTAAGGACTGGATGCTTATTAGGAATTAGAACATTAATTGCTGAATTGCAAATTGTTGACTCTAAAGTGTCTGACACCAATTCGTTATCAAAGTTAAATCCCCAGAATGGGGTGGAGTGGTGATACTTCATTTGCTTAGGAAACACTTTCTTCTGCTAATACAATTGTAACCTTCAGTCAAGCCAATATTAAAGTAGTTAGACAAATTCTGAAATAATGGAGTCTGGAGGTTTCACTACATTTAATGTTGTTTTATTGTATTTAAGAAAAAAATCTAAATTATGGAAGATACTTTCTAATAAGATGAATTAGTAGGTGTGAGAAATCCCAAGTTACTAAAAAAAAATTGAGAGGTAAAAATGGTTAGTTTTTCAAACTGCAACATAATATGGCATTTTGACATTCTCTCTCTTCCTCCCCCGACTCCCTCTCCTCTGTCTCTCATGACTGTCTTTCTCCCTCTCTTATAATTTGCCTGACCAGCCATATTTATAGTACATTGTGGCAAAGCTATGCACTGCTTATTACAAATTGATCCCTCCTACTCCAGTGATTTTCAAAATCTTTGAGGATGCAAACCCTTCTCTATATGTGTATACACACACACATATGTGTGTACATATGTACATATACATATATGCCTTCAAGACCCTGGAAGAGAGTAAATGAGGCTGAAGTTTAGAGGCAAGAGAAATTATAGAAATTAATTATGTTCATGTTTCAAAGATGCCCTTTTTATGTAGAAACCATTGCATTACTCCACTTTTGTAATGGAACATAGAAATGTTGATAACAGAGCACAACTAGAAAAAAAACATATGCCATATTTTCCTTTGCTAAAGTAAGAAATGAGGATAAGTATCTGGAAAAGCAGATTTGGCAGGCACGGAGTCTACAAGAAATAGGGGGAAAATACAATATTCCATAATAACAGTTTGATGTCATCCAACAGAGCTAACACAAGCCTCTAAAACGAAATCTCTTTCACATGAGAAATACAATGAGGACACCAAAGAACACAGGTACCCTAAGAAAATATTACTGGAAATTATTTCATGTGTCCTTGCCGTAGCTTAAAAAACAAACAAAAACAATTTACTAAACTGTAAACAATTTACTAAAGACAAAAGATCCAATTCAATTCAACAAGAATTTATTAAGCACCTACTATGAGCCAGTCACTGGGCTAGGCCCTGGGTTTGCAACAACAAACTTTAATACTCTTAAGTAAAAGGTGAAGGAAGGTTTGAATTAGATCTATAGCCATGTGGGTAGAGACACAATAATGGGAGATAAACTGTGACTGTTGATTTTTTTTTTAAACATGACAACTGAACAGATATTAGAAAAGATGGTGTTTTCCTCAACAAAAACAGGGGTGTGAAAAGTGGGTTTCAGAAGTAATATAAGACCACAGATCTGGAGGATGAAGGGACTTTGGAGACCATAAAGTCCAAGCCTCTCATGTTATGTATGAGAAAATTTTAGTATAAAGAGATTAAGTAATTTGCTGAAGGCCACATGATTAGTTAAGTGTCTGAGGCAGGATCTGAACTCACTTCTTCCTGACTGAAGTTGGGCTCCCTATCAACTATCCCAAAGGTTCTCAAAGTGTGCTCCCCAGATCCTGGGGGACCCCAAGAACCTTTCAGGGTGTCCACAAGGCCAAAATTAATTTCATAATAATGTTAAGATGTCATTTGTCTATTAAAATTCTCACTCTCTTTCCCAATTACATATCTGTAAGGCCATTTCCCCCCAAATACTTTAACCAAAATAACGTATCACAACAGATTGGATGCTGAAGCAGACACAGGAATCCAGCTGCTCTCTAATAAGCCAGATATTAAAGAGATTTTTAAAAAATTTAAAACAATGTCATTCTTCTGATTTTTTGAAAACAGTTATTTTTCACTCAAATGTTGTTTATTTTAATATGTAATGGGCTGTTATTTTAATTAATTTTAAAAATTTGTCCATTTTCATTTCTAACACAGTAAATACCAATAAATAAAACCCACATAAACAAAAGCTCTTTGGAGTCCTTGATAATTTTTAAACATGCAAAGGGGTCCTGATATCAAAGGTTTGACAACCACAGTACCCTACCATCTAGTTGTCTCAATAAATAGTGGTGGGTTTTTTTTTAAAAGTGAAAATAAACAAATGTAAAATATTGATGGGGACTTGGAGTAACAGAAAAGTTTTTTTGTTATACGTTTAAAATGACTAATTTAAATGTAAGTAATTACTAAGAAAGTTTAGTTGGCTATATTAGTGCTTAATTTTGAGCTTTTAATAATAATTTTTAATAGTCCTTAGGGGGACTATTCAAAAACACAATCAAATAGGGATAATATATCATGAAGGGAGACAAAAGGAAAAATTGCTATATTTAGAATCAGAAAATCTGGATTTAAATTGGCTCTGCCATTGAATGAATACCTTGTTTGACCTTAGGCAAGACCCTTCTACTCCAGGGGCCTTAGAGTCAGCTCCGTGTGGCAATGGAGTGAGTTCCTGGGCTCAAATTCAGCCTTAGATACTTACTAGCTGTGTGACCCCCTAGGCAAGTCACTTAATCTCTCTTGGTCTCAGTTCCCTCATCAGTAAAATGAGAATATTACCCATCTCCCAGTATTGTTATGAGGATTAAATCAAATTACTGTAAAGCACTTAGCACAATGCCTGGAACAGAGTAAACACTATATAAATGTTATGTATGATTATTATTAATCTGTAAAATGAGAAGGTTAGGTTTGGATGACCTCTGAAGTTCCTTCCAGCTCTAAATAGATTATCCCTTTGCAGAGTCTGACATGTCCATGGGATATCCAGTAGGTGATTCAACAACTGAAAATAAACTATTAGAGCTCAGCAGAGAGGTGAGGACTAAATATGCAGTTTGGGGATCTATCTAAATTACAAGGAAAAATAGAATACATGAGAGCTAAAGAGATAACAATGAGAGTAAACACTGAGAGAGAAAAGGGGCTTAAATTATTGTTCAGGATTCAAATTTGAAAGACAAAATAATCAGGCTTTATATATTTTAGAAAGTGGTCATGAACTCATTGATGTAAGAGGATACATTATTTATACTAGTCAAAGTGATTTAATGAAAAATTTCTAAGACTATATTACTAACAGGTCTCCCTCTCCCTCACCACCATCCTCCCCCACCAAAAAAAAAAAGTAATCATGTAAGTATAAAAGTTAATCTTCCAAGTGGCTATTTCCTTTTTTTTTCACTCTTCACAATGATCAGTAATGATCCTAGAACTTGTTAAAATCCAAAACCCTTTATAGATTCTCTGAAAAATTCCTATACAAACCATCATAGTTTCTCACATGTGCCCAGATCAGCAGGCCTCAAATCTGAACTTAATATAAGCTGCTGAGGCTTATATTGGTCCAGAACTCATGGCCTTTCTGTAGACTTAAGATAAAAGGTTACACAAGCAATGTCATTTGTGAACTAACTCTAACACACAGCCAACCTGTACCATACTCAGAAGCTTCTGTCCCAAACACCAACTCCCAGAACTACCATTGGTAGTATAATCATTTCCATGGGCATCTTCACAATTTTAGCAAATACTCTCAAGGAAACTGAAAATTAGTCAGTCAACAAGTACTTATTAACTGCTTACTTTGCACCAGGGACATTATGCTAGGAATACAAACAAGCCAAAATAAGAGTCCTTGATCTCAAGGAGCTTGTATTTAAGGGATTTGTGGGGGTGCAGGGAATTGTGGAAGGGAAAGAGTACACATACAAGGAAGCTTAAAGGGGTTTGACAAAAGGACTAAGTGCAGGGGCATAATGAAAGTGCATCCTGATGAAAAATGAAGAAAAAGCTGTTCTGGGCACCCTCCAGAAATGCAGGTTCTGGGAAGAACCATCCAATCAGAGAGAGAGACCACAGGTGCAGAGAGGTTCTTCCAGTGTGTGAATTGCAAGGACAAAGTAATCTTCCAACATGAAGAAATTTCTAGGATATGGTAGAAACGTCCAGAGTGCAGCCTGAGAGAATAAGCTAATGCCTAGATAGATTTCTATTAAAACTTTTATGGCCATCTGAATTAAAAGGTAGAATAGTTAGTTTTGAGTTGGTATACCACATTTACTTTTACATTCAGAAGTTATCATTTGGTAGCAACCTATCATTCTTTGCAATCTCTACTCTTAAAGAACTGCCTAACATTAAATAACTTCCTCACACTCCCAAAAGACGTACGGGTAAGAAATAGGACTTGAAAGCTGTTCTTCTTGGTTCTGCGGTCAGCTCTCTATCCACCTCACCACACTGCTGACTTATTAATTTTTGCTGCCTATGAAATACTAACAATGTGAAGGAGATACTATGTGCTGTTCCTAGACCTCTAAGGCATTTTCTGAGGATTTGCTTATTTTCTAACAAACATATTTTTTCCCATAACAAATATTCCTATTCCATAATGTTCCTTTGATGTATTCAATTCTAAGTAGATGGCTTGGAATCTGAAAAGTTACTAGTAAAAAGAATGAGACAATACTTTGGCAGAAAGAAAAGGTAAAGGTCAAGAATGATAAAAACAAGTAGAACTGTGTTCTTGGAGAATAGCTTTAAATTTCCTCCAGCAATTAATGTAGCTTGTGATGGTAGAAATAATAATAGCAACTGGAACAATGAAGTTTAACATAAATGTGGATTAAAATACTCCAAAAGAGAATGCGATGAATAAATTCCAGGTCTCTGGAGAAAGAATTATAGTGCTTTATATATACTTTCACAAATATATACATACATATATATATACACACACTTGTGGATACACACACACATGCACACATATAATTCCTTTATGGGAGATCATGAATATTTTTAAAATATAGTCAACTCTAGATTATTTATAATACTAGGATTAAGGTGTCATTGGTAATGTTAAATAAAATAATATTTGCCTATGAGAAGCATTATGATGATTTTTTTCCAGGCAGCATATTAATCTTTCCAATTATGTTTTTTCTCCCCTTGGGCCAATATTAATATTAGTTTGTATTCCTTCATATGTACCCTGTATGATAGCTTTGGTGGTGGATAAATCAGTTTATCCACCACCAAAGCTATCATACAGGGTTAGAATCTTCCCAAAGGGGCATGATAAATCCATAGTAGACATACATAATAAAAATCAACTTAAAATTATATTGAGGAAATGTTATCATATTGAGAAACAGCCAAGATGTAATTTCTTCAATAATAACTGAATATCATTCTAAAAATCAATGTGATATATTTAATATAAGCAACACATAAAAGGCTTCATCCTCCTTAAAGTCCTTATAATTGTATATTTACAGATAAATGACAACATGCCCCCAACCTATTTGGATTCCCCTTTTATCCAGATTACTTTAGAAAATGAGTTTGTGAAAGTGACTTCTTAGCAGTCTGCTATCAAGATGGAATACTCACAGCCTTTGCATTTTATAAAGATGTGTCTACCTACCCCAATCTGGAAATAAACAAATATTTATACGTGTATATGTATACATATATAGAGACATACATATCTATGCTGGGTTTCAATAAATACTCTGAAATTGAATCTAATAATGGAAATTCACTGCATCAGAGCTCTCTCTCTCTTTTAAGACTTCTCCAACACTTCTCTCTATGAAAGAAAAGACACCCTTCCTGATTTTCTGGATTTCCGCATACATGATACTAACACAACGATGCACTACTTCTAACAGAAAGGCAACTGGAAAAAATGAAATATACAAGCCTGGGTCAATCACTTAGTCTCTACCTTTATTTCTCTTTCTGGACTATTCTCTAAAACATTCATCCAAATTTTTAAAGAAGACCTAAATTTTCTACCCTATCCAAAAATATAAGCAAAAACAAGTAATGTAACCAGCTGTTCCATGAAATTCAGCATAGCATAATAAACACAAGTGCTTTAAAGTTGAGAGATTCAAGTACACGTCTTAACTTTGTCACTTGCTAGATCTGTCACCTTGATCAAGTCAATTAACCTGAGATTCAGTTTCCTCAACTGTAAAATAGGCATAATACAACTAACTCATTACCTACCTCCTAAGTTTCTCTTAAGAAAGGTATATTGTAAAACTTAAAATGTTATATAAATATGTGCTAGTATATTATGGTTCTTAATTGTCACTCTATGTGATAAACTCATAATTCAAATAACTAGCATCATAGGAATGTCATTTTTATTTCAGAAAAAAAAAATTAATTAAAATGTGTCAGAAACTGAAAAGGTTCAAGCTCCAGGAATCAGGAGATGAGAAAAGAATGACTGCTTACTGCTTCAGTTCATGCCAGGGACCCAGAAATATATTTCTGAAGAGTTACTGAAAGCCTCGATCTTAACTTGGTACACAGGATCTACTCAAAACCACATCTATTCCAGGACCACCTTGAGGGTCAAGTCATGACAACAAAACATTTATTAAGTGCTTGACAGCTCTAGTATTAAGGCTTCTTGAAAAAGGGAGGATTTTAGCTGAGACTCGAAAAAAACCTAGGAAGCCAAGAGGCAGAGACAAGACAGAGAGCATTCCAGGTGTGGGGAAAAATCAGAGAAAATGCAAAAGAGATATAAAGTCAAGTAGGAGGCCAGTATCACTAGATCACAAAGTATATGAAGGGGAATAAGGTATAAGAAGATTAGAAAATTTGAAAGGGGTTCGGTTATGAAGGACTTTGAATACCTAACAAAGGATTTTTCATTTGATCCTGAAGGTGAAACTTAGCCACTGGAGTTTACTGAATAGAAATGAGATGGTCAGACTTTCATTTTAACAAGATCATTTTGATAGCTTATGCACGACACTGGGAAGATTTGAGGAAAGGAAACCAACCAGCAAGCTATTGCCAACAGTCCACAGGTGAGGTGCCACCAAGCTGGTGGCACTGTCAGAAGAGAGACGTAGGTGTATAAAGAACTTAATACCAGATTGGAAACAGAGGGTAAAAGAGAGATAGGAGTTGAGAATGAAGCCTACACCGTGAACTTGGATGATTGGGAGAATAATAGTGCCACTGACACAGTAAAAAGGAAGTAAGGAAGAAGGATGAATTTGGGGTGAGAAAGAAATGAATTCACTTTTGAACATGTTGAATTTAAGGTGTCTACAGGACATCTACTTCAAGATATTATGATATTCTACATAAGTTACAGGGAACTGGGGCTACCTATGATCTAATTTACTTTAACCAAACTATTCTGAATCAACAAAACCAATCTGGATTCTTGGGAACAAGGAATGGTTCATGCCTTGAGTGCACTGATGAGCATATATTCCAAGGATGAAGTGGATCATCTTGGTTTGTTGCTGTGCTCTTGGAAGTACATGTACTGTCATCATTATAATAACTCTATTTAGTGTCTTAATTGAAAGGAACTACATAATAGCAGGGCACAATATCTATATGAGAAAAGAATGATCCTTTTTCTTCATACTACTAGTATTTTTCACTTTTAAAGAAAGCATGGGCTTGTAAGAACTTGTAAGAATTACTTAACAATCACCTGGGTTGTAACAATGCCATTAGGAAAAAAAGTAAAGTAATCCTTTTGGCTTGGCCACTATACATACTGTTATCAAAAAGTTCTACAATGACTTTATAAGTTGCCTTATTTTAGCAAATATGGGTCAGATAATGAAAGGGAGGGAAGGGGAAGGGTGGAGAAATCCCAGTACTACTGTGCAATGCTTTGTTCCTTAAAATATTTATAGTGCTTGAATTATCCTATCCAAAGGACAACACTAGGAAAATGTTGATCACATACCACAATTCAAACAGCCAAACAACTAAACAAACAGACAACAACAACAACAATAAAAAATACCAAACTACAAAACAAGTTACATGGAAGAAAAAGCACAAAGGAAAATGTCTTAAAATTATTCTAATAATAAATTATCATGTGTTTATGTATTTATAAATGTTTAGAACTGAAAAAGAATTTGGAAATAAATGCAATCCTTTAAATTTTATAGATGAGGAAACAGAGCTTCAGTGTACTTTTCTCAAGGTCTCATAGCTAGTTAGTAGTAGAACTGGGACTTGAACCCAAGTCTCCTAATTCCTAATTTAGTGATTTTTTTCTCATGCACCATTATCAGTCTGATTTCTCTTAGATTCATAAATGAGCATTACAAATAACCTATACAACTAGCAGTTAAAAGGAGATAAGAACAATTATACAAATTAAAGATGTATAATGCACCTTTAGTCAACCCCAACAGCACTAAAAATTCTATTATTCACAATCTCACTACTGAATTGTTCCCTCCCCACAGCAATGTTGGGGATTTAATGGTAACCATTCTGAAAATTCCTCACATCAGCAGAGCACAAAGAAGCTTTAGAAGGGAAAAGAGTCCAACATTTTGCTAGCTACAGAGAGAAAATACTGATTCCTTCAAACCTTTGATAAAGGAGATCATATCTAAGTATAATTAAATTAACCATTATAGATCAGCCCAATCCATCCTACAGGAAAGAGGCCAACTTTTGCTTTGTTCTGTGTCTGAGCTTCCACCTTCTTTCACTGTTTTGTATTGAGAAAATATTTAAGGCTGACTTGATAACTGCTAACTGTGTCACCCACTGCTACTACTATCACATGAGCCTGAGAAACTAACTTTGTACCTATGTATTCAGACACACATTTAAGAATGACTAACATACTCTTCTCAGCAATGCATGGATCTAAGCTCCAAAAGACTCATGATGGAAAATGCTATCCACATCCAAAGGAAAAACTAGGGAGTCTGAATGCAGATCAAAGCATATTATTCGCTCTCCTTTTCTTTTGTTGTTTTGTTTTATTTCTTCTTTCTCGTGGTTCCTCCTATTAGTTCTAATTCTTCTATACATCATGACTAATGTGAAAATGTGTTTAAGGTGAATGTATAAGTAGAGACTATATCAGATTACCCACCATCTTGGGGAGGGGGAAGGAAAGGGAGAGGGAGAAAATTTAAAATTCAAAATCTTATGGAAGTGAAGTTGAAAACTAAAAATAAATAAATTATTAAAAGAAAAAAAATAGCTAACATAAGGAGACAAGAATACTTTCTGCACTTTGTAAATTGTACTTTATGTCTCCTGTTCTCAGGACTAGGGATTGATTCATTCAGGATATTCCACCTTAATTCTTCCATGAAAAACAATTACTATCTGATTTCTTACAACTTAAAATGTTATTGACTAAAAGCATATAATAATCCAAGCAAAACCTTTAAACAATTTGCTTTGAAAAAACAATAAATTAGGAACAATGAATTATTCTACTAACCATTCTCCCATACCATAAACTTGTCTAACCTAGATATAGCCATAAAAATAAAACTAAAGAAATGAAGACAGATTAAGATAGTCAGTGTGGGAGAAGTTCTGAGAAGAGTCACACTTAATACATCTTTGAAAAAGCTGTAAATTCTGGAAAATAATTAGAAATTACGCAAGAAAAAATTAACATGTGCATACCATTTGAGTCAGAATCTCTACTGATAAAAAAGTATCCCAAAGTAATACAAGACAGAAAGGTACCATATACCAATAGATCAATAAACATTAAGTGCCTACTATGTGCCATGCACTGTGCTAGGTGCCAGGAATATAAAACAAGGCAAAAGACCACATCTGCCCACAAGGAGCTCACAATCTAATCATATATCAAAATATTCTTAGCAATACATTTTGTGATAGCAAAAAACTGAAAACAAATAGGATGGCCATCAATTTGGTTAAATAAAGTGTTGGCAAATAAATGTTAATGAGATATTACTGCACTGCAGGGAAAGAAAGAATATGAGAAATTCAGAGAAACAAGACTTGTATGAATTGACGCAGATGAAATTAAGTAGAACCAGGAAAACAATACAAGCAATTATTACAACAATATAAACAAAAAGGCTAATGGCAAACACTACTTAATTATACTAATCAATCTTGACTCCAGAGAAGATATTAGGAAATGAACCTCCCTCTTTTAGTTGGAGAGCTGGGGGACTATGGATAAAACTGGGTTTTATTGGGTTTTTGGCTTGTTTGATTTTTTGTTGTTGTTGTTACAAGGAAAGGCTACTGGCACTGGTATAGTCAGAAATTTTTAAAAAGACATCAATAAAATAGGGAAAGGGAGGGATTTTGGACAGAGGGAATGAAAGCAAGGGTGGGGTAATTAGTATCAGGGAGTAGAGTTAAAGTTAGGGAGGAATATGGTCATAGGAGTTTTGTGTTGAAGAGAGAAATAAGTCATTGCTTCAAGCTGATGCTTGCACTATAGTGATAAAGGGGTCACAGTAAATTGAATTGTAGATGTCTAGGACCAATGCAAATGCTGAGGTTTGAATGAGATTTTTGCAAGGCTGATATAATTATAAAATTACAAAAATACACACACATTATTAATAAATTCTAGAAGTAATGCTACCCAAAAAGCTAAATATAGTAGCTATAGCTGACAGAAATAAATTACTATTTTCTTGGGGAAAGTTCACATTTTGATGACCTATGGGGAGGGGGCGAGGTGGGGAATGAATCTTTAGACAACAAGAAGTTTCTTCAACACTGTTATAACACAATTGGTGTTTCAATCGGATAAAAAGAACCTCTAGAAAACAAACCAAGTAACTAATATGAAGAAAAAATATAAACACTAAATATGGGTACGAGCAAGGTAAATAGGAAAACATGTCAAAGGCAAAGGAAAATCAGATATGGTCTAGTTTTAAATCCTACAGTACTACTACTACTACTACAGTACCAATTATCAGAACGTTAATTTAGTCCAAAAGATTTTTTCCCTAATTTTTTTTCTATTTATATAAAGAAAAGAGATGTTCTTCTGTGTTCCTTCATTTTCCAATGTTTAAAAATGTTCCACTAAAATACCATGGCTCCCTGCCATTTGGCATTCATCTTATTTAAGTAAGCATAATTCCAACACATTCATTTCTCATAAATTAACATTCTTGAAAGTTTTACAGTGCCACTTAAATTTTCAGGAAACAATTCCTCGATCCACCCATCATCTATTTCCACAGAGCCAACATTTCACATAGCCAAACCAGGAACACTTAAGTTATATTTAAACTTTTTATTGTTCTTATTTTCAAACATTATTTCAAGAGCTACCAATGAAGGATAACAATCAAGTTTGAAATCTGTCCAGTCACAGAGCTAACATGCCCACAATTATTAATAACACAACATAACAGCACAACAATTACAGCAATTAACACATATGATGGTTGCCATTCAGCTCCATACAAAGAACTAAATTCATAAACAAATAAAATACTTCCCCTACCTACCCCTGAAATGAAGGTGCAGTAGAAAACAATTTCATAAAGATACCTATCAATATAAATGAAATACAAAATCATATTCCAATGGAACCGATTATGCTTCTAAGATGGAGAGAATGGCACTGATCCAAATTTTATGTTGGCCTATTGAAAAGCATAGATTTACTTATATGTTTAGAAACCCAAGCAATTATTTAAGTAGCCCCCCAAAAAGTAATCAAAACTTCTTTCAACAGACACCTTATATTAGTACTTTGGAGAATAATGTCCAAGAGTTTCTTGATCAAGAGCATTTTATTAACAATAACCATCTGCCTTCTGAATACTATCAAAGGCTCTATAACTGCCTCCACAGACCTAAATGCATTGATCCTCACAATTTCCTTTAACATCATGAAAAGTATTATTTACAGTTTTCATTTTACAGACAGACTAGTTAAGAGAGGTGGAACTCATTCAAAGACTAAACTAGTTTTGAAATGAGTTTTCTTAACATTCTGTGCATGGTTCCACTGCCACACAGTTGTGTTCATTAAAAATTCCTTCTGATCCTTTGACATTAAATCACACTATATTATACTACAATACACACACTACACTACACTAAATTTTACATAATTACTTTCTTGTCGCTCTAAGTATCCCTAACATTCTTCTCTGATTTGTTTGTGGCTTCTGATGTGAACCTTCTGGAAATTCAGAAAAGCAGTATGGTGCACAGAAAGGACATTCAATTTGAAGTCAGAAGAACTGGACTTGAATTCTGGTTCTCCTACTTCTCTGGGCCTTAATTTCTTCAAAAAAAAAAATGGAAAGCTTTTTAACTATTACAATTTCTAAAGTCCCTTCTAGCTACAAATACTATTGTCTACTCTTTCCCCCCTTTTATTCCTAAAAATGAAATATATAAGATAGTGGCTAACATGGTCTAAAACAGCCTTATCTCTAATCCCTCATAACAATATTCAAAATATATGTCTTGAGTGCATACTTTTTGAGAATTATGCTTCCATTCTATTATTACACATGTCAAAACTCCTCAGTGTTTGATAATCAACCAACTTCTGGATATCTACTTAAAGCCATATTATCGAACTGAGTAACATTCAAAAAGGGACACAATATCACTACAGAAAAGGACCAAAATGAAAGAGATCTAACATCCTGCCTGCAAAGACTTAAAATACACAAGCACTTTTAAAAGGGAAAAAAAGAAAAAAGGAAAGCAGTAATTATGTGTACCTTGTAGCTCTTAAAAGTGTCCTAAGATGCTCAGTTAAAACCATATTAGAAAAAAAAAAAGGTGCTCTCCATGGATAAAATGTAAACCCTTAGTTGAAATGAGACACTCTCCTTAAAAACTTACAAATGTGTGGGGCCGCTAGGTGGCGCAGTGGATAGAGAACCAACCCTGAAGCCAGGAGGACCTGAGTTCAAATCCGGCCTCAGACCAAACACTTGACACTTACTAGCTGTGTGGCCCTGGGCAAGTCACTTAACCCCAATTGCCTTAAAAAAAAAAAACCTTATAAATGTGTAATTGGACTATTGTTGTAGCAAGTATCACAAATGACAAATAATTTGGTTGAAAGAATGGGTGCCAATCAGTATGTATTTCTAATTAATACTGAAATCTGATTCTCAGGTGAAGACTTATTCAAAAAATAAAGACAATGTCAATAACTGATCAACACCCATGGTGGGGCCCACTAGATAAATCACAACAAATATAAGGGGTTCCTGGATTTCCCTTCTTCTAGTCCCGCTCTTTCTTGTCTTCTGAACTTTAGTTCTTGTCTACATCTTTAAACAAGGACAGAACAGAAGTAAAGGAGATTGAACAAGGTCAATCTGAGAAATATCCTCAGCACACTCCACGACCACTCCAATCACACTGCCTTTCGTTTTTCCCCCGAGGGACCTCTCACACCCCCTAAGTAGGAATGGTAGAATAATTGACCACTACAGGGCTCCCCATGGGAGGTCCCTAGGGCAGCGTCAATTTTCACCCATCACTACTAACTGATACCTACCCGGGAAGAACGGACGGAACCACTCCAATGTGATCCCGTCCACTCCTGCTAGTTCAAGCATTCGGTTCAGCATCACCTCCTGACCAACACGAAAGCAGCTGAGGCTCTAATATAATCAGCATGGAAAGTTGTCTCAAATCCAGCACTCGAGGAGGATCATCCTTCAAACACACCAACGCTGTCTCCAAGCCACGCTGGGTTCTGAAACCAGACTGGAAAATATTATATATGTATATATATAATAAAACTCCCACAAACCACTCTGCTACTTTGTCACAATACTGCTGCTTAATCAATACTATATAAATTTCTCATTGAAATTACCTCAACAAGAGACACTTTTAAGAACAGAGTAGGTAAATCTAAGCATTTATCTGCTCTGTTCCCTAGTGAAGATGGTCAAGGAACAAAAACATGGTAGCAGGACAAGGACAGGGTGAAAGAAAATGAAACAGATAACTAATATTAGTAGCATTCAAGGTCAATATTTCCTAACATGGCACCTAGGATCAGGCCCATCACAATGTACAAACAAGCACTTGCCCAGTATCTTAAAATGTAATCTATACTTGTTCCAAAGAATGATCAATATACTCACACTAGAAATTGTACCTAATTAAGTAAAGGGAACTTTTCTCCATTTCTGTGGAAAGAATCCAGCCCTACTGTGCTATCACCCATTTTATCTTTTTTAACTACTACAATCTTGCCTGCATTATCTAACTTACAAATAACCAAATCCCAACAGATAGGGTTCACTCTTTTGTCATACACAGTAGCCAGGTAATTCTGGTTTTATAATATATGCTAAATTTTAAAAACAATAAAAATAATAACCATCCCCAGGGCTAACTATGTACCTAAGAACAAAAGGAAACTAATAACTAGAAAAAATAAATATAGTCTACTATCTCTCTTCTTCACTTCTCTAAGGGATGCAATTTCTTAGAACAGAAATATAAACCATTGACACTATACAGAAGCCTTAATTCTAGTTTGTAAGAGAAATTTTAGTAGAATCAGAGACTTCATTATTTTGAAAAGTTTTCCTAAAATCTCCCCTTTGTTTATATTCTGATATCAACATATTACACATTATTAATAAAAATGTACAAGTTTACCAAAATCAGTCCCTATGTTTCCAATAAATTCATTTTTTGAAGTCAAGCAAGGGAAGTTATTATGCTATTTTATATGATCGAGTGATACTGGCTTCCTTAGTTTTCCTCATACACAACAATTCATTTTTTGACTTGCATTTTTATTGGCTGCCCCCATCTGTGAAATTTTCTCCTCTCTTTTTTGCTGGCTTCCCCATCTTCCTTCAAGTATCAGCTACAAAATCACCTTCCATAAGAAACTTTTCATACTCTCCCATAATGCTGGGGTGTGTGTGTGTGTGTGTGTGTGTGTCTGTGTGTCTGTGTGTTCAGGGTGGTGGTGAGGGGATTTGTATGTGTATATAAACATACACATACCCATACCCACATACGTAGAGAGATATATACATACATACATACATATACATACATTTGTGTTGTATGAAGAGTTAGGTGTTTTCAAATTGTTTCTTGACTGTAAGTTCCTTTAGGCAGGGACTGTTGTTCCTTTTTTGGTGGGGAGAGGGAGGGAGATCCCTGGTGCTTAGCACAGTGCCTGGTGCACAGTAAGCTCTTAATAAATGCTGTTTACTTGACTTGACTTATAAAAGTTAGCTTAAATAAATCATTATTTGTATATAGGTATTTGCAATACTGCTACGTGGAAATTCCAATTCATTTAAATAGAAGTATGTCCTTTAATCATCCCTATGTTAGTCAAATTGCTCACACTACTGACATTTAAGCTCAGCTTTCATTAAAAGTTGAGAAATGTTCATTAGGTTTATTAGGTCTCTATTCCTAGGATTGTTTTCCCCCTAACTTAACCTTTCTGTTGATGCAAAAATTCAGAAGTCTTTGGTATGGTACCAAGGATTAGTTGTAAGATGAATGCCAGAGGCCAACAAATGGAAAAACAAAAACAAAGCACTCTATTTCTATGTGACCTCTTCACTAACTTTACAACATCCCAGATGATCATATCACATGTAAAACAACTCATAAAAAGATCGCATGATTTATACAGGCCATGCAATCTTCCAGCAGTGCAAAGTATTCAGGATGTATTTTGGAGGACTTGGAAAATTCAATCAGTGTCCATATCAAATGATAAGACTACCATGTTGGTTATATTTTATTAGAATCATAGAATCTTAAAGCTGAAATCATCTCAGAGGCGATATATAATGTGTCCTAAATCTGACACATGAATCCCCATGCTACAAAGAATAACCCAGACTCCACTTGCAGACCATCAGTACTACCACACATAGCTGCCCATTTCATTTCTGTTAAGCTCAGATTATTAGGAAACATTTTTATACCCAAAATTTTCATCCCTATACTTTCTACCCATTGGTCCATTTTTAGACAATTCTAATTTTAGAAACCTCAGTTATATATTGAAATGAAATCTGACTGTCAAATTTACTTCTGCTTTTTGGTCCTAGTTCTGTTTGTCCTCTAGGGACAGGCAAAAGTATTAATAATAATAATAATAATAAGCATTTCTATAGCACCCACTATGTGTAAGTCATTGTATTAAGCTCTTTGCAACTAGTCAATCCTTGTTATTTGTGGATACCATATTTTCAAATTCACCTACTTGCTAACAATTATTTGTAACCCCAAAAAATCAATACTCCCAGGGCTTTCATGGTCATTTGCAGACATACACTGAGTGTCCAAAAATAAGACCCCTAATAAGCACATTCCCACCAGAGGTTGAACTAGGCAACACTTTGCCTTCCTGTTTCAGCTTTTGTACTGTAAACAAGTATCTATTTGGTGCCACATATTTGCAGTTTTGTGCTTTCTGTTGGTAGTTTTTTGTTGGTAATTTCATTGTTTTAAATAACCCCAAACATAATTCTAAAGTGCTGGCTAGTGTCCTAAGTTCAAGAAGAATGATGTGTCCAATATGCTTCATTCAAGTATGTATTATAGTGCTGTTGGCCACTGGCCATGAGATCAATGTTAATGAATCAACAATATGGTACTTCCAGAAAAAGGAAGAGAAAATTCACCAATCTCTACATGAGGCCACTCTGGAAAACACAAAGTAAACGTTATGATCTCAATGACTTTATGAAATATAACTACCATGAGTGACAAGAATCAACTATGTTATATCCTTTGATCCTCACAATAACCCTGGGAAGTAGATGCCATTTTACAGTGGAGAGAACTGAGGCAAACAGAGGTTAAGTGACTAGCAACACAGTTAGTCACACAGCTATTAAGTGTCTGAGCCTGGATTTGAACTCTGATCTTCCTGACCATCCAGTCTTAGTGCTCTATCTACTGAGTCACCTTGATGCCTCTAAATTCTACTACATTTCATTTCCTCCACCAACTCTTCTTTGTTTTAGGCTGAACTAGATCACTAGTACCTGTATGACCTATCAGGTCACTTAAACTCTCAGGAACTTAGTGACTTCATCTATAAAATGAGAGGGTTAAATTAGAAGGCTTTCACAGAACTATGATCCTATGATTTAACTCATCCTTCTACAGTATGGTTTAAGTCCCTTGACCATCCTCCTTTGGATATACTACTGCTTATCAATGGCCTTCTCAAAATATAGGGCTCAGAAAAATATCCTGATGTGGTCTGACCAAGGAAGAATAATTTAAAATGCTGATTTTGAATCTTCTGAAACGGTTTTTTACCATTATGCTTCATTAGCATGGAAACATCTCTCAGTTCTCAAAAGTTGTGCAACTAGAATACAAGTTTGGGAAGGTTAGACCAAACTAAATAGGCTTTACGAGTGGACCTTGCAATGGACTGAATATATGTACTTACGGGGTCACAATAACTCAACTAAAATGTCAAACATGGAGGAATTATGATTTTCACAAGTGGAAGGAAAACTCACAAAGTCGAATCAAAGATCTTTTGAAGTGAAAATTTTGACTTTAGATTAGACTTTCTAATATTTTAAATGGAAGGTAGAGTCAATTAACAGAATAAATTAGATACGCACCATACAGAATGAATGAACATAGCAGCAATAGATTAGTTTGATAAACCCAAAGATCCTAATTACTAAAGGAAGAACTCACTATTTGACAAAAACTGTGGGTAAAAATGAACAGCAGTCTGGCAGAAATTAGGTACAGACCAACATTTTAGATAATATACAAAGCTAAGCTCCAAATGGACTTAAACATAAAAGGTTACATTATGAACAAATAAGAGGAGCCAACAAGAGTTCAAGAACAAGCAACATATATGAAATATCAAAACTCTGATTATATAAAATAAAAAAGTAGCAAATGTCTATGAAAAAGGTCTCTTGTACATAATTCAAATTTATAACAGTATCTTCAATATTTAAATGGCCAAAGGATATGAACAGGTACAAGTTACCAACAATAACCAAATTTTAAAAAATGTTCTAAATCAGCAAAACTAGAAATATTCCAATTAAAACAACACTATAAACTCAAAAACTCCACTTACTACTTGATAAAAATTGCTGATTCAACAAGACAGCAGTCTGGCAGAAATTAGGTATAGAGCAACATGTCAAACCATACAGGAAGATATGCTCTAAAAGGGCACATGGCCTAGATATAAAAGGTCATATCGTAAATAAATTAGAGGAGCAAGCAAGAAATTACTTTGCAGGCTTATTGCTAAGGGAAGAATGCATGACTAAACAAGTGATAGAGACAATCACCCAAGATAAAACGAACAATTACTGGGTGACAGTAACTCATCTAAAATGTCAAAGTGTGGAGGAGTTGTGATTTTTTTGTTTGTTGTACAAACAAATCTAACGGAGTAAAAATTAAATGGTAAACAGTGAAATGGGGGGAAAATCCTTTGCAGCGAGGTTTCTTGATAACGGTCTCATATCCAAGATATATAAGGAAGTGATTGTGCCATTCTCCAAAACATAAATGAGCAAAGCATATGAATAAGCAGTTTTCAAAGGAAGAAATCTGAGCAAGGAACAAACAACAATCCTAGGAAAAAATGCTCTAAAAATCACAAATAAAGCATTGCACATTAAAGTAACTTTGAAGTTCTTTCTCATATACATAAGCCTGGCAAAGATGAGAAATGAGTAAAATGACAAATGTCAGAGGAGTTACAATAAAACCAGTATACTAACGAACTGCTGGTAGAGTTGTGAAATGGTGTAACCTTTTCGAAAAGCACTTTGGAACTATACCAACAAAGTTACCAAACTACGGACGCCCCCTGATCTAGCTACCCTATTAGGTCTATATTTGTATATAGATTCTCAGCTAAGTGGTACAGTGGACAGAGGATCAGACGTGGCAGTAGGAAGAGCTGAGTTCAAATCCTACCTCAGACACCTACTAGCTGTGTACCCTGCGCAAGTCACTTACTCCTGCTGGCCTCAGTTCCCTCACCCATAAAATGAGCTGGAGAAGGAACTGGTCAATCACTCCATGATCTTTCCCAGAAAACCCCAAAAGGGATCATGAAGAGTCAGACATGACTGAAAAACTACTAAACAACAACAAAAATACATTTTTCCTATATAGGTCCCAATAGGTTCTCCTATTAGGGAATGGCTAAACATTGTGGTTAATGAGTGTAATGGATTAATATTGTTACATAAGGAATTATGAAATGGATAGTTTCAGGAGAAATTGGGAAGAGTTCCATGAAATGATGTAGATCAAAGTGAGCAGAACTAGAATAATTTATACAAATAACATTATAAAGGAAAATAACTTTGAAAGACATTAAAACTCTAATCAGTGCTATGACTGAGTCCAAAACAACAAAGATGAAACAAAGATGAAACATACTATTCACCTCCTCACAGAAAGGTAATGAATTTAAAATTCAGGAAGAAACATATATTTTCATACAAGGCTAATGTGGGAATTTCTTTTGCTGGACTATGCAGCTGCATATTAAAGGATTTATTATTCACTTTTGTTCGGTTTTTGCTTAGGGGTGGGGGAAGATCCAAATTTGTTTTTTGGTCAATGTGGGGATAGTAGGAGGGACAGACTAATTTTTTTAATTTTACTTGAAAAATAAAAATAATAAACTGTATGTATATACATCAAACACATCCATATATACATATTTGCCTACCTGTGTGTTTGCAGGTGTATTAAAATAACTTGAGGGGCAGCTAGGTGGCGCTGTGGATAGAGCCCTGGAGTCAGGAGGACCTGAGTTCAAATCCGACCTCAGACCAAACAAACTTGACATTTACTAGCTGTGTGGCCCTGGGCAAGTCACTTAACCCCAATTGCCTTGCAAAAAAAAAAAAAAAAAACAAACAAACAAAAACAAAAACAAAACCTTGAATTTCTACCTCACACCTATCAGGTTGGGAAAGATGATAAGAGACAACAACTACTGGAGGAGCTGTGGGAAAACAGGTACACTAATACAGCACTGGTGAAGCTATGAATTGGTCCATTCATTCTGAAAAGTAATTTGGAATTATGCCCAAAAAGTTACTAAACTGTATATGCCCTTTAACCCAGTAATACCACTACCAGACTTATACTCAAAAGAGATCAAAGAAAGAAAAAAAGACCTATGTTAAGAAAAAATCATAGCTACTTTTTTTTTTATAATGGGCAAAGAACTAGAAATGAAGGAGGCATTTTTTCATCAGCTGGGGAATGGCTGAGCAAATTATGGTATATGAATGTAATAGAATATCACCACAGTATAAGAAATGATGAAAGGGATTATGTCAGAGAAACTTGGGAAAATGTATATAAATGCAGCAAATAAAACCAGGATAACACGTTACATAGTAACTACATTGTAAAGACAAAAAACTTTGCAGAAGGCAGTTTTCAATTATATTTAAGGAAATATCTCTGAATGAGCCACCGTAAAACAGAACGGGCTACTTCCTAAGGAAGTAGCATGCTCCATGTTATAAAGGAAAGGGACATACTAATAATCTGATAGGAATGCTAGACAAGATTCAAATTCTGGGTGGATATTTTACTACATGACATTCAAGGTCCCTTACACCTCTGGGATTCAATCATTCCTTGTTGTAAAGGGGATTCATTTTGCAGATCCCATTGTGTAATTGGGTTTGACTAGATGACTGCTAAGATTCCTTCCAACTATAAAATCCTATGAATAACTTGACCTAAAATTATATTACATAAAAACTTAATGCTAATAAATGGTCTCCAAGAATTCAGAACAAAGCCTAACATACTTCGAATTATCTTAGACCGGCCCAAATTTGCATCAATCCAATTTATGTTAGGTTCTCATGTATACAAATCGACATCAGAGTAGCTGATTCATTTGGGTGAACACAGTGACTCATCTTTTCTCCCAGCTGCCATTAATTGGAATTCCATCCCACCACCACCACTACCTAACTTTCTCTCCTCCCCTCACCTTTTATACCCAATAGCTAAACTTGTGACTTAATACGCCTCTGCTGACAAACTCCAATATATTTCAAGGTAACTAGGTGGTACAGTGTATAGAGTGCTGAGCCTAGTCAGGAGAACCTGAGTTTAAATTCACCCTCAGACACTTACTAGCAAGTCACTTAACCTCTATTTGCCTCAGTTTCCTCAAATATAAAATGGGGATAATAATAGCATCTACCTCTCAAGGGTGTTGTGAGAATCACGGTATAGTAAAAAGAAACAAGGAGTTTCCTCAAAAGTATAACAGGAGAGGCCTGCTAAACAAGATGACCTAGAAGGTTCCTTCCACATCTTACAAACTAAGACAAAGGCCCCAGGAGTTAGGAACTACAAATATAGTAATAAAATACCTTGGAAACACATTTAGTCCTCTGAAACATAAAGGAAGTTTATGTCAGACTTTTCTGCTCCCCAAAGTAAATCACCACAGTTACATCTCAGCTTTTGTCTTTCTCTATAAAGTTGTCAATCCCAGTCAAGTCAACAAATATTTATGAACTACCTATTATGTTCAAGGTACTGAAGATATAAATGCAAAAACAAAAAAACTCTGCCCTAAAGATTACATTCTACTGGGAGTTATAATATGTAAAAATAAATGAATGACTGTGTATATATATATATATACATATATATATATGTGTGTGTGTGTGTGTGTGTGTATATATACACACACACACATATATACATATATATATATACACACACACACAAAGTAATTTTAGGAAGAGAGAGCACACACACACACACACACACAAAAAAAAAATCCCTAGAGAGCCTCAACAAAAGCTTTGCCTGGGAGGTGGTATCTGGGAGGAGACTTCAAGGAGTTTAGGTGGAGGAAACAAACACATCACAGGCAAAAAGAACAGCTGGTGCAAAGGCACCAGGGCTGGGAAATGGTACAATCAGTCTGGGAAGTGACCAGTGGTCCAGCTTGACTAGAACAATGAGTGTCCTAAGCCCCTCCCCATCTCTTTCCCTTACTTCTTACCCTTGGGGGGCAATGGAATTGTCCCATGTACCTAGATTCCTAGTTAAAAGTTCTGATTATTGCTAACATTCTTTATGGAAAACATCAGAGTTGGTGTTTGCTTCAAGACAAAAGAAGGTGAGAAGTGAAAAACTATTGTGACCAGGTAGATGGGGAAACAAGTAGGCATTCAAATTAAAAACAAGTGGTAACAGTAGGAGGGGAAATCTAATCTTGAGTATCTCTCTCTCTCTCTCTCTCTCTCTCTCTCTCTCTCTCTCTCACACACACACACACACACACACACACACACACACACACAGAAAAATTATGAGGGGGAGCTGATCTGAATTGAGACATATCTCAGAAATTTATTTACAAGAGGCCTTGCCTTCCAAGAGATCCATGTACCACCCATACACTCTCTCTTTATTCCTTCATGTGTGAAGAGGAGCAACCTTCCCTTTCACCTCAGACCTTCCATCTCCTTCTGCACCTGTCCCTTGAGAGTAAAGGAAGAGAAAAGTCAGTGGAAAGCAGGACTTCCATCTCCAGCCACACTGTCTCCTCTGAAAAGAGGAGTGGAGCCTTCCACTCAGTGATGAACATTCTCCGTCCTGGTCATACTCTACACATTCCAGTGACTCTGAAACCTTGTAGAACATCATCCAAACCATATTCTTCCTGGTCCTTTGACCCTAGATTCCTTACTCCTATCTGGCTCAATCTTGCCACACCAAAGTCCCAACCAAATGTCACCCACCACTTCGACTGTGGCATCCAGAATGTCCCCTTCATTCTAAATCTTTTTATCTCTCACTCCTTCCAAGTTCTAGCGATCATTGAAAGCTGGCTACCCAGCCTTGTCCCACCCCCCATTACACAGTTTCCCAGGCCACCCTTTCCAGTACAGGTTGCGCCATCATTAATTCCTCTTGGCTCTCTGGTCAAAGTGCCAGAGCAGGAATACTCCTTGCTCCCCACTGACACTTCTAGGTTCTCATTTTCTCTTGATCACTCAGTAACCTCTCTCCTCCTTTGAGATTTATGAAATTCATATCTACCACTCAATCAAAATCCTAGTTACTATTGTCTATGGACCTCCAGGTCACTCCCTCTTCCTTCCTCAATGCATTCAGTACCTGACTTACAATCTCTCCTTCTCAACTCCTACCCTCACACTAGGGGATTTCAACATACATACTGACTTTACCTCAAATGTCCTCATCACTCAGTTCCATAATCCACTCACTTTCCATGAGTCTCTTCTCTACTCCACATTAGCTACACAAAAGAAAATGATCAAACCCTTCATCTTGCTATCACCCACAAATGTATTACCTTCCATGTTCAAAAATTCTGAAATTCGGGGGGAACCGAGTCAAGATGGCAGAGTAAAAGCAGTGACTTGCTTGAGCTCTCCCCCAAACCCCTCCAAATACCTGTTAAAAAATGGCTCTAAACATATTCTAGAGCAGCAGAACCCACAAAAAGACAAAGTGAAACAAAGTTCTAGACCAAGACAACCTGGATGGTTTTGGTTGATTGGAAAGCTCTATTGCGCCAGGCTGGGAGAGGAGCGCAGTTCAGCATTCGCCATGCAGGCAAACACCAGGCCTCAGTGAACCTGGAGCAGGCCTCAGAAGACTGAATCACAGGCAGCTGTGGCAGTTTCCAGACTTCTTAACCCATAAACACTAAGGACAACTTAGAAGGTCAGTAGGAAAAAGCCTGTTAGATCATGGTTAAGAGAGGAGCTGGGTTCCAACCCCAATGCTGGTGCAGCCTCAGGGCGGCGCCTGCTTCTGGAGCTCTCAGCCCACCGACGGAGGGGGAATCAAGTCGCTTATCAGAGGGGGATTGCAGGGATCTCCTTGCTGGTGTTGAGGCAGGATTCTCTTGCTTTGCCCGTGCTTGGATCTGGGTCACAGTTCTGGGTGGTTGTCCTGGGGTGAGGAAGAGCTGGTGTGGTAGAGCTCCTAGTGGTGGTGGAGAGGAAATCCTCCTCACAGTTCCAAGGCAGAAAAGAGTGCTTCTGGTCACTCATAGACCAGAACACAGGCCAGGAAAGGAGTAAACACCTCGCCCTTGGTTGTACCACCTTGAAAGAACTGAAAATTTACAGGTCTCTAAAAGTATCTCTGAAAACAGCTGCACAAAATCCCTGAAGCTTGGGACAGTACATTCTCCACTCTGGAAGCAGATCCCTACTTTAACAAAGAGTTTAAAACCCAAGCAACTGGCTGGAAACATGAGCAAACAGCGCAAAAAAAAAAAAGGCAGACCATAGAATCTTACTTTGGTAACAAAGAAGATCAAAACACACAACCAGAAGAAGACAACAAAGTCAAAGCTCCCACATCCAAAGCCTCCAAGAAAAATATGAATCAGTCCCAGGCCATGCAAGAGCTCAAAAAGGATTTTGAGAAACAAGTAAGAGAAGTAGAGGAAAAACTGGGAAGAGAAATGAGAGTGATGCAAGAAAATCATGAAAAACAAGTCAACAGCTTGCTGAAGGAGACCCAAAAATATACTGAAGAAAATAACACCTTAAAAAATAGCCTAACTCAAACGGCAAAAGAGGTCCCAATGAGGTCCCAATGAGGAGAAGAATGCCTTCAAAAGCAGAATTGGCCAAATGGAAAAGGAAGTCCAAAAGCTCACTGAAGAAAATACTTCCTTAAAAATTAGAATGGAGCAAATGGAAGCTAGTGATTTTATGAGAAATCAAGACACTGTAAAACAAAACCAAAAGAATGAAAAAATAGAAGACAATGTGAAATATCTCACTGGAAAAATGACTGACCTGGAAAATAGATCCAGGAGACAGAATCTAAAAATTATTGAACTATCTGAAATCCATGATCAAAAAAAAGAGCCTAGACATCATCTTTCAAGAAATTATCAAGGAAAACTGCTCTGATATTCTAGAACCAGAGGATAAAATAAAAATTCAAAGAATCTACCGATCACCTCCAGAAAGAGAACTCCAAAGGAAAACTCCTAGGAATAGTATAGTCAAACTCCAGAGTTCCCAGGTCAAGGAGAAAATATTCCAAGCAGTCAGAAACAAAAAATTCAAGTATTATGGAAACACAATCAGGATAACACAAGATTTAGCAGTTTCCACATTAAGGTACCAAAGGGCTTAGAATATGATATTCCACAGGGCAAAGGAGACAGGATTACAGCCAAGAATCACCTACCCAGCAAAACTGAGCATAATCCTTCAGGGGAAAAAATGGTCATTCAGTGAAATAGAGGACTTTCAAGTATTCTTGATGAAAAGACCAGAGCTGAAGAGAAAATCTGACTTTCAAACACAAGACTCAAGAGAAGCAGGAAGAGGTAAACAGGAAAGAGAAATCATAAGGGACTTATTAAGGTTGAACCGTTTACATTCTTGAATGGAAAGATGATATTTCTAACTGAAGAAACCTTTGTCAGTATTAGGGTGGTTGGAGGGGGAAAAATTATATGTATAGATAGATAGATACATAGATAGAGGACACAGGGTGAGTAGAAGATGAAGGGGTGATATCTGGAGAATAAAATTAAGCGGTGACAGTGGATTATACTGGGAGAAGGAGAAAGGGAGAGGTAGAATCAGGTAAATCATCTCACATAAAACAGACAAGAAAAGGCTTTTTACAATGGAGGGGAGGCGGGGGGAAGATGAGAGGGAATGAATGAATCTTATTCTCCTTGGATTTGGCTTAAGGAGGGAATAACATACACATTCAATTGGATAAGGAAATCTATCTTACCCTACAGGAAAATAGGGGGGAAGGTGAAAAGAGAGCAGGGAGACAATAGAGGGGAGGGTAGACTGGAGGAGGGGGTAATCAGAAGCAAACACATCTGAGAAGGGACAGGGTCAAAAGAGAGAATATACTAAATGAGGGGCGGGATAGGATGAAGGGAACAATAGTTAGTTTTTCACAACATGACTGCTATGGAAGTGTTTTGCATAACTACACATGTAAACCTGTATGGAGTTGTTTGCCTTCTCAATGAAGGTGGGTGAGGAGAGAGGAAGGGAGAAAATTTGGAACCCAAAGTTTTAAAAACAAATGTTAAAAATTGTTTTCATATGCAACTGGGAAATAAGATATACAGGCAATGAGGTATAGAAATCTATCCTGCCCTACAAGAAAATAGAAGGGGAAGGGGATAAGAGAAGGGTGGGGGTGATAGAAGGGAGGGCAGATTAGGGGAAGGGGTATTCAGAATGTACACCATCTTGGGGTGGGGGGAGGGAAGAGATGAGGAGAAAACTTGGAACTCAAAATCTTGGGGAAGTGAATGTTGAAAACTAAAAATAAATAAATTAATAATTTAAAATAAAAAGAATTCTGAAATTCCCCTTATCTGACCATAATCTATTGACTTTACACATCTCCCTGTGCCTTCCCTAACCAAACCCTAATCTTCATCCACACCATGATTCTCAACTCCTCAGGTCTCTCCCACGCCAATTCTTCTGTACTAGCCACTCTCCTCTCTTTTCCCCATCTTGACCCCTTGGTGAACCAGTCTGATTTTGAGCTGTCTTCTTGAATCCCTGGTGCCCTTTATCATATTGAAGATTGTGGCCATTCAAGCCTCAGCCTTGAATAACTCTCACCACCTTGTTGCTCCTATATACATGCTGCTGAACGTTAATGAAGAAAATCATGGAACCATTCTGACTGAGTCCACTATGAATTTTTGTTGTACAACCTGAACTGGGCCCTCACTGCTACTAGGCAATCCTACAATCTCCCTTATGAACTCATTAACCTACTCTCCACAGTGACCCTTCCAAACCTTTTCATCTCTACTCAAATCTTCCATGGCTCTCCTTCCCATTCTCTCAGTTGAGAACCTTGCCTCAGAAAAACTAAAGTCTTTTGCCACAAGCTCCCTCTCCTTCTCTATCCCTCACCTTATATCACTCACATGCCTTGTATCACTATCTCCTTTACCTCTCTCTTACACAAAGAGGTTACCTAACTCTTTACCAAGGCCAACCCTTTTACCTGCACAAATGATCCCATTCCTTCCCAACTCCTCCATCCTATTATCCTGTCATCTGGATCCACTCTATATCTTCAAACACCTCTCTCTCCCTCTCTCTTTCTCCTTCCTCACTCTCTTTCTCCCTCCCTTCCCCCCCATTCCCCCCTCCACTCTCTTGGCTACTCCCCTACTGCCTACAAACATGCTCATGTCTTTCCCATCCTCAAAGAAACTCCTTACTTGATCTTTCCACCCCCACTAGCTGCCTCCACTTTCTTTCCTCTCCTCTTCTTGACCTCCACAGTATGGCTTTGGTGGCTCATCATGCCACAAAAGTCTCTTAATTGCCAAATCCAATGGCCATTTCTCAACCCTCATTCTTCTTGATACCTCTGCAGCCTTTAAAACTACTTATCATCCTTTTCTTCATACTCTCTTCTCTCTAGGTTTTCAGGACACCACTTTCTCCTGGTTCTCCTACATATCAGACTGCTCCTTCTTAGTCTTCTTTACTGAATCCTTGTCCAAGTCACACCCATTTACGTGCATGTCCCCCAGGGCTCTGTTCTGGGCCCTCTTCTCTCCTCCCTTTAGACTACTTCGCATGGTGATCTCATCTCTATGCAGCTGATTTTCAAATCTACCTATCCTGCCTTAACCTCTCTACTGACCTCCAACTTCTTATCTCAAACTGTTTTTCAGACATCTTGAACTGAATGTCCAATAAAAATCTTAAAATCAACATGTCCAAAATTGTACAAATTATCTTTCCCCCTAAACCACTGTGCTGTACCCTCTCTCCTAACTTCCCTATTATTATAGAGGACACCACCATCCTCCAGGTCCCTTAGGCTTACAACTTAAGTGTCATCCTTGAGTCCTTTCCCTTTCTCACCTACCATATCCAGTCTTCCCAAGGTCTGTCAATTTCATCCATTCCAGATATTGCTCCTCAGCACCCTCTAGACAGGTGAAGAAAGGAGATGCCTCTCTGAAGTCTGCTGCTCTTTGCTGCCCAAATCTGATTTGAGACGAGAAGCCAAATACACACGGTTCTCTTTTCTGATATTGCCTCCAGCCTGGTACAGAACCTCATCATCTCACACTTGGACTACTGCAATAGCCTGCTAGTGAGTCTGCCTCTTTCAAGTGTCTCCCCACTCCAATCTATCCTTCATTCAGCCTCCAAAAAGGTTTTCCTAATGTCACTCCCATGTCACTCCCAACCACCACTCAATAGAATCTAGTGGTTTCCTATTGCCTCCAGGATAAAATACAAGCTCTTCTATTTGGCATGCAAAGCCCTTCATGATATAGCATGTCTTACCCCCTTTTCCAGTCTCCTTATACCTTACTCCCTGCCATGTTCTCTTAGATCCAGTGACACTTCTCCCTCATCATCTTGGCCTATTCAAATCTGCTTCCTTCAAATCCCTTGTCACTTTTTTGGTTGTTGTCTCCCCTTTTGATTGTGAGTTTCTTGAAGGCAAGGACTATCGTTTTCCTCTTTCTGTATTCCAGCACTTAGCACAGTACTTGGCACATTGTGTGCTCACTCATTTTTCAGTTGTGTCCAACTCTTTGTAAACCCATTGGGGATTTTCTTGGCAAAGATACTGGAGTAGTTTGCTGTTTCCTTCTCCAGTTCATTTTACAATGAGAATGAGGACAGGCATTTGGGAAGAGAGAAAGACTGTGAACCAGGCACTGAACTGATTGAGGAGAGTGTCCTAAAAGGTCAGTAGACGACAGCCACCAAAATTCTTGACTGTGTGACAAACATGAATGGTATGACTCTAAAAGAAAGACAGGGGGAACTCTAGAATGGGAATATAGGAGAAATCCCCCACCATGAGCAGTGAGTCAGAGGTTATGAGTAAAAGTGCAACCAGAGCTGGAAATGCTTGCCAGGGAAGCTGGGTAACCAAGAAGAAGCCAGGACTCAGTAAGTGCAAGAAGATGGAAGGAGTGGGAAAAGAAAAGGTTTCAAAAAAAATATAGCTTTTACCTCTGGAGCAGACATTCCAGAGAGTACAAGTGAAAGGGGCAGTAGCTTTAGAGTGGGTCATTAGTGGGGCTGGTTTGAGTAGGATGGAAATAAGTGAGCAGTCACTGCTGGGGAGTCAAGAACAGGGTTCGACCAAGGGCAGCAGGAGGTTCAGAACGATTGGGATGGGTACTTAATGGTTAGGCTGAGGTATATTAATCATTCATGAATGAGTTCAGGTAAGTTATCTGAGGTCCACAGAGGTTCAGACTTGAGGTGCAGTTGTCCCAGGCCTTTAGGCAGTAGTAGCAGTAGCTGGAAAGGGATAACTGTAAACAGGTAGGCTGACTGCTATGGAGTTTGGGGGGCATAAGAGAGTACCTGGAGTGTGATCCAAGGGCTGCTCTGGCAGGCCAGACAACCCTCTAACGCAGTCAAGGCAAGCATCTGCTGTAAAGTCTGCGTGGCCTAAGGGAGTGTCTGAACATGATCTGATCAATGGCAGCCCTAAGAGCTCAGGTAGCTCAGCTGGGCAGGGGCAGGCACATTAACTGCTGGGGAGTTTGGGTGGCCAGAGAGAGTACCTAGAGCATCCACCGCCTTCAAGATCAAATAAAAATGCCTCTGTTTGGTTTGTAAAGCCCTTTACAACATGGCCCCAGTCTACTTTTCTAACCATGTAATACATTACAGTGGTTACTGTACTCGACAGTTTCCCCAACCCCTTCTGCCTGCTCACCCTCACAAATGGTCCTCCATTACCTACCTCCTCATATGGAAGAGTTTAGTGCTGAAAGGGATAAAAAAAAAGTATCTATATTAATAAAAAGTTTTAAATTTAATGGGAAAGGATATAAGATACTGCTTTTGTCACAGGTGAACATTTTTTGATGATTGAAAAGAGTAGGAAAAGAATTTTGGGTTAATAAAAATTAAAATATGTGTAGGGAGAAACAGTTTTCAGATGACATTTGAGCAGTTTGGGGACAGAAAATAAACTCTGCAATAAACATAAAATCAAATTATCTTATGAAAGATGTAGGGTGATACTTCATTTGTATATGAACAGTTTGATAGATTAAGAGGACAAAGGAAAAACTTTTTGTTTCATAAAAACTGGAAAAATGTGAGCCTGAAGAAATAGTTTTGAGAACATAAAATGAGATGGGAGAATGATTTTGGGAACTTAATGCAGAAGGTCATTATGGCCCCCGGGCTTACCTGTTTTAAGAACAAGAAGGTAAACTAAATCTTTTTAAATGAGAAAACAGATAACTTTGCACACTGAGGTATGATTAAATAAAGTTTGTTAATTGCAAAAAAGGGAAATGTGGTAAATTGTCCATCTTTTTAAATGAAAGGTTAGTCACTGAAAGACAGGAGGCTTTGATTGTAGCCATTTAAGTGGAGAGAGAAAATAAGATAGAGGATGCTAAGGCTGAGGGTAAAGCTGAAGAGAATGAAAGTTTAAAAAAAAAAAAAACAAGAGGGTTGAAAAAAGGAGCTTTGTCAAGAGCTGTTTGACAAGACCAGCATCAAGAATATTAAAATTAGTTGGATAGAGGCTCTGGTTCATTGGATCAGATCATCAATTCCAGACATTGCTCCTCAGTACCCCCTAGACAAGTGAAGAGAAAAGCTTCTCTGAAGTCTGTTGCTCTTTGCTGCCCCAATCTGATTTCAGAGGAGAAGGCAGAAAGAGAAAAGATAGGTTTTACAACTGTTTTGCTAAACAATTGGAATTAACTGTATATTACCTCACACATAGACAACTGCAACAGCCTTCAGGCTAGGTCTTCCTGACTCAAGTTTCTTCCAGTCCATTCTCCACTCAGCTATCAAAATGATCTCCCTACAGCACAGACCTGACTATGTCCCTCTCTCATTCAATAAACTCCAGAGCTCCCTACCGCCTGCAGAACCAAATATAACATTCTCTGTTTGGCTTTTCAAGTCTACAACTCCCCTCCATGTATTCTATAATCCAGTGACTCTTGCCTCCTTGCTATTCCCTAAATAATATACTATAACTCCACGCAATTTCACTAGATATCCTCCATTTTTGGAATTCTTTCACTCCTCATCTCAACCTTCTGGCTTCCCTGGCTTCCTTAAAAATTCAATTAACATTGCACTTTCTGTAAGAAGCTTTTCCTGGTCCTACTTAATGTTAGTATCTTCTCTGAGATTATCTTCTCTGTATATATCTTCTTTTTACATAGTTGTCTGTATGTTGTCTTCTCCATTAGACTATAAGCTCCTTGAGAGGAAGGAAGTCTTTTGTCTTTCTATCTACAAGGTTTAGCATTGCGCCTGTGTCATATGAGGTATTTTATAAATGTTTATTAACTTGTCTTTACAACACACAATCCTGGTAAGTGAAGAGCTGGCCAGGTTTGCCTTGTTCTGAGTTCTGTTCTGATTGGATAATAAAGAATCCTAAGCGAATAACTGGCTGGTCTGGTCTACAAGTCCAGAGGTGGGCAGCCTAATGAGATTTGCAGTTCCTTGTTTTAAATTTGCTATCCAAATTAACACACTCGCAAAGCCCTTTTAAGTGTGATTTTAAGTTGAAAGAACTTGTAAATGATAATCAGTTTGAGTATATAATAAAAGAGGATTTGACCAGCTGGAGAGCATGGAAAACCAGCAGACAAGCAGTTAGAAGAGATGTGGATTCACATGATGCAAATTCCTCAATGGACCACTGACATCAAAGCCTGAAGTCCAGTTCTGAACTACCTTAAATGCATGGGTTTTACTCCTTTATGTGCTTGTGCCCACTTTTCCCCACAGATACTGACTGCATTGGAGGGAGAATGTAACCCAGTTTTATACATAGATTATGATGTATTTTATTATTCATGCATTTGCTTACCGTTTTTCTTTTGCCTTATTGCAAAATAAATTGTCAAGACCTAAAAATGTCCTCATTGTATGTGGATGGTTTATGTAAATAGAAGTTCATAAGTGAGGCCCCAAGATCTAAAGTGGTGAGCAGAAAGAGTTTATTTTCCCTCAACAGGCCTACTACTAAGACCCTGAGAAAATTAAATGTAACCCTAACCACACAGTAGTGGTCTTTCTCTGGAAACCTAGACTTGCCAATGTGAGAGCAAGTTAAGTAAGCAAGACAAACAGCTAGCCAAAGGAATAAGTAAATGTTGACACATTCATGGGAGGGGTTTATGGCCACTAAAGCATGGATGACTACCACATCTCACTCACCAATACCCACATTACACCTGAAATGTATTAATTCCTAACATGTCTTTTAAGAAATACCCAATTTCCTTCAAAATTCACCTCTACTAAAACCTTCTAAATGAAGACTTTCCTGATGACCCCAGATGCCATTACCTCCTCATCACCATAAATTAGCTTGCATTTTTCACATATTTATATATGTATCTGTTGTCTCCAACAGTATTTAGGCTTCTTGAGGAAAAGTTCATTTTTGCTCACTCAATGTCTAGCACAGTGCCTGGCACATGGTAGGCACTTAATAAATACCTGTTTATTGATAATAACAACACAGAACCAACTAACAACAATTCAAGTAAAGATGTAGGCCACTGTTAACTTTCCAAATGTCTATAATTACCTTCTGAGCCATATCAGTATTATTAAAACTAGCTGGAATGTGAGGTAATAGAAATAGAAGTCATTTATAAACTGAATGAGTACTAGAGATGAAATAAAAGTAAAAAATAATAGCACCTACCTCACAGGGTTGCTGTGATGATCAAATGAGATAATATCTATAAAGTGCTTAGCATAATGCCTAGCAGATAGTAGGCAGTTAATAGGTGCTTGTTCTCTTCCCTTCTCCCTTCCCCAGATTCCCTGGGTTCCACCCAATCTTCTATTTAATTCACTTCTGAAGTCTTTTAATGTAACTGTATTCACAATTTCATAGGGAAGGAAAAAAAAGCAATTAACATCACAGTTTGGAGGGCCAGAAAATCCATTCAAGTTTCACAGGTAAGACTGGAGGGGAAAAAAAGAGCTGGGGATATGTATCTTCTGCATAAAACCAAATGAGCACACTCTTTTAGGAAAAAAATAATTTATTCCATACTCCAAGGGAATAACCTCTTATATAAGGTATAAGGGGAAAAAACCCTAATAATTTTACATTTGAATATTAAAGACTATGGCTGTTAAGGAAATTCTCCTCACAGTTCCAAGGTAGAAAAGAGTGCCTGTGGTCACTCAGAGACCAGAGCTCAGGCCAAAAAAGGAGTAAACACCTCGCCCCTTATCATACCACCTTGGAAGAACTGAAAATTTACAGGTCCCTAGAAGTATCTCTGAAAACAGCTGTACAAAACCCATGAAGCTTGGGACAGTACATTCTCCACACTGGAAGCAGACTCCTACCTTAACAAAGAGTTTATAACTCAAGTAATTGGCCAAGATCATGAATTAACAAAGGTCCAAAAAAAGGCAGACCATAGAATCTTTCTTTGGTAACAAAGAAGGTCAAAACATACAACCAGAAGAAGACAACAAAGTCAAAGCTCCCACATCCAAAGCCTCCAAGAAAAATATGAATCTGTCCCAGGCCATGCAAGAGCTCAAAAAGGATTTTGAGAAACAAGTAAGAGAAGTAGAGGAAAAACTGGGACGAGAAATGAGAGTGATGCAAGAAAATCATGAAAAACAAGTCAACAGCTTGCTAAAGGAGACCCAAAAAAATACTGAAGAAAATAACACCTTAAAAAATAGCCTAACCCAAATGGCAAAAGAGGTCCAAAAAGCCAATGAGGAGAAGAATGCCCTAAAAGCCAAAATTGACCAAATGGAAAAGAAAGTCCAAAAGCTAACTGTAGAAAATACTTCCTTAAAAATTAGAATGGAGCAATTGGAAGCTAGTGACTTTATGAGAAATCAAGGCACTATAAAACTAATCCAATAGAATGAAAAAATAGAAAACAATGTGAAATAACCTCATTGGAAAAACAACTGACCTGGAAAATAGATCCAGGAGAGAGAATTTAAAAATTATTGAACTATCTGAAAGCCATGATCAAAAAAAGAGCCTAGACATCATCTTTCAAGAATTTATCAAGGAAACTACCCTGATATTTTAGAACCAGAGGGCAAAACAGAAATTGATCCAAGGATTGAAAGGAAAACTCTTAAGAATATTGTAGCCAAATTCCAGAGCTGCCAGGTCAAGGAGAAAATATTCCAAGCAGCCAGAAAGACACAATTTAAGTATTATGGAAACATAATCAGGATAACACAAGATTTAGCAGCTTCTACATGAAGGGACCGCAGGGCATGGAATATAATAATATTCCGGAGGACAAAGGAGACAGGATTACAACCAAGAATCACCTACCCAATAAAACTAAGCATAATCCTTCAGGGGGAAAAAAATGGTCATTCAGTGAAATAGGGGACTTTCAAGCATTCTTGATGAAAAGACCAGAGCTGAATAGAAAATGTGACTTTCAAATACAAGACTCAAGTGAAACATGAAAAGGTAAACAGGGAAGAGAAATCATAAGAGACTAAGGTTTCCTTCATGGAAAGATGATATTTGTAACCCATGAGACCTTTGTCAGTATTACGGCAGTTGGAGGGAAAAAATTATATGTATGGATAGACAGATAGATTAAAGATAGAGGGCACAGAGTGAGTTGAAGGTGAAGGAGTGATATCTGGAAAACAAAATTAAGGGATGAGAGTGGATTATACTGAAAGAAGGAGAAAGGGAGAGGTAGAATGGGGTAAATTATCTCACATAAAACAGACAAGAAAAAGCTTTTACAGTGGAGGGGAAATGGGGGAAGGTGAGAGGGAATGAGTGAATCTTATTCTCATAGGGATTTGGCTTAAGGAGGGAATAACATGCACATTCAATTGGGTATGGAAACCTCTTATCCTTCAGGAAAATAGGAGGGAAAGGGGACAAGAAAGCAAAGGGATGATAAGGGGGGTTTGGGGGAGGGGATAATCAGACGCAAACACTTTTGAGGAGGGACAGGGTCAAAAGAGAGAATAGAGTAAATGGGGGGCGGGATAGGATGAAGGGAATTATACTTAGTTTTTCACAACATGACTACTGTGGAAGTGTTTTGCATGAATACACATGTATAACCTGTATCGAGTTACTTGCTTTTTCAATGACAGTGGGTGAGGAGGGAGGAACGGGGAAAATTTGGAACCCAAATTTTAAAAACAAAAGTTAAAAAAAAATTGTTTTTACATGCAAATGGGAAATAAGAAATACAGGAAATGGGGCATAGAAATCTATCCTACCCTACAGGAAAATAGAAGGGGAAAGGCATAAGAGAAGGGGGGAGAGATAGAAGGGAAGGCAGATGAGGGAAGGTGTATACAAAATGCATGCCATCTTGGGTTGGGGGGAGGGATGAGATGGGGAGAAAATTTGGAACTCAAAATCTTGTGGAAGTGAATGCTGAAAACTAAAAAAATAAATAAATTAGAAAAAAAAAAAGATTTTAGGGGGTTAGGCTTCCACAGGATAAGAAATTCTAAGATCTTGTGGAGAGTCCCTCAACCAATCAGAAAGTGCTCCAAACTTTTTTGTGAACAACTAGTTCCTTAAGAAAGAGCCCTAGAGGCTGACCCGGCTGTAACCTGTCAGGTTCAAGGACTGGGCTTGGACAGGGCAAAGGCCTTTCTCCACTGCATGTGCTTAATAAGCTTATTGAATATTAACTGATACACCCCAAGGGTGGAGATAGCTGCCTTTTTCGAACATGGGACCCATGAAGTGGGCAGAGTTAACGGAACATGGACAAACATGTGATGGGCTGTCCAGGAAGGGTGTAACTCAGATGAACCAGACCAATAATAGCCCTGATGGGTGGAGTATGGATCTTACTAACAGTTTAAAAGTTGATTCTACCACTGAACCACTGCCCACATGCTACTAAAGTGTGTTGTGCACTCTTCTGTTGTGAGAAGCGTAAGAAAGACTTTCCTTCACTCACTCACTGTAGTAGATTTTTGTTTCAGATTTTTCTAACAATTATTTTATCTTCCAACATTTTCACATAAGGTAAATAGGAGAAGTAATAGTACATCTATTTTATTGATCTCTGGGGTCCACAGTGATTGAGTGGCTTGTCTAGTGTTACAAAGCAAAGTGGAAGACGGTAGAACCAGAACCCAAATCTCCTAATATTCATCTAATATTTCTTCAATTAAGTATAGCTATGAATGTTCTCTCTGCTTCAGAAATACTGTACAAATGACTAGAGCTATTTATTTCTTTAATAGTCAAAAGCATCATGGTGATAAGTCAAGGTAAAATAAGAACCTGACTTTAACAAGGAGAGAAGTAGGTACAGTCATCCCTTCCACATCATGACTTTCCTCCCTGCGGTTTCTATATATCAAGGGTCAGCATAAGAAATTAAATGAAAGAATTTGGGGGGAGTTTTGGGGAAGTTTCGGGAAAGTTTGCGGAAACCACAGACAACACACAAAGGCCAGAGACAACACAGAAAAAGTTGAAAAACCCAAAAATGCATAAAATATTTGTACAATATTATATAATATCAACATGTTTTACCTTGTAATACCATAAATCGATTTCTTCTCTGGTATGAAGGGAGGGCGAAAAAATTTTACACAGATTTTCCAGATCGTGAGGGCACTGCTCCCCCAGCCCCACGGTGTGGAAGGGACAACTGTAATGTTCTACATAGGGTGTCACAAAAGTTTTAGTGTAGTCTAAAGCATTAAGAGAATGAACAGGGAGGCAGTGTAATGCTGAGGAAAAAGCATGGGAAACATAAGACTTGAGTATAAATTCAGCTGTTACTTATTTCCTGAGTAACCCTGGGCAAGTCACTTCACCCCCCTCAGCTTCAATTTCCTCCCTTGTAATGTGTCATCATATGCCAGAATCCAAGCTAGAAGAGACCTCAAAGAGAGGCCATTTAGTCCGACACCTCATTTTACAGATGAGGAAACTGAGGCCTAAGGAGGCTAAGTGACTTGCCCAACAAAACACTGGTAATAAATATCAGAAGGAGAATTTGAACTCGGGTCTTCCTGCCCCAGAGCCAGGTCTCTTTCCACAAGAAGACAGTGACTAGATGATCATTAAGGTCTCTTCAAACTCAAAATGCTGCAATCCTATATGTATAAAAAACTCTGAAATTCAGTTAAGGTCAAGAGGCTAGCTACGTATACTGTGAATCAGCCACAAAACTGAGGAAGGTTCTAAGAACTCTAGAGTTTGATTAGTTTCAACATTATTTCATAAATAAGTGAATGGCTATACATTTCATCTTTGACTTATTTGCTAGTGATTACATATTTTAAAATGACAATTAAGAAGAAACAGAGAAGACACGCAAAACAAGAAAGGCTAATTTAGCACATGTACACTTGTTTTTCATCCTACCGACATTGTTTCCTTCTGTAATATCTCCCTGTTGGACTGTTCAAGCTGCTCAATTTCTTATCACATTTTGATTATATTTGCATATTTCATCACAATCTATCCCTCTTTCTAAATAGAACAGAAGGCAAAATTTAAAAATGAAACACAATGCTATGATCACAGTGTGTATGAAGAAATTGAGAACACAGCAACAGTCCAACAGGGAAATCTGACTAGAAGAAAAACAATGAAAAATGCTGTATATGCCCCTATTGCAAAGACTGTCATGCACATCAAGGCTCCTTTTTCAAGTATCTAGAATTCATCTCTAAAGAGGAAACTTACTAAGATTCTCATTACATCTGATGACACCCCCTCCACATAACCCTTTCCCCTCCCCCCCACACTCCTCAAGTGGGCATAACTGCATATATTCAACTAAGAATTGGCTCCATACCACTCTGTAGTCTCTAACTCATCAGACAGATGTTATAATGTAGGCAAATCAGATATACTTCTGTAATATTCTCATTCTTCTTATATGGCAAATGTTCTACTAGGAGCAAGGAGCCAGTAAGGTCAGTCATAAGTTAGAATGAGTCTCATATGGCCCAGCTAGTTTATATAGTATAGTTTTCACAAAAGGTAGCTCTAATTTCCACCAGCTGTTCGATAAAAGTGTGCCACTAACTACTGAGGGAAACAGGTTAAAGAATATGGATGAATCACTAAAAGTCCATTCTCTAGTACAAGAAAAAATATTTCAAAGCCCTAATAAAAGTGAGTTCAATAGTTATCATCTTCATATACAGACAAAAAAAATTATAAGTACATATGCACATATACATGAATATATATGTGGGTCTGCATGTGCATCTATATGTTTACATATATGTTTACATACATATGTTTACATGTGTATATGCATATATATGAATGTGTGTATACACATCATCTTCTGCTTAACACTGTTTAAGATAAGATTTTCATGGATCTCAATATTGTCATCCATAAACCCTCAATTTTCTAATTTGGTAAATTTTTCCAAAGTTCTATTTTTTAGCAAACTGAAATGACTAAGAGACCATCCCAAATCTTATATTACATTCTATTGTAATGAGCCTGCTCAGAATTGCCTTTGATTTGCAGGGGAAATCTATTTCAGATAAGGTTCTCCAGAGCATAGTTCAAAGGTTATAAGATGGCACAGACAACAGGTCTGTGTGAGCACACAGGTCCCAAAGTGCTCTAACCTTTTTCCTACCAAAGAAACTACTACCAAGTCGACTGAGAGGGAATTAATTATTCACAACCAAAGAAGCAGAATTTTCTACTAAAGCAGCACATCCCTTAAGTGGGAAAGAGAGTTGAATGGATGGATGGGTTTCATATTTTATAATCTTACCTGCTCCAAGGTGATCAAAGTCCTTCACACACATTATTTTATTATTCCTCATAACATCCCTGTGAAATAGGAAGGGGGAAGGTACCATTATCCCCATTTTGCAGGGCCAATATATAGGATATATGAAAACTAAAAGTTGTATTGTGCTTACTAAATGATTAATTTTGTGTCCATTATGTTGAATGTAAAGGGAACATATTCAAAATGCTATAACCAGTGTTTACATATTACACAGCAAATCAGCACTGGTGGCATACTAGCATATGCTATTTTGAATAATAGCCAATCTAGCTACCTGAACAGAAGGAATGTCAAGCTCCCTCACATTCTTTCCAGCAAAAACCTGAAATATACACTAGATCAAGTAATGATTTAGAAATTTAGAAATTCAATAAGAAACTACAGTAATATAACAGCCACCACCCCAAAACTGTACAAATATTCAACCAATAGTCTATATAGCCAATAAGGAGCTCCCGCCCTCCTCCCGCAAAAAAAAGGCAATGCCAGAAATATAAAACAAGCCGATATCATCCAAAACCAACAAACATAGCTTACGAGGGTAGAGAGTACCCCTGAGAAAGCACCCAGATGTTAGTTAACCCAGAGAGGCACCCTTGGAAGCCAGAGGAAGCAGTAAGAACCAGCGTAAGCTGAGGCAGCACCCAGAAGGAATGCCTCACATCTGGAAATCTCAGGACTCTGAGGTCCCTAGTAACATCCTGAGACACCAGAAAGGGCTCTAAAGAATCAACACTCAAAGAATCAAGCTAACGCTTGGAGAAGGAGGTCAGCACAGAAATCCAGGTTATTCAGGGAAACACAAAGCAAGGCTGATGACCCCATCCCAAAGTGTCTCAGGAGGTGGAACCTTGCCCTGGCACAAAGCCCAAATTCAGGAACTAAAGTTGAAAAAAAGAGTAAATCAAAAAATATACTGAACCAATACAAAAAGGCAGAAACTTAAAGGAAAAAGGGATTATCCACGAGGACTCCATGAATACCTAGCAGGAATAAAGAGGACAAGGTAGGTTAATCTGCTGCTTGTTTCCCCTTCTCTGAAATGGAATAAGGAGAGTTGAATACACAGAGTTTGGTATTCATCAAACTTAATAAGAAAACAATAAGGGATGGGAAGTGTCATTAACACAGAATAAGAGTAAATTATCACAACCAAAACAAAGTTATTGATGGTAAATGGAAAATTAAAAGGAGAGCAAAGAACCAGAATCTAAAAGGATGCCTATCAACTGAGAAATGGCTGGATGAACAAATTGTGACATATGGATGTAATGGAATCTCATCAAATGGTAATGAAAGGACTTCAGAGAATCTTGGGTAGTATGAACAGGGACTGAGTGAATTAAGTAAAATCAGAAAAACAACATAGAAGAAAAAAACAAAATCGTAAAGAAAAACAACTTTGAAAAGACTGATCAATGCAATGACTAACCATGTCTCCAGAGGACCTACAATGAAATACACTGCCCTGCTCCTAGATAGTTGATGGATGGAAAGAGACATTTTTGAACCACTATCACTATGTAGATTCATTTCATTTGACTATGCTTATCTGTAACACAGTATTTTTTTTAAACTTCCTTTTGTTTTGTTTTGTTTTGTTTTTAATTTGGAGAGATTTAAGAGGCAGAAAAGTTAGCAATATTGAGGGGGAAAAAAAGAGAGGCTTTTGAAACGTTTTTTAAAATGTGCAGAAGACAACAGGAGGAAGTTCAGGAAGAAGCACAGATAAACAGAAAAGTTTTGAAAATAACATGGAATGTTATTTTTTTTTAAAAAGTAAACGTGGTATGAGGTAAAGATTCACATTTCACCTATCATCCTCTTTTTGAGTGGCACTATGTACTATATACATGGAAATTTTCTCTTTTTTTGGTGTTTAAGTCCAAATTTTTTTTAAAAATTTAATAAAATTAAATGGTCTCCAAGGCCCCTTATAGATTTAACTTTTTAGTATTCCTTCTCTCTGTTTTTGTATTTTTACCTCATCTTCCTTTGCATTACTCCTCATTCTTGTCTTTCCTTCCTCAACATCACTCCCTTCTTTAGCCCTAATAGTTATCTGCATTTTGACATACTTGAATCCAGAAAGCCGGGTGTGGACCAGTCCAAATATGCCATATAGGAATCATCCTAAGGCACTTTCTTTTTTGTTTTAAACACAATGGAGTAGCTGAAGGGACAATCCATGAAAATGAAGGCAATACTTCTATGACATGATAGACACAGAATAAGCATTTAATAAATGCTTGTTCACTGATCAATGTTGTAGGTAGTCAGCACCTATACCATACCTACTACCTACACTTGCAACTGTAAATATATAGGTAGAAACTGAAAATGGAGTGTAAGATGTAACTTCCTATAAGATATTAAAATAGCTCTTTAGACACATCCATTTGACTTGCATTATAAAATGCTTGACTCTGCACCACTAACAAGTGAGTTTAGAGTAAATGTTGATTCTTCCCACTCAAATTCATCCTTCAAAATGCTGCCAAATTTATCTTCCTAAGATACCACTTGAATCATATCATATTTCCATGATCAAAAAAGTTTAAATGATTAATTCCTCATTGTCTACTAAATAAATTTAACACTCCTTTAATGAACCTTCAAGATCCTCCATAATCTGGCCACTACTTCTTTTTAAGACTTCTCTCATTACTTTCCTCTATGAATTCTCTATTCCACTGAAAATATCTACTTGCTATCTGTCAGAAATACACCATACACATTCCTCCTCTCTCACTTTTACTCATGCCACTAACTCTGGCTCAAATGCTCTGTAATTCTATCTCGACTTAATAAAATCCTACCATCTTTCAAACTGTTTTTCAAGTGCCATTTTTCATATGAAGGCTTTCCTAATCATACTGATCAGAAGCAATGTCTCAGATCTCTACACTGTTAGAACATTTGTTTATAGTGGTACCATTCGTACAGGACACCGACTTTAAAAAAATTTATGCTATGCTTGCAGTTAAAATAAACACATATGATGTAAATGATAGTCTATAGTTAGGTGGATGTGGATGTGGATGTGGCTGAATTGATAGTTCTGAAAGAGAAGTCTCATGTCAACATGGAGAAAGATCAGGAGAGGAATATCCCAAGAATCTGTCCTTAGCTTCGAAATAAACATTTTTATCAATGACGTGAATTCAATCATAGACTGTATGCCTATCAAGTTTGAAGATAATATGAACATTGGTAGGATAGATAAAGATCTTGATAAATTAAAACAGTGAGCTAAATCTAATACTTTAAAAGGGATCTTGTTGATATGAGCACTTCATCAACAGAAATCATGGTCTATTTCTTAGTTGATGAACTTCAAGAATTACCATGGCCAAAAAATTTATCACATACCTCTGTTTCTCCCTCAGCAATGTAAAATATGAAAATGCTTTCTCTGCTATTGAACAATATTTAAAATGTATTTTGTAAATTAAAAGAGTAGGCATGGATATATTTTATTTTCATTTATTTATCAGCCTACACTTTGGTCTCAATACAGGATATATAAATCACAAGTCTCTTCATGCAAATTTGCATCTAAGGCGGGAGTCACAAAGAAAAATTCATGATTAGACTTTGTGGTGAAAAATATAGGCCTTAGTAAGTCAACAAACATATATTAATCACCAATACCATGCTAAGTATCCCTAGAGGAGACCAAAATGAGATCATTTCTTGTTTTCAAGAAGCTTACAGTCTAATTAGGAAGCCACAAGAGTAACAACACATATTTAAGGGATTTGGGCTATATTTTAATAGAATATCAGAGTAAATGTTGAATTCATTTCAGTTTAAACCAATGAAGAAAGGAAAGCATAATTAGCATATAAAAGAGGTTCATATTTTCACAGCAAAGTATTATTTGAGGTAAGTCTATTACAAATTACCCTAAGGAAATTGTTACAAATAACTCTAGAGATCATGGCAAAAAGAAAGTATGTTATAACCTGTAAAGAACATGAAAGGACTTGATGAAAAGGAATATGATATCTGTCCTTAAAAATGTGATGGGGACATCATATGGAAAAGGGAATAGTCTTATTCTATGTAGCTGTGGAAGCCTAAATTTAGAGTGGCAATGGACAGTATTAAAGAATTCTGCATTTGAAAGTAAGAAAGGGCTGGGTTTCATTGGTACCTCTGACATTGTATAACCACTGTGAATAAAGTCAGTTAACCTATTCATTTATTTGTGCATTTATTTGTTTTAAGATTGGGTCTCCCTATCTTACCTAGGCTAGAAGTAGATCAGCCACTAGAATCACTCTGATCCCACCCCATTTCTGACTTGGGTGAACTCTACCCTTTCTTTCCTTAAGCAGCCTGATAAACACCCTATCGGGGGTTCGCTATATTGGGACTGATGTATTATACACACTGGATCAACTTTAGTCCTGCAGCTCAAAATTCCCAAACTCAAACAATCCACCAGTCTCAGCCTCCTCAGCAGCAGGGATTACAGGCATGTGTGCCACCATGCCTGGCCACTTAATCTCCTTATGTATGTTTCCTCACCTTTAAAATCAAGATAACAACTACAGTACCAGCCTCAGAGGGTTGATGTGAAAATTAAATAAGAAAATACGTTAAGAAGATATGTAAGATAAATATGTTAAGGTAATATATGTTATAAACTTTAAAGTACTGAGATGAATGAGTTGGCAAAAGTTATAGCAAGGTACTAAATTTCAAGTAAAAACAAGGAGAATTTTCTATTAATTACAGTTGTCAAAAATTCATATAGGTTATATTATTAAGTAGTGAGTTTCAAGCTGCTAAAAACTTTCAAGCAGAGTTCAGATCTCTTGTTAGGTATATGAAGGGAAGAATTCCTTCAATATATGGGAGGCTAGATTAGATGACCTCTAAAGTCCAACACTAAGACTCCATAAGTTTAAAAGCAATATACATAAACATCTTAATATTAAGAAAATTTAGAACTTTTTTTAAATGCCTTATTTAGTATTCTAAATATATATTTCTTTTTTAAAAATACATGTTATTCTAGGCTTCACTTAAAGCCTTTTGTTCACAATATCCTACTAATTAAGAAAATACCTGGGTGTGAAGTCAGAAGACCTGGGGGCTGAATCCTTGGTCTACTCTTACTACAGATATAAGCATGAACAAATTACTTCACTTTCCTAGACCTGGTTTTTGCAAGTAAAATGAAGGGGTTAGTTTGAAGGATCATTAAGTTTCCTCCCAATCCAAATTCTATGATCAGATAATCCTTGATATCCCTTTCTTTCTACAACAGCTGAGTCCAAATCCTCATTACCTCAAGGTCACAAAAGCCTGAAACCTGATCTCCCTGATTCTCTTCTCTTGCACCTCTGCAATCCATCTTACAGAGCTATGTGCAAAAATTTCTTAAAACATTACTTTTGTAAGTGAGGAGCATTGAAGAACCTCCAATGAGTCTGAGGAGCCTCCCACCCCAACTAATTTTATGAAATTACAGGGCATAGGCCTTTACTGGAAAGGAGCATCACCCATGGGGCTAAACAAGCGCCAGATCTTGTTTTATAGATTTTCCTGGAGTGGTACTCCTAGGTGGCAGAGGCAAAGAAAGAAACTGACTCCTCCTCCTGTGATCAGGCCTCTAGGATGGGACCTATTCCATGTAAGCCTAGAGGCTTGGGGGGGTGAGGGGAGCAGAGAAGGGAGGGAGAGGGAAATAGGCTGGGTTACAAGTGACATTGCCTTATGCCACAGAAAAGTATCATGGTTTTCTTATTACTGTATAAACCCACTAGTCCTATGAATTTCCCAATTCACATCAAGTTAGTATCATCCATAACTCCTCTGCTAAATCAAGCCAATATACTCCTGAACTCTCAAATAACAACAACAGCAAAAACAATAAGAAAGTCAATGTGCTAGTTTGTACACCTCCATATACTATGAAAGAGGACAATCAGCTTCCCCATCATTCAACTTCAACAATGACCTGGTATCAGTGGCTCCTAAAACTATTAGCCACATGTCCCCTTACCAAGCCAGAGGTCTAGGACCCCTAGCAATTCTTCAAATCTAATATTAAAATGTGGCTAATCAAGCAACAGATATTCCTTACCAGAGCCCTCCTTTTATTTTATTTTTTTTCAAAGAAATTAAAGTGAGGGTTCCACTTAATGCTGTTGCATTCTATTTGTGATCCTTACCTCCTACCACTTATTCCTAATCTCTTGGAACAGCTGGTGAGGATGAATCTAATCACCAAATGGGACTTGCCTAGGGAATGTTTAACCTTATTAGAATGCAGGATGGTAAAAAATGAAAATTGGCTTTTCAGACCTGTAAAAATTACAACTACCCAAGTGTATATGTTGATTTAAGATCTGCAAAGTGCTCTTCCTCACTACTCTGCAGGTAGCATTTCAGGCATCCCCATTTCACTGCTAAGTAAACTGACTAAGAAGGGGCCAAGGAACTTGCCCAAAGTTATGTAATTAGTGAGTGTTGAAGCTAGCACTCAGATCCTTCCTTACACTAGGTTTAGCACTCTTTCCACTATACCACACTGGCTCCTTTGATAAATAGTGCCATCTGCCCACAATAATACCTGTTGTATTCTACATGACCCTATCACGAATCATATCTTTCCAACACTAACTAAACCACAGGATTATCGTTTATTTGGAAGACATTCTCTCTGATTTGACCCTCCATTGATCCAATCCAGCACAATTCACACAATTTTCAAACACCTCTGGCAGAGCCAATAAATACAAACTGGGGTGGGGAGGGGGAGAGAGGTGGGAAAAGTAGGAGAGAACTAAAATAAGAGTCTCTAGAGCACCTAATATGTCAGCAAATGATAAAGATGGAAGGTAGAAGGCACGGGGAGTGTAATGTCCTTACCAACAAAAATAAGCAAAAGAAACAGACTGCTTTGCGCTCATAGGTTATAAACGAATAAATTCAATCCAACATTTATTAAACATTGATTATGAGGGCACAGTACTTCAGGCACTCAAAGACTCTTTGACAAAACATAGACTTTGCCTTCATGAAACTTACAGTCTGGAGGGAGTGGTAGTAGTAGGAATGGAATTAGCAGTAGTAGCCAAAGCAGTTAACAGATTGGAATAATAGCATTTAAAAAAGAAACGCTTACCCAAACAACAAACTCCCTGAAGATCAAAATGAACCAAGTAGAAGTTAATGGCTCAATGAGACAAGAAATATTAAAATAAAGGCAAAAAACTGAAAAAACCGAAACATTTGTAAAGTATCTCATAGCAAAAACATCTGACCTGGAAAACAGACCAAGGTGAAAAAAAAATCTAAGAATCATTGGCCTTTCCAAACACTATAACGAAAAAACAAAAAGGCACTAAACGTATTTCAAGAAATTTAAAAAAAAAAATTTAATGGCTAGACACTTGCAATCAGAGGACAAAGTGGAAACAGAATGAATCCACTTGTCACCTCCTGAAAGAAACCTTAAAATTAAAACTCCCAGGAACATGATAGCCAAAATGCAAAGCTTCTAGGTCAATGAAAAAATACTGAAAGCAGCCAGAACAAAAGAATTCAAGTACAGAGGAACCACAGTCAGAATCACACATGACTTAGGAGCTACCACTATAAATAAGCAGAGAACTTGAAATATGATATTCCAGAAGGCAAACAATAAAGGCTTATAGCCAAGAATAACTTACCCAGAAAAACTGAGCACTGTGATTTTACAAGTCTTTAAAGAAATAAGAGGACTTCTGAGCATTCCTGATGAAAAGACCAGAGATGCATAGAAAATTGGATGTGAAGAGAAACATAAAAAGGTAAACATGAATGAATAATGACAAGAGGACTAATTCAAATTCATACATTCAAATAAGGAGAGATGATATACCTGTCCCCTCTAAACCCAGTCATCATCAAGGTCACAGACATTACAAAGTCTAATTAGACAAGGTTTCAGTGTGGTTCTTTTATGTAATGATGATCTTAAAAGAAGAATGGAAAGAGAAGGAAAGAGGAATAAATGGAGGAGGGAGGAGTAAGGAAAGGAAGGTTAGGCAAAATCATCTCACATATTATCAAGGTGTGTAAGTAGCCACCTATAAAAAAGGGGTGGGAGTACGGGGAACAGCAGACCCTTCAACCTCACTCTCATAAGCAGTGGTTAAAGGAGAAAATAATACACACAAGCAAACATACAGAGCTGGTCCACCAAAAAAAGTATCTTTAATGGACAGTCAACTTGGTCCAGATTTGAGTGGAAGAAAGTGAGAGAAATGATTACTAATAACCAATTATTACTATGGGGGGGGAATCCAAGGTTTATTCACTTTCTATTTCCTCATTCAAAGCAGCCTGTGAAGGACAAAGCTGAAGATAAGATTGGGTTAATATTCTCCTCAATCTTAGACACAACCCCACCCAACCCAAAGGGCTTATTTCTGAGTAAAGGGTAAAGAGAAATCTTATCTAGGTGAATTCCCACCCACTGTTCAGCTATGTAAGTGGTCTAGGTGGAGGTGGATCCCTTTGTCTAGACTGCCAGAGATGGGTATGGTCCAAGTGGAGATGAGTCAAAGAGTGACAAGATCAGAGTGACATGCCCTTCCCCCCCCACACAGGTCATCATTAGAAATGCCCATTTGCTATTATAATATTCATTTTCTCACTAATTGTTAACCAATAAGAGTTGATTTCCTCCTGTCAGGAAAAACCACTCTCCAAGGGTATTTAAACACTGAGTGGCCCCCAAGGTTTGTCTTTGGTTTCTGAGAGCGCCACTGACCTCAATTTATTATTTGCCAGCCATAATTAATGAACTGATTATTAATTACCCACAAACTATGTCTCTCAGACTTTTCATTTGTCACAAAAGACAGTAGACAGTCTCATCCTTCAGAAGTTATATAATGCTTTTATTAATCCTGGGCTTCTCTCCGAAGAACCCTGTTTTTTAACATCAATTTTCTTCTAGTAATGCTATATGGCTATGGACCATAAAGTTCCATAGCCTTCAAAGAGCTGAACTTACAAGAAACAATACAGGAATAAATGGAGGGCATGAGTGGATTATAGTATTTTGCACGCAGGTTAAGTATGAGGCAGCAAGGTAGCTAAGTGGATAGAACGCTGGACCTGGCATCAAGAAGACCCAAGTTCAAATCCAGTTTCAGACACCAGTTATGCGACCCTGAACAGGCACGTAACCTCTTTTTGCTGATGAGAAACAACACGGCATGGTAGAGGTGAACTCAGACACATACTGGCTTTCTAACCCTGGCCAAGCCACTTAACCTCTTAGTATGTTAGGTAACTTTCTAAGATTATGAGTTAAAAAAAAGGTGCTGACCTGCATTGGTAAGAATAGTTACATTATCTGAGAGCTCCCTATACCAATGAAATCACAGGTCTAGTTCCTAGTTCCTATCTCTTAAACAACTTTATATCTAATTGTATCAATTGCAAAATATTCATATTAGAGATTAGGTAACCAAAACAGAATGAAATTATGTGATTTGTCCAAAGTCACACAGTTAGTATAAGTCAAAATTGATTCCCAGTCTATTGTTCTTTCCACTATGACATTCTAAATGAGTACCAATCAAGAATGACCACAAAAAAAAAAAATAGTTAAGAAAGGAGAAAAGCCCAAGAGTGGGAAGAAGATAGTAAAAATGAATCTGGGTCTTTTAAATTAATTCAGAACACCAGACCCATAAGAATTATCAAATTATATACTTTCAAACTAAAAGAATTTGTAGGTATAATCACTAAACCAAGACAATCTTTAAAAATCATGGCAAATGGGAACACTACAAAACGACTGCAAAAGGGAAAATGTACCAGTTTTGTAAAAGGGGAATTCCAAGGGAGATTCTAAAAACTACGTAACGGTGAGCCTGAAATATGATTCCCCAGCAAGTTTCTAAAAAAACATTATTAAGTAGTATTTGTTAGAAAAATAAGGAGGAAAAAAAAAAGCAGTGGTAACTATGAGTCAGGAGGCTGTTTAAGAGCACATTTTGCAAGTTCAGTTCATATAACCAACAAGACCTAGGACTAGACATATTCTCCCGTCATTACTCTCAGAAAATAAAAGTAATCCCCCCCCCCAAAAAGTAATGATATGCCAGCAGCAGAGTAATTACAGTTATCTCCATAGGTCAAGACACCAAGAAGCTACGAATTAACAACAGATAATATTACTCCCCAACTGTTCACTGAGCAACAGCGCACACAATTTGACAAAGTAGTTTGTACTCTGGGATTAACTTAATTTCTCTGCTGTAGCTTCATCTCTGCCAGCATATTCTGCCCTCAACTTACCATTCTGTGGTAACAAACAGAAAATTTCAACTGTGCCCACCCTCTTGCAAAAGGACAGTAGCATTAGATAATTAAGTAAAGGAGGAAACTGGGGAAAGGTGCCAGGATGCATGCAGGGTTGTACCAGGACTTAAGAAAATAGGGGGGCAACTAGGTGGCGCAGTGGATAGAGCACCAGCCCTGGATTCAGGAGGACCTGAGTTCAAATCCGGCCTCAGACACATAACACTTCCTAGCTGTGTAACCCTGGGCAAGTCACTTAACCCCATTGCCTAGCCAAAACAAATAAACAAAAAAAAAAAAATAGAATTGGCATCCAGTGAGGTTCAGTCAGTTGGGGCCAGGTGCTGACGTCAATGAAAAATGATTTCCCCAATGTAGGATGAGGTTGATATAATTGAGGTACAGTCCACTAGGGACCTACCATTAGAAGAGTGAAAGAGAAGGGAGATAAAAGACTAAAACCACCAAGTATTAGGGGTGCAGAAAAAAAAACAGTTAAAAACTTAGAGCACAAGCAAATAAGTCAAAAGGGAAACTATTAAGACAGGAGAGAAGATAGTTACTAAAACATCTAAATGACTGCAAATGTCTCTAAACAAATTTTGCAAGATAAAGGATAATGAACCATTAACACCTTATGAAAAAACAGAATCCCGTGTATTCCCAAGACAGCAATGAAACCACTGTAGGATGTTCCTGAATGGCTGAAGAGAAAAATTAGAACCTTTAAAGAAGCTAAAAAGGATCAAAATAGAACTTATGACCTGCACAGAAAAAAAATAGTTATCAGAATAGAAAAACTTGAATCCAAAGTAATGAATATCACCAAGGAAGAAAAAGAAGAAATTCACTGGAAATATAAACACACTGAAGTGAAGGATAATCTGGAAGAAGTGAAACAAAAAACAATACTGTAAAAAGAACATATGATCTCTACATAAGCAAAACACATTTATCTTGAACACAAGGATGTATAAAGACAATGTAAGAATCATATGGCTCCCAGAAAAATATGACAGGTCAAAAAACATGAACATCATAATGCACCAACAACTATCCAGAACTTCTGAATAAGTATAGCAAACAAAGCATCAGTCTAGAAATCACTTCCAGAAGAAAAAAAAAAAAGGAATAAGGCCCCATTCTACCAACTTCAAAACACAGAATGCTTAAATTCCAAAGACAAATTCTTCAAGCAACTAGGACAAAGGCTTTCAAATGTAAAGGAAAAGAAATTTTAATATCAGCAAAAACCAAAGAAGGGAATGGAATGATATATTTCAAAAAGCAAAGGAGCTCAGGCTTCAACCCAAATGACATATATCCTGACACCTGTGCCTCATCATCAATTTAAAAGATGAACTATCAATTAAATAACACCACATGAAGTATTCCTTTAAAAACAAACAAAGAAACAAACAAAACAGGGGCAGCCAGGTGGCACAGTAGATAGAGTACCTGCCCTTAAGTCAGGAGGACCGGAGTTCAAATCCAGCCTCCGACCAAACACTTGATACTTACTAGCTGTGTAACCCTGGGCAAGTCACTTAACCCCAACTGCCTCACCAAAAAAGCAAAAAAACAAAAACAAAAACAGACATGAGCAGATTATCTGGCTAGCAAACATCTCAAGAAAAAGAAACATAAGAAAAATAAATACAACTAACTACCAAGGAAAGCCTACCTAAGGAAAAAATCTAAGAAGAGACAGGTAATTATGAGGTTAAAAATAAAAGAGGTACCAATAAGAGATTTCTTTCTAAAATTATGTAAGTCCATCCTCTCAAGGAGCTCACAATCTAAGGAAGACAACATGAAAACAACAGGATAGCCTGGAAGTGGTCAACAGAAATCATGTACACCACAACAATCGTTAAGAGATGTATTCTTAACCAAAAAATGGATACAGGCAATTACAAAAGATAAAGTAGATAATTCTGATTACATGGAATTAAAAAGGTTCTGTACAAACAAAACTAACGTATCTAGGTTAAAAAGAGAAGCAGTCAGTGGAGTGGAAAAAGATTTTGCATCAAATTTCTCAGATAAGGGTTTGAGAGCCAAGATATATATATACAACTAACATGTAAAAATGGACAAAAGCTATCCCTAATAAATTAGTTGTTGAAAAATTATGAACATTTTTCTGAAGAATTACAAACCATCAACAATCATATGAACGTATGTTCCAAATCACTATTAGAGATAAGCTGCAAAATCAAAACAACCCAGAGCTTTTACTTCACACCCAGTAAATTGGGAAAAATGACAAAAATGGAAATAGCCAATGTTGGAGGTATTATGAGAAGATCTGCACGAGAGGTCATTGTTGGCAGAGCTAATGAATCAGTACCACAATTTTGGAAAACAATTTGGAATTACGCAAAAAAAAAGTGACTAAAATATTCAAAACTAAAATATCCAAATCCTTTTACCCAAAATATTCCACTGCTAGGAATATATTTCAAGGAAGTCACTGAATTTAAAAAAAAAAAGTCTCCCAAAATAACAAAATATTTATAGCAGCACTTTTTATGGCCACAAAGAACTAGAAACAAAGTAGATACCCATCAAATGGGGAATGGTTAAAGAAATTGTGGTATATGAATGCAATGGAATCATAAGAAACAATGTGTATACAGAAATCAGAAAAATATCTGATCTTGCAGAGTTAATTAAGCAGAGCCTTATTAAACAGGTGGTCTACTGCTTATGTTGTTCAAAAAAAATAACACAAATAATGACTAAAACAGTATTACTCGAAAGAACAATAGACACATACACAAAAATGAAACTAAATGTTGCAAAATTGCAAAGAACTAGCATAGACCCAAAGAAGAGATACTAAAAGACACTTCTTCTCAGGCCTCTGAAAAGGCGAGAGGTCCACAGATGTGGGACACTGCGTATATTTTCAGGTCTTTTTTTCAATGTCCTGACTATTTTTGCTTATTGTTTTTTCTTCCTCTTCTTTTTTCTTTTCAAAAAATATTCTTTATTATGTGGCATGGCTCTCTGGGAAGAGAGAGGGGAGGGACATGAGGAAATGTAGGCAATAGAAAAACAAAAAATAGCAATAAAACTTTTTTTTTTTTAAAAATGAACAAGTTATCCCAAACACTTTAATTGTTTTTCTTAGGATTTGTGGGCAGGCACATAGAAAATGCTGTATATATACCATATTCAAACTTCAGCAAGGCATTTTATAATCTTTCAGGAAATTCTTGTGGATAAATGGAAAAATATGGTCACACGAAAATACAGTTAAATGGACTAGTAGCTAGTGAAGTGACCATATTTACTATTTCCTGGGAAGAGGACTGGACTAACATATAGAAAAAAGCCCTAGGTTCTAATTACAGCTCAGCCATCAAGAAGCTATGTAGTATGTCAACTTATTTAACCTCAGCTTCTTCATCTACAAAATGAAGTTGTTAAAAAAAAAACCCTCTAAAATCCTTTCCAGATTTAAAATTTAAATATCAATGGACCTATATTAACCTGGAAGGTGTCCAGTGGCATATTTGTTCTAATCAACAATTAAGATGAAAATCCCCAAAACAACATATTTATGGATGACGCAAAGTTGGAAGATAGTTGACACAATTATGATTCAAGAAACCACTGACAGGGAGTGGGGTGCGAAGGGGGAATGGAACCAAAATGGTAAAAAAAAAAAAATTTTAATTTAATGGAAATGTAAAATTTGGCAGATTCAAAAAAATCAATTGCACCAAGTACAGGATGAGGGTGGGGCAAGGAGGCATCTGAGTCAACAGCAGTTCTGATGGAAAAATTCTATAAGTTTTAGAAACCATAAGCTCAGCATCAGATAAGTGTGTAGTAGGTGGTAAAAATAATCAATGCAAATTTCAGAGTACATACATTAAGTATAGTGTCCAAATCTAAAAGGTAAAAGTTGCACTAGATGCTAAGTTAATCAAATGATATATCTGCTAACCTTTTAAATTAGTGCAGACTGTTATATTTTAAGACAGATATTAACAAACCTGAATGCTCTAAGAGTTGTGAAAACCAAGACGCTAAGAGATGTGAAAACTATGTCATGTAAAAAAAAGTTGAAGGACATGGGGATATTTTGCCATAGTATTGAGGGGAAAATTGGAGGTAGAGAAAAGAGGAGAAAAAAGGATATGTGATAATTTTACTAAAGTATCCAAATAGCTGTCATGTGGAAGAAGGAATACTCTATCTTGTCCCAAAAGGTAGAATTAAAACGCTCCATTAGGTATTACAGGGAATATTATTGTGTTACAGAAAATGACAGAGTGATTTCAGAAAAACCTGGAAAGATGTACTTGAACTGATGCAAAGTGAAGTGAGCAGAACCAGGAGAATGTTGTATACAGTAACAGCAATACTGTCAGATGAAGAACTGTGGATGACTTAGCTATTCTCAGTAATACAATAATCCAAGACAATCCTATGCTATCAACATGCTATCAGCCTCCAGAGAAATAACTGATATTGATTGAATATAGACTGAAGCATGCTATCTTTTCACTTTCTTTCTTTTCTTTAAAGTTTTCTTGTACAAAATGACTAATATGTAAATGTTTTACATAATTGCACACATATAACATATATCTGATTGCTTACCGTCTCAGGGACAAAGGGAGGGAGGGACAGAATTTGGAACTCAAAACTTTAAATAAAAATGTTAACAAATTGGAAAAAAAATTACAGGGAAGCAGATTTTTGGATCAACATAAGAAATAACTTTCTAAGTAAATCTGTTCACAAATTGAACTCCTTTTTGAGGCAGTGAGCTCCTGGTACTGGAAATCAAAAAGAGAAATCAGAAAGCATTTATTTAGAACTTAGTTTATGCCAGGCACTCTAATAAGTCCTGGAAATACAAACACAAGACAAAAAAAAAAATAGTCCATGCTCTCAAGAAGCTGATATCCTAAAGTGAATGGGAGGAAGACAATACATTTTTTTTTTGGCCTAGACAATGGGGTTAAGTGACTTGCCCAGGGTCACACAGCTAGTAAGTGTTATGTGTCTGAGGTCACATTTGAACTCAGGTCCTCCTGAATCCAGGGCCAGTGGTCTATCCACTGCGCCAACACATTTTTTAAAAGCTAAAAATCGGGGTTAAGGAAGAAAAGACACCAAGATAGGAGCATGATGAAGTATGTCATGAAATTAAGGAGTTGAGGCAGAAGAGGAGTGAAAATGACTAGTCTGGGCACTTCCTTAAGAATGAAGGTTCCACTATGCCCAAAAGGCTATAAAACTGTGTATATCCTTTGGCCCAGAAATAGTACTACTAAGTCTGCATCACAAAGAGTTAAAAAAAAAAAAAAAGACCTACATATACAAAAATATTTATAGCATCTCTTTTTTGTGGTAGCTAAGAACTGGAAAACAAGTAGGCCCAGCAATTGGGAAATGTTTAAACAAGTTGCGGTATATGATTGTGATGGAATACTATTGTACTATAAGAACTGACAAGCAGAATGTTTTCAGAAAAACCTGGAAAGACTTACATAAACTGATGCAAAGTTATGTGAACAGAACCAGGAAAACATCGTACATAGTAACAGCAATATTGTACAACAATCAAATGTGAATAACTGAGCTATTTTCAGCAATACAGTGATCTAAGACAATTCCAAAGAACTCACGATAAAAACTGCTATTCACCTCCAGAGAAAGAACTGATGGAGTCTGAACATAGATCAAAGCATACTTTACTTTTTTGGGGGGGGGAGGTGGGTGTTTTCTTTCACATTAATATGGAAATATGTTTTGTATAACTGCTTATGTATAATATATCAAATTGCTGCCTTCTCAATGAGGGGGAGAGGAGGAAGAGAATTTAGAAATCAAAATTTAAAAAAAAAACATGTTAAAAATTTTTATATGTAATTGGGAAAAAAAATTTGGAAAAAAAAAGAATTAAGGTTCCAGAGTAGGATGAGCCAATATAATAAAAATGACAATTCTACCTAAGTTAATTTACTTATATAATGTGCCATACCAATTAAACTACCAAATAATTATTTTATAGAGCTAGAAAAAATGGTTAACAAAATTCATTGGGAAGAACAAAAGATCAAGAATATCAAGAAAATAAATGGAAAAAAATGTGAAGGAAGGCAGCCTAGCAGTTCCAGATTTCAAATTATATTACAAAATGAGAGCCATCAAAACAATTTGGTCCCGGCTAAGAAACAGAGTGGTGGATCAGTGGAATAGATTAGGTGCAAAACAAACAGTAGTAAATGCCCATAGTAATATATAGTGTTTGATAAACCCAAAGTTCCAAGCTTTTGGGACAGGAGCTCAACATTTGACAAAAATTATTGGGAAAACTGGAAAGCAGTTTGACAGAAACTAGGCACAGACCAACATCTCACACTGCATACCAAAAAGAAAAAAAAGGTAAAAATGCATAAATGATTTAGACATAAAGGGTGATGCAAGTAAATTAGGGCAACATGGAAAAATGTATCTATCAGATCTATGGATAAAAGAAGAGTTTATATCCAAACAAGAGAAAGAGGGGATTATGAGAAGTAAAATAATTTCTATTACATGAAATTAAAAAGCTTTTGCACAAACAAAATCAATGTGGCCAAAATTAGAAGGAAAACAGGAAAACTAGGGGAAAATATTTTTGTAAAAAGTTTCTCTGATAAAGGCTTCATTTCTCAAAATATAAAAATAACTAAGCCAAATTTATAAAAATAGGAGCCATTCCCCAGTTGATAAATGGTCAAAGTATATGAACAAGCAGTTTTCAGAAGAAGAAATCAAAGCTAACAATAGTCACATGAAAAAAATGCTCTAAATCTCTTTTAATTAGAGAAACGCAAATTAAAACAACTCAAAAATACCACCTCATACCTATCAGATTGGCTAACTTGACCAAAAAGGAAAACGACATATGATGGAGGGGATGTGGAAAAATTGGGCCACTAATGCATTGCTGGTAGAACTGTGAAGTAGCTCAACCATTCTGGAGAACAATCTGGAACAAGGCCCATAGGGCTATAAAACTGTGCATACCCTTTGACCCAGTAATATCACTACTAAGTCTATATCCCAAAAAGATCAAAGAAAAGGGAAAAGGACGTATTTTGTACAAAAATATTTATAGCAAGTTTTTTTTGTGGTGGCAAAGAATTGGAACATTGTAGGGTTGTACATCAATTGGGGAATGGCTGAACAAGTTGTGGTATATAATAGTAATGGAATATACTGTAAGAAATGAAGAGCAGGATGGTTTCAGAAAAACTTGGAAGACTTATATGAACTGATGCAAAATGTAGCACGTAGAACCAGGAAAACATTGTACACAGTAACAGCAACACTGTAACAATTATCACTGCAAAAGAATTAGCTACTCTGATCAAGACAATGATTTAATACAATTCCAAAGGACTCACAATGAAAAATGCTATCTATCTCCAGAGAGAGAATTGATGAATTCTAAATACAGGATGAAGCATACTTTTTTTTTTACTTTACTTTTATTGTTTTATTTTGTTTGTGTTTTATTTTGCCTTCTCCAGCCTAGAAACACCTCTTCTACTCTCAAGGATATTTCACAGATCCTTGACAGTAGCTGAGCAATCACAACTGCTATTTCTTTCAATCTTTTGCCATGTACAAGTACAAACTACATGAAGAGTGAAAGCTCCTTCAATTTTTGGGATAGGAAAGTGGTTCTAAATATGGAGGTCCTTAAAATCAAGCACAATAGTTTAGAGACTTGATAATGGCAGAAAATAGAGAATCACTGAAAGATTTTGAGAATTGAAATTTTTGCTTTTAGATTTGGAAAGACATTAGATTATAGAATCAGATCTACTACCAAAGTACAGGAATACTTTCCACAGCATCTCTGACAGGTGGTTATCTTGCTTTTTTTTTTTTTTTTTGAGTACTTCCTTCACTCCCTTCTTGACTCCACTTCAGACTCTCTAGACTTCTTTCTCCTCTACACCCAAGAACTTTCTTCACACCCTGGAAGTTCCCTCTTCCTCTGCAGCCCCTTCTTCTGATTGGACAGTTCCTCCTGGAGGAGTAGGCCTCAGGGTCAAAGTTCAACCTACTTGACCCTAAGGCCTCCAATCTGGATTGGTGATAACCTCCATTTGCCTACAAAATCTAAGCTTGGCTCCAGTCATACTTCACTTTACTCCTTAACTATGTTGTCACCAGCTGCCTGAACTCAGAAACCATGACCTGGAGGACTTAGCCTTTTCATCCTCAGAATTCCTACCTGATCTTCTCACCATGTCTTGATTGTCTCAGTCACCAAACATATCTAGGCCTGACCTAACCACACTTCACTCTCTCTATCTATTTTCTAACCAGCCTTGGTGCTGCCACTTGCATGCCCTCCACTGGCCCCTTCTCCATAATCAAATCAAGTCTGCCATTGTTCCTGGAAAGGCTGTGTTAATCTAACTGCCTCTGGCTCCACTCACCTTTCTTTTACTTTTCCAAACCAAAATATCACTATCTGGTCATTCCCTATGTATCTACTCCTCCTATTAAAATGTAAGTGCCCAACAGGCAAGAACTATCTTCACTTTTGTACTCATATGCGTTACATTGTTGGCACGTAAAAATGTCTCTTTATTCATTCATTCATTCATCTCTAAAGCCCCCACCAACTCTAAGATATTTCATATGGCTCCTTAACTAAATTTTAAATTTTTTGAGGAAAAATAGTATGTTATTTATTTCTTTTGCATCCTTACACAGCACCTAATAGTAATGTTCTGTCTTATGACAGAACACTGTTATTAACTGTCTTACTATTATAATTGTCTTATTAACTCTTATGTTAATAAGACAATTGTTGACATTGATTTTCAGTCTCAAACACCTCAAGAGTAGAGTTGATGTCTTACATGTATGACACAAAAACAGTGTGTGAACATTTACTAAATGTTTAATAAAAGTAACAATACTAATAAATTAACTATTTACCAAACATTTTCTAACAAAAAATAACAACATGATTTTTCTTTCAGTACCATTAAACTCACCTTGATAAGTGCCATTTATCTGTGAATTGCATTATGTGAACTGCATCAAGAGGAATGAGTTGGTTCATTCATTTTTTTCAAGAGTAAAGTAACTAGTACAAATATTGGCTTAACAAAAGAGAACACAATTTAACACCCTCTGAAACAGAATCATCTGTAAAATGAAGTTTCCATGTCAGCATTTTATCACTTTGCATCTGAATTCTGATTTCAAACTCAAGATAGAATAGTTTAAAATTAAAACCACTTAGGCTTTCAGCAACTCAGGGCACAAGCTATTAAAAAAAAGAAAAAGGTAACAGAGGGAAGAGAAAAACACTTTAACAATTAAATAAAATCATGTTGCTTAATGCCTGCTCCTGTCTGATCCTCAGATAGACTCACATCACATATACTACAATTCTATATCCATTTTTGGTTCTAGTCATGCACTAAAATATTTATAGAGTACAGTGTATTGTTGAAATGAATTACATCTGTATCCTAACAATATTGAAACAACCCAAATTACTTTTTTTGTTCAACTATTTGAAAAAAATTTTTAAAAAGCTTGACAGAATAAAAAGATGTATGAGGAAATACTGCCATTTCACACTTATAATGTATGCCTTAAAAGTAAAATGGATGCCCTGAGAATTATATATAGCCGCTAAAGTTATTTTTACCAAAGGCTACAACTCAAATCTAAGTAAATTTAATGTGGATATGTAATGATAGGTTCATATTATGTATGGTCATGACTCTTTTCAAAGTATTTTGTGGAGTGGAGTATATAATAAAAAGCATATTGTGAGCACAGACACAGGATACAACACTGCACTAGAAATGTTCTCAATAATATTCCTCAAGATGAAACAGAAAGCTCTAAATTCAAGATTTCCATCCAGCAATAATACTAGGTTATTTTTCCAGCCTTTCCAGATCACTGGACATTCCTGGCAACAGTCACATGATTGAGGGTTTCTGTCTGAGCACCTATGCCTCACTTCCTAAGACCAATCTGACCTTCCCTGAGTAAAAGTACATTATCTAACTAAAAATCCATGTCAGGACAAAAAAAAAAAACCAAAAACACCAAGATTTTTCTGTTCTTCAGAAGGCTTTCAGGAAGTTCCCTTAAGTTTCCACGTCAAATGCTGTTGATGCAAAATTTTCAGTAAAATGCATTATTAATCACTTTGATGAAAAATTACAAATAGGTTCTGGTGACCACTTACATGACATTTTTTCAATCGGGTAGGGTGTCACACACCTATAGTCCCTACTGCTGGGGGAAAAAAAGGAAGTTGGCTGGTAGATCACTTGAGTTCAGGAAGTCTCAGATGCAGTAGAGCTAAAGCTTAAGTGTCAGCTCTAAGTCTGGCAGCAATATGGTAAACTCTCAGACACCTACCTAAGGAAGGGTAAACTGATCCAGGTTCAAAGGAAAAAAATGGAGAAAGAAAAGAGGAGAGGGAGAAGAAGGAGAGGGAGAGGGAAGATGGAGAAGAGGGAAAGGGCAGAGGGAGAGAAAGAGGGAAGATGGAGAAAGAGAGAGGAAGAAGGAAAGAGGAAGAGAGGAAAAGAAAGGGGAAAGGGGAAGAGAAAAAGAGAAATTCTTTCAAGAAAATTAAACCAATGGCTGTGAACCCTCTATGGGAGAAATAACTTACAAAGAATTTGATCCTGGCAACAATTATTAGGGCTCTCTCTGCCTTTAATTTACTTATCTGTGTACATGTATTACTCTCCATAGGGCAGAGACTGTTTTTGTTACATTCTTTGTATCTATTACCTAACAAGACATTTCATATAATATGTGCTTAACAAATGTGTATTTATGGGGCAGCTAGGTGGTGCAGTAGATAGAACACCGGCCCTGAAGTCAGGAGGACCTGAGTTCAAATCTGGCCTCAGACTAAACACTTGACACTTACTAGCTATGTGACCCTGGGCAAGTCACTTAACCCCAATTGTCTTAAAAAAAAAAAACCACAAATGTGTATTTAATTGAACATAAAGAATTTCTGAAATGCCTATCCAGAATGTCTAAGTTTGAGTATCAACCGTAAAAGATGCTCCCCATATCCTAATACTCAATCTCAAAAAATATTCTTCAGGGCAGTGGCACAGTGGATAGAGCACTGGCCCTGGAGTCAGTCAGGAGGACCTGAATTCAAATCCAGACTCAGACCAGGCACTTGACACTTACTAGCTGTGTGACCCTGGGCAAGTCACTAAATCCCAATTGCCTTGCAAAAACAAAACAAAACAAAACAAAACAAAAAATATTCTTCAATATAACCTAACATTTTTATCATGTAAAAGTAACATAGGTTCAACTACTCAAGATTGCTTGGGCAAAGATGATGCAAACACATAGAAATGTCCAATGTGCTCCAACTTAGAAACTTCATTATTCTCATGAATCTGATTCCCAACAGCTTATTTAGTATTTTTTTTTACCACTAAGAAAATAAGCTATAATTATTAGTGAAAAGAGATAAAGTATGACCTAATACTTATAATCCTAAAATAATATGATACTTTCAGACCTTACTATTTTGAAATAAAATGATACTAACATGGAATCTTAAGGTAAGAATTTTGAAACAAATTACATACTTTTATATCTTATCTCCAGTCAAAATATCTTGCCAGTAGGAACGTTATCATCTCTTACTGCACAAATTAGGAATAGGATTGTTAAGAAATTGTACTATTTGTCACTATACATGGTAATGCCATGGATTGAAACTTCCTTCCCCCTAGAAAAGTGAAGCATATAAAATAAAAAGATACAAATATAATACACAGTAGATCTTAGTTGAAGCAAATTATGGCATTAAAAAAAAGAAGACAAAAAAATCCTAAGACAAATGTCTAAAAAATATCTCTCCTACAGATTTTCAATGAAATAGCAAGCAGATAATGCTATTTAAATAATCTCCAAACCCAGAATTGTCAATAGCATGCTCTGTAACATAAAAAAAATCTAAAAACGGTCAATCTCAGTGACAATGGAAATAACACTGATCATTTATGAAACCTAACCAACTTGACAACCATGAAAAACAATTACAAGCAGCTAGGTGGTATAGTGGATAGAGCGCTGGGCCTGGAGTCCAGAATACCTGAATCAAAATCTGGTCTCAGACACTTACCAGGCCCAAAAAGGTTCAGTGACTTATCTCAGGTCACAGCAGATATGAAGTAGCAGGGCCAGAATTTGAACCCAGGTTCTCTAACTCTTTGAAAAAAAAAAAAGCACTCTTTTCAATGTACCACACTATCTGAAATTCCTGCAGCTACATTTAAATTGCTGCTCCCTTTACACACGTTTATAAAACAGCAAGTCATTATCCACGCTATGATAAAGAATGGTGTTTGCAATGACAGTAAAGCACTATTGGTAGAGAGCACCTAGATACAGAGTAATCCCTCACTTGCAAGGTAAAGTGAATTTTCCTTTTCTTGTTAAGATCTTAACACAAACCATGGAAATGTAGGCACTGTTCTTTATTTTCTCACTGCTAATTTCTAAAAGCTAGAAACAGGAGCTTATTCCACAGGAGCAGATCATGCCAATTTCCTAAGAAAATAATTTGCTAGCATTATATAAAGCACTTTAAGGTTTGCAAAGTACTTAACAAAAAATATCTCACTAGGTCCCAAGAAGCAGGCGCTATTATTATCCCCATTTTACAGATGAGGAAACTGAGATAGAAAGCAGCTGAGTGACTTGCCCAAGGTTACCCAACTAGGAAGTGTCTGAGGCAGAAACCTGAACTCAGGTCTTCCTGATTCCAGGGCAGGGACTTTATTCATTGCACCACTTAGGTGCCTGTGAAAATGTTGAGTATTTGACCAAACATCTCCCTCTGTGGTAACTTCAAATACTCATATTTACAAACAACATGAAGATGGAATGAATGTGTATTTTTTAATCCCCGACATGAAACATTTCCCATTACATAGCTCTTTCTACTTGAAAAGTGCTCCAAATACTCTGTTCACGTCTAAGACTGACCATTCTTATGCCACGTTAAAAAAGCAGGCCCCTGGCAAATACCATTCATTCCAATTGATAAATGATGGAGCAAGGTCAAAGTGCAAATATGGCCCCCCAATCAAAGGTACCTTTCACTTCTGTCACCTGACTTTATGTCAGGAAATGAAACAAGAAGCACATCATATCCCTTTATCAAAAGGTAGCTGTGAATATTAGTATTAAGTAAGTGCCATCAGAAATCACTCACATTCTAATAAAAGGTTAAAAGAATATCACCATATTAAGAATAGCACAATCCACATGGTTAAATATTGTTTCTACATCAAAGTACCAAAACATGACTGAAACACACTGCTGTATTCACCAGTAAATTCTGTTAAATCTAAACATCTGGAAATATAGAGAACATGAACTTTTGAGAAACTCAGTCCTTGGTGTCTGGACATAAGTGCTTAATAAATGCTCGATTAATTATCATTTCAAAAAAGAAAAGTACATAATTAAATAGTTAAGAATTTGTAGTGGAATGGTTGGTATAAAAAGCCAAATGTTTCATTTCTAAATCAAACAACAGTGCCACTACTCCAAACATTAAGTATGCACATATACACATACAAAAGCCATATTCTAAAAGTTGGTATGTTTGTTATTTCAAATAGGAAGTTTTATACCAGAAGTCTTAGTGTTAGAAAATAAGTCAACCTTGCAATAAGCTTTTCAATTCACAGTGGAGAATCTCAGAATACATATATTATATGGAACTCACCCAAAATTGCTATATATTTTTCTAAACTTGAAAGTCAACCTTTTGGATGTGATAAACTGAAACTAGTGATGTTCTTTAAAAAAAAAAAGTTTCTAATTTGGAAGGCAAGTCAAGGTCATTATAAGCAATAGGAATCCCTAGTACACATGAACGGAATTAGTGATGTTCAACTCCTAGAGGGACAAAATAAATAAAACACGTCTAGAGGTACTGTTTCTAGAGGTGGTGCTTGGAATTAGAACTCTTACTGAAAACTAGAAAAATTTTTATTATGTACATATGCTAAACCAAAGAAAGACTACTGGCACACCTTTTATACCAATGATTTTGCTACATTTAAAAAACACGCAGACAAAATGTTTGAACTTCCTGAAAACTCCAACCTTCTAAGAATTCCTCAGTTAGGTTCCACCATATGACAATACTGTTTCTAAACTTAACTCTTTTCTGAAAGAAAAATACACAGTGACACCTCACTTATCTGGCAAATTCAACAACTTGGGACACAGCCAAGAACTCAGAAAGAAGGAAAAAGAGCCTCTGAACAGCCAAATTAGATGTCATGAAGCCAAAACACTAATTCAAGAGAACTTCTCAGGTCCTTGCTCAGAGTCTACTTATTCTTAATTTAAACACATCTCTAACAGCCTTGCTGGTCTGGTTTCCAAATCCACAGCAGATTGAGAATATCACATTGTATATCATATTCCCTGGTGGTACCTGAAAAATGAGGTAGCAAAATTCTGGTCTCAGATATGCACCAGACTAAATTGACTTCGTAGCTTATATGCACATATGTGTCAGTTGATTTTACAGGACAATAACAGAACAGAAGTAAGACCTTATTCATCATTACATTTTTCCCCACTTCCTCAAATCACATCTTTAATTTGTGAATTCCTGAAGTGTTTTTTCTTCCTATTTCTTACTGTGCTTGCTCATCAGCATGTTTAACAATTGTAGTCTTGTTCCCTGGGTGTAAAATAGTTTTACTGCCATGATGGAGGAGTGACTTGAGAGATAGGTAGTATTATATTTCCTGTTTCAGTGAACTCTTTAAAAATGCTGTCTTGGGTTTTTTTTTTCTGATTATGTACATTTATACTGCAACCTCTTTAACACACCACTCTGAGAAGACAAGCATTTTAAGTAGTGTGAAGAGGTGTTGCCATAATAACAAGACTAATTATAATGTAGTTCAGAGCCAAGGTGCAGTAGTCTCATATCACACAGTGAAGAACAACAGAGAGTAAGTAGCATATTCACTGCTGTTGAGAAATGTATCTTAATAAACAAATTTCAAGTGATTGCTTTAATGAGGGGCTTTTTGTCTGTGTCGGCAGATCTTTCTGGCAAAAAGCCCATATTCAGCAGGAGTTTATTTTCTCAGATTCCCTCCCCCTACCCCTTTCTTTTTGGCTGCAGAACAAACATTTCCAATGCTTTCTTAAGGGCACATACATTTCCAGGGCTTTGACAGGTGGCAAGGGGAAAATGAATTTCTCGTTCTCCCCATTCTGCTCTCTGCCAACACACACATATCTAGCTTACCAGAACAAGATCGCCTTTAAAAGAATTGTTATGTAGTGTCAATAACTGTACAACTCTGCATTATTCCCTCCACTTTTGGAGAAATGCTTGCAAAAGTAACATGATACATTCTCACAGAGCATTTCTTCAGTACAGATAAATAAAGAAACAATTAAGATGAAATTTCAGATCGTACTGTCCTAGATCTAGCTAAAATTCAAAGTTTATTGATCCTACTCTGCAAAAGCAACATTTGAAATAGCTAAATAAAGGGTGGTATCACTCCTTCAACAAAATTACAGGTCACCCCTTCTTTTCTTGTTTTTAAAAGAAAATCTATCCCAGAGGAATATCGATCCCTTTGAGCTGCTGTATTTCAATACTAGTCACAACAGTCACACTGCTGAAAATGTCTCTTGGCAAGTTTACTTGTTTTGCCCATGTGACAATTGCCAAATGTACATCTATTGGCACAAAAGTACACGCACAAAAATCTATTTTCTGAAAATTTAGCCTATTTTTTGCCTACAGTATGGTTATTTTCATTCAACAGGCAACTCCATTCTCTTCAAGCAATTAAGGCTCCAGTCACAACTTGCCAGCCAAAGTCAAAAACTGTAAGAGATACTAGCTCAGAATTAATACTTATATCACAGGATGTCTGAAACTAACCAAGTTATCCAATACTACTCTCTTTCTAGAACTCTAAGTTTTATCAAAAGAAATTCCAATTCTATAGTTTCACCTATCAAACCAGAAAGAACTACTATTTTTACCACTCACTTTCAAAAATACTAACAACTTTATTGGGAAAAAAAGAGAAACAAGAATAATCTTTAAAAGGATGCTACTAAACAATCTTTCCTTTATATAGATGGCTGTTCTACTAATATATTTTATATAATTTATCAGAATGTTCCTAAGTCAGAAGCCAGGCAAATGTTTGATCAGAAAAGAAATTCCAGGTTTACTCTATTAGAATCTAGATCACACCTATCATTTTGGGAACCAGCAGTTTAATAAATAAATAGAAGTAAAAACTCTATATATATATTAATACTGACCTTGTTTCTTTTAATCCTTCTTTTTGAATGACTTCCAATATCTGTTTTGCAGTCATTGGTGAGTTGGGGTGTTTTTCTAATGCCTACAAAGAAATAAAAGTTGCCGGTTATTGTGTGAAGTCATTTAACATAAATAATACTGTATGTAATCATGCAATTTTCACTTAAAAATCATCAAAGGACAGGGAACTTAATTGTGACACTGACTAAAGCAAGAATGAGACTTTTTGGACATTTGTGGCATCATCTACTTCAATCAAATATGGGGAAATTTTTTTTCCCCAAAAAATGTAGCAAACACACTGAAAAGGGTTAAACCCAAGGATAATATGGTAATAAAGACTGACTCAACTAACTGACTAAATTAAACAGTAATTGCTAAAATTTGATCAAGGGAGGGAAGAAACTCCTTTTTTTTTTTTAATCACCCTTAAGCACATTCTTAGTGGTTCCATGACCTTGGGAAGACAAAAGCTGGAGACTAACTATTTAAGAAAGTAGATACTGGTCAATGATGTCTTCATAGGTTTTACATTTTTATTTTTTTTTTTTTAGCTTAAAATAGATAATTTTAAAGTGTGGTCAAAAATGGTCAAAGCAGCACACAAAGATGCCCAGATGACTCATGACAGTGTGTTTTCCAGTTCAGCTCAGTTTCCAACTCCTTTGCCTTTTCCAATTGAACACAAGCAAAATCCCCCTCCTCTTCCCATTCAGTCCATCTCAAACAGTTTTGCAAATATAAGTCCCAATTTTTTCCTGCTCCCTTTTTAGTCTTAATTCATTTTCTAGATTATTTTTAAAAACTGAGTGGGAAAGGGTACCATTTATACATGTAGTGGGTAATCTACCACCAATCCTAAAAACCAAGCTCCTTCATTATCCAGGGACCAATTTCCTCCCAAACAAGAAATAGCAGGGTCAGGTTCCTATGATGTCTCACCAATATGGCCTAGAGAGATCAGATCTTGGTGGAAGAAGTGAGTCTAATCTCCAATCCATGTTCTCACCATCACCTCCACTAAGACAACCAACAGGGTCACAGATACTGACAATTAACGCAACAGGTTTTTTGACAGGGACTCCTGCCAGCTGAGAATTGGGAAGACTTCCCATTCATTTCACAAGGGCTACAATGCAGGCATCAGAATCTTAGTTTGGATCTCTACTACTGTAGGCTGAATGCCAACCAGGTCCCTAGAGGAAAAGGCTTAGTACATAATGGTCCATCCAATAAGCTATCCAGACACTTGATTACCCTCCCCCCTCCCCCACCCTCTTCTGCTACTTTACAGCTTGAGTTAACTTTCCTATTCTTCCCTTTCCAGTACAGATAGTTTACCCATAGTCCTTGCCCCACATTATTTTCCAATGCAGATCAGCCTTCTTACTATTTGCTTTTTTTCAGTTCTTCTAAAGAAGAATGTAGAAATATGGGCTGCACTAGAAAGGTCTGGGAGGCGAACGAAACTGGTCCTGGCTGGAGACGACAGTGGAGAGCTGAACTGAAGGCTGAGAAAGGGGTAAAAAAGAAACATAGGCATGTCTGGATACGGAAGAGGAGTAAACTGGAAAATACTGAAAAAAAAAGAGGCAACAAGGAAACTGTTTAGAGCTGAAAAGGGGACAAGATTAGACCATAGAGGGAAAGGGGAAAGAACTAGACAGACATGTAAAAGCAGACAGATTTTTTTTTTTTAAAGTAAGGACTAGAAATAAGACAGTACATAATTATAAGATACTTTAAAAGGGCATTATAGATTCAAGGACTTGAAGGAAAAGGTTTGTCCAACTGAGAGACAAGGCTGGAGAACACTAACTTCAATCCAAAGGGATAGAAAGAAAGTCAATAGACACTGAAAAAAGGAAACAAGCAGGGAAAAGGGAAACTGGTGGGGTGGGTGGGGTAGGATAGGAAAAGGTGAAAAACAGTGGAGGAAGGGTTAGAAAGGAGAAAACCTGAGCTGAACTGGTAACACTCCAAAGGGCAAATTGGGTACAACTGGAAAGGGCAGAAGAGGAAACTACACTGTACTGGACAAGGCTTTAAAGGAAACTTGGGTGCACTTGAAAGTGGGGTTACTCACTGTGGAGGACTCCCTGTTTCTCTTCCTGAGTACAGGCCCCTCAGCACACCTGGGCAGCTCCTCCCAGCAATTGAGAGAATTTGGATAGCCCTTTCCCCTTCTCTATGACATCACATCCTACTCTATAAAGGAAGTAAAAGTGCCAAGTATTACAGCATGAACTAAATGAGTAATGGGGAAGGAAATAATAAAGCTATACAAAACACTAGAAGCCAACCCCCTCCCCCACCCAGTTCCTACAAGATGGGGAAAGGGAGGAGGAGAGGAGGTACAGTATGCACTAAGGAAGCTGCACTGAACTGGTTGTGGGTACAATAGAACACATGAATAGAGAAAGATAATCTTCACAAAACAAAACAATAAAACCATCAAAATAATGTATAACATGGCAGAGACAAAAATCAGGACCCACAAGGCAGCCACGCTCTTAAAAACACTGTAGTATGATACAACCACATTCAGACTAAAATGACAATAACAAGATGCAGAATACTAGGCTGAAAGCCACAGACTGATTAATTGTCCATTGTTCCATGAATTTCTTGACTTGCAAAAGACTGAGGTTTCATATATCCAACAAAATGCAACTTTACAGTAGAACTGCCTTAACATCTCAGCACAAAACTAGTGGGAAGTGTTCCTTTCCTTCTAATCATGCAGAGTAAACATTCTCAATAACATATTGTTTTTTTTTAAATTGTGCATTCCCTGCCTATGGTCTGCTGTATTCTAGAAGATACTATGACAAAGACATGGATGTTATGTATGAAGCCAGAGGTCAGTTAAGCAGACAAGTCAAGAATGGAGCAAAAACAATCTTAGTCTAACTATATTCTCAGAGACATTTCCTTAAGGACAGTAACTGCTCAGGCCAATCAAACACAGAGAGTAATTACAAAATAGAACAGAAGTTACACAGAACTTAGGACAAGAGAAAATGATTCATGTGCAGATGTAGACCTAGATATCTATTAACTTTTCTAGGTAAGATTATGGAAATTCCTTCTTACTGAGCATGTGACCCCTTCCAATTTCCAAGTTTAAAAGTTATCTGACTTCTCAAGAGCTCTGGACATAGAGTCATGAAGACCTGGATTTGAATCCTGTCTCAAATCCTTCCTTGCTATTGGTTGGTTGTTGTCCTTCATTCTCAAAAAGGACCAAAATGACATCGCTATGTTGGAGTCAAGTTACAATGTGTCACTAGCTTGGAATGCCCTACAACAGGTCAGGCATAAATTAAGAACATCTGAGACAGAGATGTCTAAATTTGCACCACTCACGTTTCTTTTGAGCTATTGCAATTCTGCTTTGCTCACAAAGCACCTTCTCTGATGAGGGCACACCATGCTGAGCAGTCCTGCACCAGTGTGTCCTGTGTTGTGCAATCAATTCCAAAGTTCCTCAGAGAGACCTTGTGAGTAGCAGATCACTTGACTTCTCCGGATTTCAGTTTCCTCTTTTGTAAAATGTCCTCTGAGGTCCTTTCCAGCTCCAAATCTATTATCCTACTAGCAATAACACCAATAGAAAAATTAAACTAACCTCCATCACTGCCTAAACAGGAATCTTCAGTTAAAATGTTTTCTTTTAACAAATTGCTCTCCTGTTTTTAAGCTAGAGCTGTCATTTCACTCCTTCCCTTCCTATGCTGCAAAACCTGTATTTTCTATCTTTTATACTTCAGCTATGTCCTTCAAGCCTGCTCTTCTTCTGCCCTTCTACCTTTAAGCAGGTTTCAAAATCTAACATCATACTAGAAAAGGGAAAAGTCTTTATAGAATCAGCTCTTAAAGACAAGGAGAGTCAATGCTGAGATAATATAACCTGCTCCTTTCTTTGGAAATTATCTTCAATTTCCAAGTGAAAGGTTGCTAGCACTGGCCAGTACTAGATTTCACCACATTTCCCCTTCCATCTATATTCTGTGATAGACTGGGTCTCATAGAAGGATTCCTTGCAGAAGCCATCCAATTATGGCTATCCAAAAGCTATCTCCCAGAAACCCTTATCTAACACCACTCCTCCAAGGTTACCGTGTATTTTATTTATATGTTTTATATATACACATACATATATATATATATAATACACATATTTATATGTGTGTATTATATATGTATGTATTATTTATTTAGTATGTGTATACATACACATACATGTACATATATATTCCTTTATACGAAGACAGTATGTAGGTGTCTGTGTACATCTATATGTATTTGTGTATATGTACACTCACACACACTATCTTTCCTGTAAGCTCCTAGAGGTAGAGGACAGGAATTGTTTGTCTTTTGCCTTTGTATGCTATCCCTAGTACTTAGCACTGTACCCCTGGAACGTGATAAGCACTTAATAATGCTTTCTGGTTAAATGACTGAAGATGATAACATAAAATGAGGAAAACACAAGGATGATATATAAAGTAATGAAAAGTTATTGTCTACAATTGCAACTTCATTTCCCCCCAAGTTTAGATTTTGGACTAAAAAAACTTTGGCCCAAAGCACTGTAGAAAGAGCAGTTCCTTAGGTATGACCTTTTTGGTGTGTCTCACACAGAGGAGTGATTTAAAGTGTCCCTAAATGAATAGATAAATTCAAAGAGATCAAGAAAATTTTCAGAATGAGCCACCACACTTTAACGGTAAAGTAAAAAGATCTGTACCTCTATCTACTATAATGGTATTTGGATTTTTTGGGGGGGGGAGTGGAAATCAAATTAGTTAATGGTTTCTCTGTTTTTTTTTTTCCTGAAGAAAAAAGCTCTTAAATAGCTTAAAAGCTCTTCAATGGCTTTTTTACTGTTTTAAGGAGGCAAGGGAAAGGAATTAAGCATTTATTAAGCACCATATACCAGACACCGTGATAAACACATTTACAAATAATATTTCATTTGATCCTCACAACAACCCTGACAGGTAAGTGCTAGTATTATCCTCATATGATAGATGAGGAAACTGAGGTAATGTGACTTGCCCAGGGTAACAAACTAAGTGTTGGAGGCCACATTTGAACTTATGTCTTCTGACTCTAAACCCACCACTCTATGTTAGTTGTCTCTAAGCTTTAAATGTTGCTAATCTCTTTGATTTTCAGAATTTATATTTCAGTATTTAAAGTTTTTAAATTTACTGGTTTCCTAGGGTTTTTTTAATTGTATGCCCAATTAATTGATTTTTTTTTCACTTTTGCTTAACAAAGTATTTAGAGATATGAATTTTTCCCTAAGGATTGCTTTGGCTACATCCCATAAATTTTGTTATGTTATCTCATTCTCATTATTTTTAATGAAGTTATCTGTTGTTTCTCTGATGTGTTCTTTGACCTGCCAATTCTATAGGAATAAGTTATTTAGTCTCCAAATAATTTTGAACTTTCCAAGGGTCCTTTAAGGAGTATAATTTTTGTCGAATTGTGGTCAGTAACACACATGGATTGAAACAAAGAAAGTAGATGGTAAAAACTGTCTCCATTTCTCTAAAATATGTATACTCATTAGCAGACAAGTTGATTTGTCATCAAGTTAGAGGATTTAGCTATTTAAATTTTAATCTATTAAAAAATTACTCACTACTAAAAATAAGGAAACAAAGGAAAGCATTAATGTGAGGTACTTAATAATAATAATTAAGATGATTCACAGTGTCTGGCACATAATAAGCGCCTACTGATTGAATAGTGATGACGATGATGACGTAATACTAAACACAATAATCCTGAGTAATCTGACAAGGACAGAGCACCATAAAACTGATCACTTCCTTTGTTCTGGACATTAAATTACTCATCATCAATTTATTGTTTACAAATGCAATTATCATTAACAATAAAAAAAATTACTACACATATGTACACACACACACAACTTTGAGATTTATAAAAAGTCTACATGCCATGAATGAAGAAACAATAACAACAAAAACAACATATATATAGCATGTTAAAGTTTACAATATTAAATATTATTTCATTTTATTCTCATAACAACCCTGGGAGATAGGTGCCATTACTATCATCCCTATTTTACAGATGAGGAAACTGAGGCAATGAGAGATTCAGTGACTTGCCCAGGGTCACATAACTAATAAGCATATGAGGTTGGATTTGAACAAGAACTCTTGACACCAGACCCTGTGTTCTTCTCCACTGAGTCTCCCAGCTGAGAAGCTAGAAGCAAATAATTCTGGGGTTATTAACATTACTAAGCTTGAAATAACCCCAAAACATTTTGCCTTTATAGGATGTTATGGCTCCCAAATTACAACCTATGCTCCTAGAAAGTAGTATTTGTTTCTCTTGTATTCTAGTGCCAGGAAGATAGCCGGTGCTTAATAAAAGCTTCCTTAATTGACTGATTGTATTTACACACAATATTCACTTCAGTTAAGTACTGCCCAAGTATGTGAGGTACATTTTAACAACATTAGATGTCACTTCATAGCTGACACAGAATAAAGGAATCTTTTCTGATGTTTTTGCTTAGAGACACAAATTTAACTTTTTTTATCAAAAAGCAAAATCAATTTTGAAATAAGTTTTTTCTCAAATGAGATGGTACTGGAAAATATCATTTTAAAAACTTTATGGCAACATAGAAATGTAAGATGTTGGAGCAGCTAGGTGGCGCAGTGGATAGAACACCGGCCCTGAAGTCAGGAAGACCTGAGTTCAAATCCGGCCTCCAACCAAACACTTAACACTTACTAGCTGTGTGACCTTGGGCAAATCACTTAACCCCAATTGCCAAAAAAAAAAAAAGAAAAGAAAAGAAATGTAAGATGTTGCTAATATTCTTTCTAATAATGTTTAGAGGGAGACATAGGTTTCTAATTTTTAACTCTAAGTTACCTAGTGGTCAATGTATTTTAAACAGTCACCTTTAAGATAACCCTGAATGGGTCATCTTGAATAGTTCTGCAATATAACCTAGATCAGTCATGTCAAACTCAAATAGAAATGGGTGCCACGAAACATCACATAAGGATCCCTGCTGGGAGGACTTGGTGTGCCAAAGCAAGGTGAACCCTTGCCAGAATAGAAGTTATAGGGGAAAATGAGAGGGGAATAAAGCTAGGAAAATTTTTTTAAGACTGTGGGCTTTCTATTTTGCTCCCTGAGACATTTCTCTTCAGACTCATGGCTGAACAAATGAATCAATAAAATAAAAAACATTTATTAAGCACTTACTATGTATGCTTATAGGTCTCAGCAATCCTTGTTAGCTGGCTATCTTCACAACTGGGCACTTTCAGCTGTCCCTGAGGAATATCTTTTCCTAGACTGCTAAAAACTCAAAAATGGTGGGCACTTGGAGGCATCTAGGCCCTGGACCTGATGCCCAAATTCCACATTTGAGACTCCTCAAAAGGTATAGTCTTCTTCCAACTCTTATTTGTATACATATTTGTATGAAGGGATAGTCAGGGTTTTGTACTAAAGCTAAATCTAAATCTCCCCATCTAAAGATCCAGTGTGGTAAACTGACATTGTTGATTTTCAGTGAAATTTCCCCAAATAAATTTATGTGCATCTTAATGCTGTTTGTTAGGAAAAAAATGCCCATTTTTGAGGAAAACCTTCTATGTGTTTGACTTACTGGGTACAATCTTCCAACTCTCAAAAGATGGGGTTTATATAACTAGATCTACCAAAGATTGCAAGTTAAACTCGCTTTAATAAGATTCCTGCCTGAACTTAAGCAGTCTTAGTTACACATTCACCCCTCTTCCCCCTCCTCGGCACTGGGATACCAGAGACAGCTGGGTCCTAATCCCAGCTACACCACCCAGTAATTGAATTACTTTGGTTGAATCCCTAAACCTCTTGGCATCAGTTTCCTCATGTGAAAAATGAGGAAGCTAGTTTAGGTAAACTCTAGGGTTCTAACTCATGGTTTAACAATCTGATTCTCTTAACTGTAACACAAAGAAAATAAAGTATGATTCTTGCAGCTTTTTTCTTATTTCTTCCATGCCAAATATTCACTTTAACTAACAATTCATCATCCCTTAAATTCATCTTTTCTCCCTGCCTACCCCTATTTACCTAATTTTGTCGTCCCCAATTATAAAAAGGACGCCAATTCCAAACAAGGTCAGAGGGTTTCTGTAAATACTGTCAGACCCATCATAACTATACAGTGAAGTGACTGCATATATTCAAATTCACACTATCCCAAGTTATAATTATGTAAAATGAAGTAAATGGTTCCAGATCAATGGAAATATTCAGTGAAAATCTAAATAATGCAGCCAATTCATTATTCACACTGAGAGACCTTGCTATACCAATAAAGTAACAAGCCCTTACCTCTACAATCCACAATGCACTAAAGGTTTGTGTAAAACTATGACAGACCACTACTGGTCTTCTCCCTTACTGTCTTCATGCTGTGACTGTGATCTTCAGCCTCCTTCTCTGACTGAGCTCTCTAACTCTCTAGCACTCAACAAAGCACCTGGCATGCAATACACACATTAATTATTTTTCATTAATTTGTTCATTCTCTTGCACTTTATGAGCTCTGACATTTATAATCCATTCTGCTTTCAGAAAGTGAACTCCTTTAGGGTAAGAACGATCTCATTTTTTTCTTTATAAACCCAGGACCTAAAAAGGCCTGGCACATAGCAAGCACTTAATGACTGTCAAATATAAAGCATGGGCAGATGCCAAAGGAAATTAAACATGGAAGAAAAAGGTATATCCTATAAATTCCTTCCTACTATTTATATCCAGGCTTGTAAAAGATACACCAAAGAAGGATGATTAGAAAAATCAACCGATTCAATGGGGAAATATGAAGTGAAGAAAATAAGGACAAAGTAGAAGTGGGAGCCACAGATTAGAGGAATCCAGGTTTTGTATTCTTCATTATAAGGGATGGCTCTCCAGGAAGGAGTAGGCAGAACAAGAAAAAGGAAATATAAGTAACATAAAAAAGATAATATCTTTTAGAAACAGAATTAAAGGCATGTGAATAAGCTTCAGAGGAAATTGCATCTCTTAGGGATTGTGGGAGAAATAGAAAGAATCAAAATTATTTTGAGAGGAAAAATAATGAAAAGACAAAGGAAAAGAACAAAAATTTTAAAAATGAAAAAAGCTGTCCCAGAACTGCAATTTCATTGTAAATGTGAATTTTAAAACATCATTGTGTCATTCTAGTTTCAAAGCTTCCTTTATATTTTTGATACAAATTTTAAAAAGCTTCTAAACCCCCCCACTCTAAGAATCCCTGTGTGGTCCACTTAGCTCCCCTGTTGCTAAAACTCATAGATGTTCTCTTTTTTTTCTGTCAAGCTTTTCTCATGTAATTAACCAAATTCTCTCCTCAGACTTCTTTTCATGTTTCCATACCTATTCTTTCTAGTCTTCAAATATAAACTCCCTGCCTTCTCTTGTATCCCTGAAATTACTACAACTTTCAAATATTTGTTCTTATGATCAAGGCTGCTGGTGTTAAGATTTGTTTCTAGCATGTCAGAGCATATATATACCACGGGAAAAAATGCAGTAGTTGAGGTATCACAAAATCAAATAACTGAAAGGAAACATACAGATCATCCATTCTAGGGCAATCTACCCATCTTAAAGACAAGTGGCTCCAAGAGATTTAGTAACTTGCTTTAGATTTTGCATTTCACATTGATTTCATACTGAAAATCTAAAGGAAAGCAACAGGACATAGTGGAAAAAACACTGGTGGCTGAACAGATTATAGTAAATGAATGCAAAGGATCATTACCATAAGAAATGACAAATATGACAGATTCTGAGAACCCTAGAAAGACTAACATGAACTGATGCAGAGCAATGTAAGCCCAACCAGGAAAACAAAACCTACAATAACTACAAAAAAGGAAAAAAATGTGGAAGACTTATGAATCTGAAAAATACAATGACCAATCATGACTTCACTCAAAAGAATGAGAAAATATTCATCCTACTTCAAGGTAGAGAGATGATGGACCAGAAGTGCAAATGAGATATAGTTTCAGATTCAGCCAATGTATTGATTTGTTTTGCTTGATTACTAAACTTATGTGTTACAAGGGAAGGTAAAATGATGGGCAGTGATACTGATAGGAAGCAAGAGCAAAAGAGGGAGATCAAGAGAGAGTAAAAAGAGTGAGAAAGTGAGAGAAAGAAAGAAAAAAAGAGTATAAACATGTTATTTTCCCTCACTGAGCCTCAGTTTCCCAATCTGTAAAATAAAGATAAGGCTTATATTCCCTACTTCAAAAGATTGTGAAGACAATGCAACATAACCTCTGAAGCGCTACAGAAATGTGAGCTCTTACTTCATTGGATGCTTTCTAACTTTAAGAATACGGGCAAATCACTTTACCTCTTAGTCTTCGTTCTCATCGATAAAATAGAAATAACAAAAACTTGCACTACTTCCACTTTACTTTCCCTTCTAGAAAAGTGCTTTGTAAACCTTAAAGAACTTTATAAAGATAAATTAAACTATTACCCTTATATCAACTCCATGTGGTGGCTACTACAAGTAGATTTGGGGGCCAGAGGACTCTTTGGGTTCAAATCCTAGCTCTGCTCCTCACTACCTCTACTACCTATATGGCTTTGGCCAAGTCTTACTTAACCTTTCTGGGCCTCAGTTTTATCATCTATAAAAGGAGATGGTTGGACTAGATGATCTCTATGGTCCCTTCCATCTGTAAGTGTAAGGCCGTAAGTACAGTAAAATTATCTCTGTGTTACAAACATGGAAACTGGAACCCAGAAGGGTATCTGGTTCAAGGCTACATACTGAGTTAAGTCATGAAGCCAGAATTCTACTACAACACAGTGCCTCAGAATCTGGGTCACTTTATAGTATAATGTGCCTGTATGAATACAATCTTGTCTTGTATGCACCCTACAATAATATGCTCTCAAAGCAGAAATAGGAAGAAAGCATGAAGAAGAAATCTAGTCTATTTCTCTTGAATTTTAAAAATCTATAATTAGTCTGAAAACCACAGGATTGCTACAGTTCAGGTCAAGTACATCTTCACCATATACATTCCACCATCTCATCCCAAAACAAAGTATTTTATCCATATACTTTTATCAGACTACCTTCAGACATAGAGTAAAATACACCTTATTCATCTTTCTATATACTTGTATTTAACAACACTCTGTGCATAATAATAGGAATTTTACAACTCATCCTCAAAAGAGGACTCCACAAGGATTCAGTGTGGGTTAATGAGATATGTTTACAAACTATACTTAACACCTGGGAAGAAATGCACTGCATGGACACAAATTACTATTCTCTAAGAGCTTTGCTATTTGTGCAGCTACATGTAATTATAATGATTCTATCCAAGGAGAAATGTACAGTATCAACAGAACTTAGCAGTTTCTTGATGCACTTAGTGAGCATTTCTTTAGACACAACCTTTCAAGACACCATGGAAAACAGAATCATAAAATACTTTTCATATGAATAAAATAAAGCACAGAAAATGTAAGTTTCTTGCTAGTAAATACTCAGTTTCACAGGGGAATAAAACTTTAGGTTCTCAGAGTCTAGGAAGAAATTTGTCCTTGATACCCAAGGTGATCATTGCATTGTTTCTGGCAAAAGAAGTGAAAAATAATTTATCAAGACGTTTCCTTTAAGTGTTCCTAAGTTCCACAGAATCCCTGAGTTGGAAGAAACCTTAGAGGTTAATGAAACCAGCCCAAGGATTCCAGTCTAGGCTCTGCCACACACTAAGTGAAAGATTTGAACAAAGCTCATTTTTCTGAGTTTCATTATCATTACCAACCAAGTGAGGACAGTACTTCAAGTTTCTCAGTGCTTCTCAAAAGGTGAGTCATAGCGTATGCCTCTAAACTCCTTCTCACAGCCCCTACCTCCAGCTACAGTGTGGTGGAGAGAAGAAAAAGCACTTATATAGCACCTACCCTATGTACTAGGCACTGTGCTAAGTGCTTTTTACAAAAACTATCTCATCATAAAAAAGGCAAAAGGACCCACATGTACAAAAATATTTATAGCAGCTTTTTTTGTGGTAGCAAAGAATTGGGTATTAAAGGGATGCCCATCAATTGGGGAATGGCTGAACAAATTGTGGTATATGAATGTAATGGAATACTACTGTTCCATAAGAAATGATGAGTAGGCTGATTTCAGAAAAACCTGGAAAGACTTACATGAACTGATGCTGTGTGAAGTGAGCAGAACCAAGAGAACACACAGTAACAGCAACATTGTGCAATGACCAATTTTGATAACTTAGCTCTTCTCAGCAATGCAATGATCTAAGACAATTCCAAAAGACTCATGATGGAAAATGCTATCCACATAAAGAGAAAGAACTATGGAGTCTGAACGCAGATTGAAGCATACTATTTTGTCTTTTTTCTTTCTTGTTGTTTTTCCCTTTGGTTCTGATTCTTCTTTACAACATGATTAATGTGGAAATATGTTTAATATGACTGTACATGTATAGCCTATAGCAGAGTACATGCCATCTTGGGGAGAGAGGTGTGGAGGGAAGGGGAAAATTTAGAACTCAATATCTTATAAAAGTGAATGTAGAAAACTAAAAACAAATAAATGAATGAATAATGAATGAATAATGAATAGATAGATAGATAGATAGATAGATGAATAAATACTATCTCATTTGATCCTCACAACCCTGCAAGGTAGGCACTATCTGTAGTTGAGGAAGCTGAGGAAAATGGATGTTAAATGATATGCCCAATACCATACAGTTATCCAGTGTCTGAGATTCAACTTTAAACTCAGGTCTTCCTGAATCCAGGCCCAGTGCTCTATTCACTGCACCACCATGTACTCTAAGGCAGTTTGCTGTCCCCATTTTGGTGAAGGTCATAATAATAGCTCTATCTGTGCAGGCCCCAAACTACTTTTGAGTCCACCCCTGTGAGTCCTGGAGAAGTAAATAAAAAGAGTGAGTTAGCAGAGCAGTGAAATGAGAAGTGGAAGAATCCCAAGGCCTGATAGACCTGACTGTCTATTAAAGAAGGACACAGAAGCTCTCATTCGTTGCTAACTTAAATATTCAGTGTGTCACAATCTTCATAGCAAAGTATACTATGCTATTAGTAAAATAAACAAGTTAGAAGCACTAGAGTACCTCATTCAAAGGGCTGTCAGCATCAAATGAAATGCATCTAAAGTTTATTATAACTATAACGTACTATTGTGTTTTACAATACTACTTGTTGCACTATATATTACAACTGCAAAATAAATTGTTACTGAAGGACATGGAGTAGATCTGAAGCAATGATCTCATCACTGTAAGGAAATCCTAGTATGGAAATTCCCTCCACTGATCCACATGAACAACTAGTTTCTAATTACTGAAAACCTTTGAGAGTTTCCGAGGGCAACTCTGTATAAGAAATTAAGCCACTCACCTTGGCCTACATAGCTAGAATGCTATCAGCCAGGATTTAGGATGAAGGATTTTTGGATCCTTTTCCAGGGACCTTTGAGGCTGCCTAATTCAACCCCTTCTTTTTACAGATGAGGAATCCTGAGATCCAGAGAATTAAAACTGTAGCTTGCCCAAGTAACAAAAGTAGTAGTAATAACAGGCCGGATTGGAACCAAGGTCCTCTGACTCCAACTCCAGTATTCTTTCCACTGGTCTTCCTGACTAAGGATGACTCAATATTCACTTGCCAGCACTGCCCTAGAGCTATGGTTAAAAATCTAATCCAACTTTCCACCCAATGTAAAACAGTCTTGACATCACTGATAACTCCAGGTCATCCAGGCTCTTCTTGGTCATCTCCACTAACTGAGAGTTCACTATCTCAGTTTCCTCATCACCTCTTCCACTTTGAACAGACATAACTGTTAGCTATGAACACATCTCACTGTTTTCTCCTCTTCCGGGTCTTCAATCCCTCATTATTCTCACATTCCACTATCACACTGTAACTTCACTGCCTTCCCATTAAACAGTCTTGATCCTCTAATCAGTTATTTCAACAAAGAACTGTGGATTATTCTTGAATCCCTTTGCCCCTCTGTTCTCCTGCAATCTCCACCCTATTAAACCCCAGAATCCACATGCTCCCCTCCAGAAACTGAAACCACAGTGATTGAACTCATTATAAGTCCATGCAAGCTAACTTCAAATGGCCCCTTTCTGCTACATAGCAATTCTTTATTCACCCTCTCCACTGGCTGCATTCCTGTGCTACCTTCTCCAAATATGTTGTACTGTCTCCCTATGAAAAATATATATGTGTGTGTGTGTGTGTGTATATATATATATATATATGTGTGTATATATACATATGTAAAATTTTTAAAAAGCATGTTTGCTTCCCTCTTTTATCCCTTCAAGCTATCGTCCTCTTTCTCCTTCCCCTTCATTGCTAAAAGTTTTGAAAGGGTCATCTTCACTTGTAACTTGCACTTCCTCACCATTCACTCACTTTTTTTTTTTGGTATTTTTTTTACTTTTTGGTGAGGCAATCGGGGTTAAGTGACTTGCCCAGGGTCACACAGCTGATAAGTGTTAAGTGTCTGAGGCTGGATTTGAACTCAGGTTCTCCTAACTCCGAGGCCAGCGCGCTATTCACTGCACCACCTAGTTGCCCCTCACTCACTTTTTAAACTCTGCAGTCAGGCTTCCAATACTACCACTCTACTGTAACTGCCCTTGCCAAGGTCACCAATTACAGCTAAACCAAATAAACTTGTCTCTTAGACACTTTCATCATTCTTGACTATTCTGCAGCATTAGATACAACAAACAAGTTCTCAAATATATTGCTTTCTCCTTGTTCTACTACTTCTCTGATAATTCCTTCCAGGATTCTTTTACTAATGATCCTTCTCCCATTCCCTATGCTAAGTGTCCCACAGGATTGTCTGTGGCCCACTTCTCTTCTCCTCTTGTATTTCATTTGACAATTTTGTCAATTCTCATGGATTCAATTATCATTTCTATGCAGATGATTCTCAAATCTACTGAATAAGCCCTAAATGCTCTTCTGTTCTCCAGATTTGTTATCTCCAACTATCTTTTGGACATCTCAAACTGGATGACCCACAGATACTTTAAACTCAACATGTCCAAAACTGAGTTGGTGAAACTGATGAAAATGGGTGTTAAGTGATATGCCCAATACCACACAGCTATCCAGTGTCTGTGATTCAACTTTGAATTCAGGTCTTCCCAAAAAAATCTCCCCTACTTCCCAACGTTCCCCCTATTAGTGTTGAGGGTATCAGCATCCTCTTAGTCACCCAGGCTCACAATAAAGATATCATTCAGGACTCCTCACTCTCCTCACTGCCCATATCCAATACGTGGCCAAGGCCTGTCAATTTTACCTTTGCAGCATTTCTCCAGTATGCCTCTTTCTCTGCTCTGACACTGCCACAGCTCTGGTTGTGCAAGCCCTCATCTCCTCACACCTAGTCTACTACAACAGCCTGCTAGTTTATCTGCCTACCACAAGACTCTCTCCACTCCAAATCATATTACATTCAGCTGCTAACACGATCTTCCTAAAAGCACAGATCTGACCATATCACTCCTCACTACTCAGTAAACTATGTGGCTCCCTAACACCTCCAGGATCAAGTGTCAAATCCTACTTGGCATTCAAAGCCCTTGATAACCTGCATCCCGTCCCTACATTTACAGTCTTCTTATACCTTGTCCCACCCCCATGTACTCTTTAAACCAGTGACACTGACCTCCTTGCTAATACTCAAACAAGACATTGCATCTCCCAGTTTCAGGCATTTTCACTGGTAGGCCTTAATACCTGGAGAGCTCTCCCTCCTCATATTTGCTTCTTGGCTTCCCTGGCTTCCTTCAAGTCCCGGCTAAAATTCCACCATTACAGGAAGCCTTTCTTAATATCCTTTAATTCTAGTGCCTTCCTTCTGTTGATTATTTCTAATTTTTCCTGTATATACCTTGTTAGTATATAGTTGTTTTAATGTTGTTTCCCCTATTAGACTGTGAGCTCTTTGAAAACAATAATTTTTACCTTTCCTTGCTATCCCCAGTACTTAGCAGACTGCCTAGCACAAAGTGTTTAATTAATATTCAACTCCCTAAGGGATTTTTGACTCCCTAAGGGAGAATATCCCCCAAGACTTTGTCCTTAGTCTTTTTCTATTTCTACAATCTCTTTAGTGATCTCATCAAAGTATGTGACTTTATTATAGCTATGCAAATGACTCCAAAATCTATAAATCCAAACCCAATCTCTCCCCTGAGTTTGAGTCCCACTAACCCTATCTGCCTGCTAGACATGGCCTCCGGAATATCTTTGCAACATGTCAAATGAAACACATACCAAACAGAACTTATCATTTTGCCCCAAAAATCTACCCTTCCAAACAACTTCCCTACTTTTTATATTCTACTTTCATGCTCCTGATTACCCAGACTCAAAACTTCAATTATCTTTAACCCTTTCTTTTCTTTCTCTTTCTCTCTCTCTCTCTCTCTCTCTCTCTCTCTCTCTCTCTCTCTCTCTGTCTCTGATGTCCCAATATTTACTTTTTTTTTATTTTTAACATGTGTTTTTAAAACTTTGGGTTACAAATTTTCTCCCTCCCTCCCTACCCACCTCATTGAAAAGGCAAGCATCTCAATACAGATTATAGATATGTAGTCATGCAAAACACTTCCAGAGTAGTCATGCTGTGAAAAACTGTATTTCCCTTCATCCTATCCTACCCCTCATTTATTCTATTATCTCTTTTGACCCTGTCCCTCCTCAGAAGTGTTTGCTTTTGATTATCCCTTCCCCCAATCTGCCCTCCCCTCTATCAACCCCTTGCTCTTGTCCCCTTCCCCCCTTATTTTCCTGTAGGGTAAGATAGATTTCCATACCCCATTGTGTATGTTATTCCCTCCTTAAGCCAAATCCTATGAGAATAAGATTCACTCATTCCCTCTCACCTTCCCCCATTTCCCCTCCACTGTAAAAGTCTTTTCTTGTCTGTTTCATGTGAGATAATTTACCCTATTCTATTTCTCCCTTTCTCCTTCTCCCAGTATAATCCTCTCTCACCCCTTAATTTTATTTTCCGGATATCACTCCTTCATCTTCAACTCACCCTGTGCCCTCTATCTATCTGTACATATATATGATTTTTTTTCCCTCCCACTACCCTAATACTGACAAAGGACTCATGATTTACAAATATCATCTTTCCCTGCAGGAATGTAAACAGTTCCACCTTAATAAGTTTCTTATGATTTCTCTTTCCTGTTTACCACTTCCACATTTCACTTGAGTCTTGTATTTGAAAGTCACATTTTCTATTCAGCTCTGGTCTTTTCCTCAGGAATGCTTGAAAGTCCCTTATTATTTCATTGAATGAGCATTTTTTACCCTGAAGGATTATACTCACTTTTGCTGGGTAGGTGATTCTAGGTTGTAGTCCTATCTCCTTTGCCCTCTGGAATATCATACTCCATGCCCTCCAGCCTCTTAATGTAGAAGCAGCTAAATCTTGTGTTATCCTAATTGTGTTTCCACAATACTTGAACTGTTTCTTTCTGGCTGCTTGCAATATTTTCTCCTTGACCTGGGAACTCTGGAATTTGGCTACAATATTCCTAAGGGTTTTCCTTTGGGGATCTCTTGCAGGAGGTGATCGGTGGATTCTTTCAATTTCTATTTTGCCCTCTGGTTCTAAAATATCAGGGCAGTTTTCCTTGATCGTTTCTTGAAAGATGATGTCTAGGCTTTTTTTTTGATCATGGCTTTCAGATAGTCCAATAATTTTTAAATTCTCTCTCCTGGATCTATTTTCCAGGTCGGTTGTTTTTCCAATGAGATATTTCACATTCTCTTCTATCTTTTCATTCCTTCGGATTAGTGTTACAGTACCTTGATTTCTCAAATTGTCACTAGCTTCCAGTTGCTCCATTCTAATTTTTAAGGAAGTATTTTCTTCAGTAAGCTTTTGGACTTCCTTTTCCATTTGGTCAATTTTGCTTTTTAGGGCATTCTTCTCCCCACTGGCTGTTTGGATCTCTTTTGCCATTTGGGTTAGGCTATTTTTTAAGGTGTTATTTTCTTCAGTATTTTTTGGGGGTCTCCTTTAGCATCACTCTCAGTTTTTCCTCTACTTCTCTTACTTGCTTCTCAAAATCCTTTTTGAGCTCTTCCATGGCCTGGGATCAATTCATATTTTTCTTGGAGGCTTTGGACGTAGGAGCTTTGGTTTCGTTGTTTTCTTCTGGTTGTGTGTTTTGACCTTCTTTGTCACCAAAGATAATATAATCTGACTCTTTTCGCACTGCCTGCTCACAATCCCAGCCAATTATTTGAGTTATAAACTCTTTGTTAAGGTAGGGGTTTGCTTCCAGTGTGGAGAATGTACTGTCCCAAGCTTCAGGGGTTTTGTGCAGCTGTTTTCAGAGATACTTCTAGGGACCTGTAAACTTTCAGTTCTTCCAAGGTGTTATGATCAAGGGCGAGGTGTTTATTCCTTTCCTAGCCTGTGCTCTGGTCTATGAGCACTCTTTTCTGTCTTGGAACTGTGAGGAAGATTTCCTCTCCACAGCCACTACAAGTTCCACCATGCCAGCGCTCCTCCTCTCTCTAGGGCCGCTACCCAGAACTGTGACCCAGATCCACGCCCAGGCAAAGCAAGAGAATCCTGTACTAGCAGAGAGATCCCTGCAATCCCGCTCTGATCAGCCACTGGATTCCTCCTCAGTCTGTGCTCAGGAGGCAGCCACCACCCCGGAGCCAAGCTAGGAGAATGGGGCTGGAACCTCACCATGCTTCTCTCTCACCACCGCAGAAACAGACCTTCTAAGTTGTCTTTGGCGTTCATGGGTTGAGAAATCTAGAAACCGCCACAGCTGCCTGCGATTCAGTCACCCGAGGCCTGCTCCAGGTTTGCTGTGGCCTATGTGCCCACATCGAACTCCGCTCCTCTCCCAGACTGGAGCCATATAACTTTCTGATCAACCATCCAGGTTATCTTGGGCTGGAAATTTGTTTCACTCTGTCTTTTCGTGAGTTCTGCTGCTTTAGAATTTGTTTAGAGTCATTTTCTTATAGACATTTGGAGGGGTTTGGGGGAGAGCTCAAGCAAGTCATTGCTTTTGCTACGGCATCTTGGCTCCACCCCCCCCCCCCCACGGCGCCCCACTCACATTTAATCACTTGCTAACTCCTGACAACTCTACCTACATAGTTTCTCTTGAATCTGTCCCCTTCTCTTCACTTAAACTGCCATCACAATAAGTTCTAGCATTCATCACCTCTCACTGGCATCTGTGTCTCCAGAGTTCCTAACCAACATCCAAGATAAAGCATTAAATGATATGACAACAATGCTAAGTACAACAAAATGATCAAACTTGAGTAATTGAGGGCACAGAATCAGAACTGAAAGACTGGAACTAAGGATATAGAAGTCTCTGCTCTGTTCATATGAAAGTATATAAAAGAATCTGACCTTTAACTGCTAATTCTATCTAGAAAATATCTCTTATCTTTCTCTCCACTTGCACTAAGGACACCTATTTTAAGCCCACATCACATCTGAACTGAGTTACCGGTAGTACACTCCTAACTGGACAACTTGCCATGCATCTTTTTCCCTCTCCAAATTATCCTTCACACAGTATTTAAAATGACCCTCTTAATCCCACCATCCAACTCTGACTCAAAACTTTCAGTGACTCTATTTGTTTCCAGGAAAAAAATACAAAATCCTCAGTTTGGAATTTAAGGTCTTCCACAATTTAATTCCAATCTACTTTTACAACTTTACTTCATATTGCTCTCCTTTCCAACCATCCTGAACAATTAGTTTTTCCCTAAAATCAACCTGCCACTTCCATACATCCTTGAAGGCTAGTTCACATGCCTGGAATATACTTCCTCCTCATCGCACTCCCACAAGCACTCAGTTCAGATACTACCTCTTCCATGAAGCATTCCTTCATGCTCCTAAGACTTAAATTTGGACTTTCTCCACAAATGTTTTAGAGTACTTTGTCTAGATCCTTCTTTTGCTCCTCTCCCTGCCAACTTGTAATTGTCTGCCTCTGCCTCTCTCACACACACACGCATGCACGCACATGCTTTCCCTTCCCTTCCCCAATAAAATACAGTTATCCTTTCCACATTATGACTTTCCCCATCACGGTTTCAATATATTAATGGGTCAGCATGAAAAATTAAATGGGAATTTTGGGGACGTTTTAAAGAAGCTGCAAACAACACACGAAGGCCAGCAGATGACACAGAGTTTATGAACAAATACTTAAACCCAAATTTTACAATAAGGTACTGTAAATACCTCATAAAAGCAAAAAAAAAAATCCAGATTTCTTCTCTGGTATGAAGCTGGGGAGGGGTATCAAAAAATTTTACGCGGATTTTCCAGATGCGGGAAGGGGGGCACAAAACCTCTAAACCCCATCCCCATGTGGAAGGAATAACTGTACAAATAACTAAAGGCCATGGGATGTGTCCCTAGTACCTAGGACCATACTATGCACGTAGCTGAATACTTAGTAAATGTCTATTGCATGAATAGTTTAGTCAAAAATCTACCTAATTATTATAATGGTCCCAGATCTGCTCCCTGGACCTACAAAGAATATATGTAATACTACTTTCCAAATGATAACCCTTCAAATATTAGAAAACCAGTATCAGATCCCCATTATCTTTTCTTTTCCAAAATATTAGATTTAGAACTAAAAGGAAATTTAGAGATCATCTAATCCAATCAATCCATTTTGCTGATGAAGGAACTGAAGCACAAGACGAAATCTCCCATCATTCTCCCTTGGATCTGGAACACCATTTCAAAGCCTTCATGATTCTGGGCAATTTTTTTTTGACTACTTCCAGTTCACTAATCTCCCTTTTAAAATACAGTGTCTATAAAGGAGCAAGTGGCAGCTAGATGCCATACTGCACAGTGCCCAGCCTGGAGTCAGGAAGACTTATCTGCTTGAGTTCAACTCTGGCCTCAGACACTTACTATCTGTGTGACTCTGGGCAAGTCACTTATCCCTATTTGCCTCAGTTTCCTCAGTTTGAGAAAGAAATGGCAAACCACTACAGTATCTTTGCCAAGAAAACCCCAACTGGGGTCACAAAGAGTCAGACATGACTAAACAACATAATAGAACAAAAGCTCCAAATGTGATTGGACACGTGCAGAATACCAAGAACATTACATCCCTTGTCCAGACATTACATTTCTACTAATGCAAATTAAGACCACATTTGTTTCAGGAATTTAGGGGGTTTGGGTTTTTGTTGTTGTTCTTTTTTGATTGACTGGTTCATAATGAGACTGAAGTTAACCAATCTTAATATCATTTTTCAAATAAATATTATCAATCCTGATCTCTCTCATCCTAATTTTTGTAGTTCATCTTTTTTAATCAAACCATCAAAAATTATTTATTAGGTGTTTTACTATGTCTCAGGCATTGAGCTAGGTGCTGGCACAAAGACAGGCAAAAAGAATATAAAAAAGAAAGAAAAAAACACAAAAAGAGTTCCTGCCCTCAAGGAGCTTATATACTAATGGAGGAGACAATAAGTAAATAAATAGGTACATAAAGGATATATTCATAAGAGCAGGTGACCTTGGAGGTAAGGCTCAAATAGCTGCTCAAAGTACACTTACATTAACCTCTATTTAATCTCACTCTTCGGTTTAGGCCCATAGTGTCAACCTATGAAAATCTTTTTCAATCTTGACTATCATCTAATATGTTAATTATCCTTCCCAAATTTATATAATCCACAACTATGATATAAACATTCTTTCTATGTGCTCCCCCTGTGGTATCCCACTAAAGACCTCTATCTATGTTATCATCAATTTATTCATTACTATTCTTTGGGCATGATTGCTGAACAAGCCACAAGTCTTTCTAACTATCATATCATAAATCCAAATTACTACACCACATTCTCCAAAATATTGAGACTCTACTAAATGTCTTCCTGAAATTTAACTATATTAGGTCTACAATATTTATGTCACCTATTATAACAACAATCATATCCAGAGTGGCATGACATTTTTAGTGAGTTCATATTTTCATGCTTTCCTGTCATAACCATTTTCTTTGCTAAGAGATCACAAGTCATCAATTTTAAAATCTGATCTAGATTTTGCAGAGGATCAGCATCAGGCTACTGGGCCCAGGTTCTGAACCTAGAAATTTTGGAAACACTTCTGTGTGGTCTTCTGTCACCTCTCTAATTCTTCATGAATCTTCAAAAACTGCCTAGTTCTATGATTATATCTACAAATTCTTTGAGTACTCTGGAATGTAATTCTTCTGGGTGTGGAGACTTGAACTCACTTATACCATCTAAATGAGCTCATACAATCTCTCATACATACATCTTCAGTCCCCTCTTGACCATAATTACTTTAACCGTTTAAAAATTAGGTCATTTTTCACTGACAGAAGATAAAAGTAAAAGAAATTTTGAAAGAAAAAAGTATTAATACAAAATAAGATACTTTTTTAGCAATAAAAATTCTCTATGATTTACTGGTTTTTAAATACCACCACCACATATATAGAAAGAATTTCAAAATCAATTAACATGTTAGAGAAAAAGGGGAAAAATACATCAACCTCACCAGGGCCACTTTAATATATACATCAATACATAAAACCAAATTCGTATTGTGTATTTTCCCCTTCACAAGAAAAGACAGTTATGTTAAAATTTGTGTCATCTCTTTTCTATAAGGAAATAGGCAATGTAACCAAAATACAAAAAGTTGGGAAAACATCCTTATAAAAGGCCATATGTCCTCTTCCCTTTATCTTCTTCTAACTAAGTAAGACAGTAACAAAATAGGAGCACAAGACAAGCTAAAACTCAGTTACCTCCTACTTCGAGTTTTTCTTCCACTCAATTTTTCTGACCTTAAACCACCTTCCCATTTTGGACCTTCACTGTACTACACTACTAGCTCCAACATTGATCAATGAAAACATGCTTACATTTTTACAAGTCTTGCATTTTACACATATGGCTTAGCAAAAATATTTACTTAGCAATAGTTTTGATCAAGGCAGAAGCCATGAATATAATCACTTTCCATTCTCAAAACCGAAGTAACAAAGACTCATGGATTTAGATCTTGCTTTTTCCTGCTGATGTTCTATCTTTAGTTCTTTAATAGACTTGTTCTTGGATTGTAGAGAGAACACTGTCTAAATTTTAGAAAAGAAAACTGAAGTTTATTGTGTCTTATTCTGCTTTAAGGAAAAAATGGAAATAATGTGCAATACGTATTTTTCCTTTCTCCCTTACTAAAGTGCAAGCTTTATTAAGCATTTATGAAGTACTTACTATATTCCAGGCAGTGTGCTAAGCACATGGGACACAAAAAGAGGCAAAATAAAGTCATTGTTCTGACAATACCTTTATTTTGCACATGAGGAACTGAAGCCCAGAGATGTGAAAGAACATGCCCATGAGCACACAGTAGTGACAGACCTAGAACTAGAATCCTTGCCCCTGGTACAACATCCTTCCCTCTATACTCTTAATATTTAATTTGTAGAAAGGCAATAAAAATAGTAGACTGAAAAGAAACCTGGACTTGGAAGACAGATGGCCTGGCGTCATCCTGGCTCTATCACTTACTAGCTGTGTGATCTTGAACAAGTCATAAATTCTCATGCCTCATTCCCTCTTTTATAAAATAAGGATAATAATTTTTATTTCATAATACAACAACAGGATAACTTGCTTATCTCACAAGACTATGACATGGAATGCACTTTACAAATAGCAACACCCTCCCCATAAACCTTAGCCATTATTCCTTCCTCATAGACCCAGAGGAGGCCTTTACATAAACGTCTTGCACTAACTTTCAAAAGCAACTACTAACCACCCTGACACACTTTAAAAAGGTATATCTATTTCCATACCACTCAGAGGAGAATAACAGAACTACACTTCTCAGTTAAGATTTTTTTTAATTACTTGGAGGTGAGGGGTACAGGATGAGGGAGATGAAACTCATGATGTCTTGGCCAAAATAAGGAATCAGTAACTGTTGATGACTATATCAAAACAGTCAGAGCGGATAAAGGGAAACTGTATTCTGTGGGAACAATATTCTTTCAAACTTCCAAACAGCCCCAAGAAGAAAACTGGCATGAAGAAAACTCAGACATTGAGCAAAAAATAAAATAAAATAAAATAAAAAATTCTCTTGAATCCAGCAAATGGCTGCTTGAGGCATTCACAGCCACTTTCAAATGGAGAATTATCACTACTCCTCCCATATAAAATATGAGCATTCTACTGCATGTATCTTAGGCAATCCTATTTCTCAAACTGTGAAAAAGTCATTGTCTTAAGTATCATATGCACACATTATTTTATGCAGAACACTTAAAGACAAAAAACAATTGACAAGTAGAATGAATTTTTTTTTAATTCAGAGTAACTTCTAGGTTGAGGCAAAGTCAGCTAAATGAATGTCATCACAAAAGCCACCAAGAAAAAAGGTCAAATCTTTGGTGAGGATTCCACAGTCCAGTCATAATCGCCCACGCAATTTAAATTAGAAGATAGTACAAGGTATCCAGAACAGCACTTGGAAAAAAAAATGAATGAGATGAAAATGCAAATATCAGTAGTTCTCCATTACCCTGTCTGTTTCCTCAACTCTGAATGGAATGGTGGTGCAGCCTCAAGGTTATTGATTTTCTATGTATAACATTCATAAACATTTTCATTCTCAGAGCTGAGAGATGCACTAAAAGGTTCCTCAACTAGGTCAGGGGATCATAGAAAGCCTCTAGAGAACCCCAGGTCACTGATACCTCATCAAAAAATGTACTAGATTTCTGGCTCTTAGGTTATTACGTAAACTTTTAAAGAGAATAATCCATATCAATTAAGATTGCATTTTTAGAAAGTAAGTTCCTAGTATAATAAGTTCAGCGTTATTTATGAAATTATCTTTTAAATGAATGTGGACACTGGAAAGTTTATTATGTGACAGTGGGGATGATCACATTACTATTTTAATGAAAGGCTACATGGTATAATGAGATGCTCTCTGGACTTGTACTAAGAAATCTATGTTCAAATCATCCTTCTGCCACTCACCAGATAGGTGACAAGTTATTTAGCCCGCATGACCCTAACTTTTGTCATCCCCAAGATAATAACATAAATAAACTACCTACTTCACTGGGACACTCTGATTATCCAAAAAGACAATGTATATAAAAGTGTTTTTTAAACTGTGAAATGCTGTATAAAAGGCAAGACACTACAATATTTGCCCAAAGAATTTCTGATTTTTTTTTTTAACTCATCAAAGGGTACTTAATCTTCCCATAGAAACAGCAAGGTAGTGAAGCAGATAAGAGCAGCTAGGCTTGAAGTCAGGAAGACCTGAGTTCAGACACTTACTTGCTGTGTGCCCCTAGGCAAATCACTTAACCCTATCTGCCTCATTTTCCTCAACTGTAAAATAGGGAAAATAACAGCATTTACCTCAGAAATGTGGTATCAAATTACATATATACATATATATATGTGTGTGTGTGTGTATATGGAGAGAGGGAGAGAGAGAGAGGAAAGACAGTGTGTGCTTAAGGCACAGTGACTCACACATGTTGCTGTTCAGTAGTTCAGTCCCGGCCAACTCTTCATCACCTTGTGGACCATACTGTCCATGGGGTTTTCTTGGCAAAGGTACTGGAATGGTTTGCCATCTCCTTCTCCCGTGGATTAAGGCAAACAGGTTAAATGACTTGCCCAAGGTCACACAGCTAGTAAATGTCTGAGGCCAGATTTGAACTCAGGTCTTCTTGATTCCAGATTCAGCACTCTGTTCACTAAGCCACCTAACTGCCTCCTACCTGGCACAGAGTAGGTATTTAATAAATGCTTTTTTTCCTTCCTTCAAAATATTTTTAAAATTCAATTTTATTTTAAAAGAGGTCCCCACCCTCACAGAACTTATAATCTAGTTAGGATGATACAATACACAAATAACTACAGTACAGAAAAAAGAATGATAAATTCAGTCAGCATCAATTTGATCCTACCAATTTTACTAGCTCTTGTCCTGAATTCCTCCTACCCTTCTAGTTAAACTCCTTGAGAAAGCCATCTACAGTAAGTGTCTTCACTTCCTCTCCTCTCACTCTCTTCCAAACTCTCTACAATCAGGCTTCTGACCTCATCATTCAACTGAAACTGCTCTCTCCAAAGTTACCAATGGTGTATTAATTACCAAATCTACTGGTCTTTTTTTTTTCAGTCCTGATCCTCCTTGACTTCTCCACAACATGTGACATTGCCAATCAATCACTTTTTCCTTCTGGATACTCTCTCCTTTCTAAGTTTGTGTGACACTCTCTTTCCTGGTTCTCTTCCCACCTATCAGACTGTTCTTTTTCAGTCTTCTGGTTCCTCATCCATGTCATGTCCTAAAACAGTGGGTATGTCCCAAGGCTTGGACCTATGCTCCTTTCTCTTTTCATTCTATACTGCCTCACTTGGTGATCTCATCAGCTCCCATGAGTTCAAATATCTCTATGCAGATTCCCAGAAGTACATATCCAGCCCCAGTCTCTCCACTGAGCAATAGTCAACACATCTTCAATTACCTCTTCGACAAATAAAACTGGATATGCTGTAGGCATTCTCAAACTCAACAAGTCCACACTGAAACTTAATACCTTTCTCCTCAAACCCTCTCTCCCCACTTCAGAATTTCTCTATCACTGTCAAGGACACCATCATCCTCCCAGTCATCCAGGCTCACAATCTCAGTATCATCCTTGACTACTTATTCATTCTTACCTCACATATGCAATCCATTTTCAAATTCTGTCATTCCTACCTTAACAATATCTACCATATATATCTCTTCCTCCCTGGTCATTTAACCAAAGCCCTAGTTCAGGCCCTCATCACCTTTCTTCTGTACTACTACAAGAGCCTTCTAATGGGTCTACCTGCTAAATCTCTCTCCACTCCAATTCATCCTCCACTCAGCTGCCAAGGTGATTTTTACAAAGCACAGTTCTAGCCATATCACCCTGTTCAAGGGGCTCCAGTGATTCCCTATTATCTTAAAGATCAAATGTAAACTCTGTTTGAAATTTAAAATTCTTTTTAACTTGTCCCATTCCTATCTTTCCAATGCTATTACACCTTCCTTACCCCCTTCATGTACTCTATGATTCAATGACACTGTGTGGCCTACCTGAAGTTCCTCAAATAAAACACTCCATTTCCAGTCTCCTTGCCTTTGCATTGACTCTCCATTATGCCTGGAATGCTCTGCACCCTCACGTCCACCTCTTAAAATCCCCTAGCTTCCTTCATGTTTCAGTTCAAATTCTACCTTCTTTCAGGATACCTTTTCAGGTCCCTCCAGCTCTTAACGCTTTCCCCTTTCAGATGACTTTCATATCATATGTGTGTGCATCTTACTTGTATTTATGTATTAAAATGTTGCCTAACTCAGTAGACTATATGGTCTTTGAGAGCAGATGGATGGGTTTCCTTTGGATGGGTTTTTTTGCCTTTGTATCTCCTATGCTTACACAGTGCCTGGCACATAGTAAGTGCTTAATAAATGCTTGCTGACTGATTTCACTGGAGTGACATCCAAGTGAGACTTTAAAAGCTGGACAGGAATTAAATTGGTAAAGAATTCAACCTCTCACTAAAAGAATAACAATTTTCCAATATGTCCATGGAAATGGTTAGGAAGAAGAATTAATCAACTGTTTGTTCATTTTCTCTCCTTTTCTCCTTCCCTCCCTTTCTTCCCTCTCTTTCTCACTCTCAATGATGTAAGGAAGTCTCCTCATCAATGAAGATATGAAACTAAGCTATAACTTAGAGACTTGGAGAGTTGCCTGAAACAAGGACAGGTCAAATGACTTTCCCATGGTCACATAGCTTGCTGTTGTTTGTCCTTCTTTCTAGAAGATAACCATGACATCAGGGAGGCGATGCCATGACATGAAAGTGAATTGGATTTAAGTGAGGGAGGGTGCCTCCAGAGCCATCTGGGTCCAGTGGCAACATATAAATCAGGATGACTGGAAATAGCCCTGACACACAGCTTGTATGTTTCATGGAGAACTTGAACCCAGGTCCTCTTGATTTCAAAATCAGTCCAGAAGAAAGACTGCTATATTTGAGAGTTCAAATCAAGGTATGCTTACAAATGTTTAACAACTGGCTCTCAAAAAAAAAGTACCGACACACTTTCAATTTTAATCTGTATTATTAACATTTTTTCTAGCACTCCAGTCTAGACAATCAACAAAACAATGTTAAAAAAAAAAAAAACTTAAACCCTAATTTGTAGCATTTGCTGATTTCCAATGTTTAAAATGAAAATTTAACAATCAGCTTACAAGTTTCAAGCTGGCTCCGGGACAACCCTGATTCAAATCCTCCCTCTGCCTGTATGACCTTAGGCAAGTCACTTAACCAATATGTGCCTCAGTTTCCACATCTGTAAAATTAGGGAGTTGGACTAGCTGGCCTCTAAGGTTCCTTCCAGCACTAAATCTGTAACGGTTTGATCTCTTTTCCAGCCTATCAACTGCTATTTACACTAAAAATGGGAGGGGGGAGGCATAGTACTTAGCTGAACTGAACATTTAGGACAGATATTCAGAAGAATATTCTATGAAAATTGTTAAATACTGCTCATTACCAAAATAAGCAAGAATGTATTTTTTTAAGAGCAGAGAAAACAACCATTTGCTGCCCTATCCTGAGTGGATATCTCAATTTAGTTCATTATACATAATTCTATGACCTCCTCAGCAATGGTTTAATCCAACCAGCCAAGTCCACGGTAGTCACTCTTTCTCACAAATGAAAAAATTAATCTTCCTAAAACACAGTTTGGACCATGTCACTCTCTCATTCAAAAACTTCCAGGGCCTCCCTTGCACTTGTAGGATAACACATAAAACTCTAGAACCCAGCATTTAAAAAACCCCACACTCTTACTTGGGTGTATCCTTCCAGTCTACTACACCTCTATCTGGATACATGTTGTATCTTTTTAGAAGAAGTAAGTTCTTAAGAAAGGGATTGTTTTTATGTCGTTTCCTTTATACTCCAATGAGGCTGTAATCTCTTTCATGTAGGTATGCCTTCCATATGCACAGCTTTCAGCCTATGCCTTCTCCATTCATTTATTAAGCCCCTAATTTGTATACCTTATAGGCACTTGATAAAGTCTTCCTAAATGGAATTTCATTCTCACATTCCCAGATAAATGATTCATCTTTGCATTACAACTCCTAGAAAACAACCCTTTACGTGGAGTAATGAAAGGTTCAGCTAAAAGAAACTGGAAGCAATATTTATCTTCCTGTCAAGTTGAGAAGCAATCCATCCTACCTCCTTGTCTTAGAAAGGCAATACGCGATAGTGGACAGACCCCTGGACTTGGAATAGACTAGGTGGATTCAAATTCCAGCTCTGCTTCTGAGTAATCGTGAGCAAGTCACCTCTGTTTTCTAAATCAGAACCTTTCCCTTTAAAATAGGATCAAGGGCAGTTAAGGAAAGGGAATCCTGATATTTGCTAAGATCCCTCCTAGCCTAAAACTCTAGAACAACTGTTATATAGCTAAAGAAAGATACTTTGGCACTTGCATAAGAGTAAAAATGGGCACAGGAACAGATCCTTGTTTAGAGAATCCTTCACCTCTGAATAAACTGTGAGTTGAGATCCACATTACCAAATGTCATTTATTTAGTCCATTCTGATCTGGTTTTCTCTCATGAAGCGCATATCAAGCCTAAGGTACCAAGAATTAAATTATCCCTCTGTGCCCTTAAAAAAAAAAAGTACGTTTCTAATACAGCACCCTGACAAGAAGCTATGTATTGCCCTATGGATAACTTTGTAGAACTCAAAGTATAATCAAAGCTAAAGGCTCAGATGTCCATTCTGGTTCTCTCTCACTAGTAAATTTGGTGTTATAACAAGCCCTTTGGCTCCAACCTTACAGCATGAACCTGTCTTAAAACTACATATAAAATATATCACACTGAAGAGGGAACCAAAGGAAAAAAGTGTCAGTATTCCCAGTGAATGGAAAAACTCCTCAGCAATGTAGCCTAACAACTTTATTAGATAAAAATTTGCAACATTTAAACCATCAATTGCTCAGTTATTTCCTAGTGTGGGGATGGTGAGGGAACAAGTAAGCATCTAAATTCAAGCTTATAAAAGTTAATTGCTGTTCTGCCACTAGGATATGTTTAATACTGAAAACAAGCTAATTTTAGGCATTTCCTATATGTTCTCAAGGGCTTTTCAGTCAGTACCTAAGAGACTGCAGAAACTGGTGTATCAGACGCAGACAAGTCAAAAGAAGAAAGATACAAACAATCACAATAATCAAATAAAGAGAAGCAAAACAAGGAAAAAAAATTTAAAGAACAAAAAGCATCATGTTTCTAGGCTTTGGTACACTAAAGTTCTGAAGACATTCAGAAAAATCTCAAGGAGAAAGTTTAGCATATGTGCCCAGGAGCTTTTCTTGGATCAAACTGGGGAGGTGAAAAATGCTTCAGGGACCATTGTCCCCCCTCCTTTTGCCCAATGCAATCCCCTTTTTCCTCCTTCAAAACTGAGGCCTGAGCTGGGTTAGGTGCAGTGGAAACTGAGAAACACACAGAATAATTCACCAACTGCTGCCCACATAGAAGCTGTCTCACTTCTTTTCAAATTATTTCAACAGTAAAACATAAGTGAGGGAGAAAAACAGAATTTCAGGAAAGACTGCACTGAAAATAAAGGAGCTACAATAAAACTTCTGGGTACCATGGTGACATGACCACAGAGACGTGCCAAGCTCTGTTCTATTAGACAAGGATCACAGAATCACAGAATTACAACATCTCAGAATCGGAAAGGACCTCTAAGGTCACCTAGTCGTGCCTACACGTGAACAATAGTGCAAGAGAGAAAAATCTGCTTCCAACCATTGCTGGACACAGAATTTTTGCCACTAACAAATGATATTTATCTTAGGCTTCACAAAAACTTGGATGCTAAGTAAACACATACTTTAACCCAACCTGATAATGTTTGTATTTGCTCTATATCTGTGACTTTACTGGCATAGTGAATTCCCAGGGCAAAAACTCTCTGTACCAATTCATCATCTGCAACATCATCATCATCATCATCATCATCATCGTAACAGTAGCTAAAATTTATATAGTGCCCAATATGCTGTAAGGTCTGTGCTAGCTAAGCTTTTTGTCTAAATATTATTTCATCTGATCCAACAACTTTGGAAGGTAGTATCCTTATTATTCCCATTTTACAGCTAAAGAAACTGAGGCAAAGATGAAATGACTTGCCCAGGGACATATCACTAGTAAATGTCTGAGGACAAATTTGAATTCAGACCTTCCTAACTCCAGGCCCAGTGCTCTAGCTGCCTCTAATACAACCTGATAACTGCATTGCCTGGGAGACTGAAATAACAGGTGACTTGCCCAGGGTCACACAGCTAGCATGGACCAAAGACAGAATTGGACCAAGGTCTTCCAGACCAGTTTTCTACCCACTATGTCATCTCAATTTTCTACTCTCTATGCCATATTGTCTGTCCTACACATATGCACACATATGTTTGTATATATGTATCTATGAACATATATATTAAGTAATAATTTCTCAACAACATTCCAAGATTATCTAATCTCAAAGTCTTGTTCATGTAATAGAAAGAGTGCTGGATTTCTTATAGACAGGAAAGATTCAGGTTCTTATCCTACATCTGATACTTAAGAGCTATATGATCTTGGGATCTTCTGAACTTCAGTTTCCTATTTTATAATATGAGCATAATAATACCTATATTTCACAATAGTGTTAAGAGGATCAAATGAAGTAATATCTGTACAGCCCTTCACATAATTTAATGGTGCTATACAGATGTCAATTATTCTTTTTTTTAATACAATTATCATTCTTTTCGCAAGATTTCCTTTAAGGATCCAATGACTGGAACCCTCAAAAACACTAGTGAGTACTATAGACTCATTATGACTCATTATGTTCTTATCATTATCAAAAGCTATAAAAACACAGTAAAGGATAACAACTTTTATATTTTGAACAACTTCTGAATCCCTCTCACATGCCTACAGAATAAAGGCTGAACTCCTTCGCCTATCATTCAAGGTCTTCTACAATCTGGACTAATCCTACCGTCCCAGAAGCAACTCTAGATGAACCATCTGGGATTGTTCAATTCCTACTTCTGACATTTACTAGCTATAGGACTAAAGGCAAGTCATTCCACCCTGTGATTCAGATTCTTCATTTGTAAAACACAAATCTGTAGTATTTACCTAAGGGTTAAGGTTCAAATGTGATAATGTATATTAAACAATGTGAAAACCTAAAGGCACTATATGTCAGTTAATAATCAAAACAGTATCATCTCTTTTAAATCCTTAACAAATTCTCTTCTTTAGGCAGATTAGTTTGTATGTGACTTGCATTCCAGCCTCATACCTTCTGCATTCTACTCAAGCTATACCCCCTGCCTAGAATTCCATTACAACCTCCTCCTCTCCAACTCTCTAAATTCTACACCCATCCCTCAAATTCCAGTGAACACCCTCTTTTCTACGAAGCCTTTCAGTTCAATTCAGACTCTACATTCTGTATTCTTACCCCCAACTACCTGGCATAATACCTGGCTTAGTAGGTGCTTAACCAATGTTAGCTGATTTACTGTTGATTGTAGCACTTATTAAGAATCTACGATGAGCCAGGAATTGTGCTCAGAGACAGGCTACAAAGACAAAAATATGAGTTCCCCTTAATGAGGTGATATTTTCGTGGAGGAATATAATGAGTATACAAATTACTGAATTTAACACAACTGACAGATGGAGAGAGCACTACTAACAATTAGGGAGACCAGAAGGATCCATTGGAGCTCAGTCCTGAAGAGAAGTAAGAATGCTGAGAGGCAAAGACAAAAAACAAGTACATACCAAATACAGGGGATAATTTGTGTGAATACACCAAGGCAAGGAACACAACATGCAGCTCAAAGGAAAGCTAGTCATCTGGTCTGACTGAAAGAGTACATGGGAGAGGAATGAGAAATAAGGTTACAGAGGTAAGATGGGAGCTCATGAGGAGCCTCATGAGCAACCCTCAACTGCCAAGTTGAAGATTTTGTGTTTTACCCCAAGACAATAAATGGGGAACCATAAAAATTGTTCGAGCAAAAGAATAATATGGTTAGATCTGAGCCTCAGGAAAATTATTTTAGCAACTTTTTGGAGAAAGGGTTGACAAGGGGACAGAATAGAAGTAAGGAACCAATTAGAAGGAAATTGCAATACTCCATGTAAGATGTGATGAGGGCCCTAGTGGATGTAAAAGGAGAAGTGACACATGCAAGAAATGTTGTGGAGGGGTACCTAGGTGGCGCATTGGATAGAGCACTGGCCCTGAAATCAGCAGGACCTGAGTTCAAATCCGGCCTCGGACCAAACACTTGACACTTACTAGCTGTGTGACCCTAGGCAAGTCACTTAACCCCAACTGCCTTTAAAAAAAAAAAAGGGAAATGTTGTGGAGACAGAATCCACAAGACAGACTACTAATGGACATGGTAGGGGAAGGACAAATATTGAAGAATAGCAGTAGCTAACATTTATATAGTTCTTTAAGGTTTACAAAGAGTTTTAAACACATTACCTTATTTAATAATCCTGACTTATTTATTATCCTTATCCAGATAAGGAAATTGTGATATAGATCACCTAAGTGACTTGTTCACAATCACAAAATTAATAACTACTGAAGGTAGGCTTTTTTGAACCCAGGTCTCTCTTGACTCCAAGTCTACTGGTCTGTTTCAAATACAGGATGCTACATCTCCTTGGACATTGTAAACCTATGTGACTAGGACAGGGGTGGGGAACCTGTGGCGTGGAGGCCACATGTGGCCCTCTAGGTCCTCAATTGTAGCCCTTTGACTGAATGCAAACTTCAAGAAGCCTCCAGGCCGCAGGGTCCCCACCCATGGAGTAGGAAAATAGTGAGGATGGCTTACCAGAAATGGGTAGATTTAGAAGAAGATATGGTTTAGAGAGAAAGAAAAATGAGTTGTTTTTGGATATGCTGAGTTTTGAAAACTGACAGAACATTTAGGTGATGCCCAGTCAACAGTTGGAGATGTGGAACTGAGGTTGAATAAATTTGGGAGCCATCTTCATAAAGAAGATAACTGAATTCATAGACATGAATGAGATCTGAATTCATAGACATGAATGAGATCACAAAGGAAGAGAGTGGAGATGGGAAAAGGAAAGCAGGTTCCAGACAGAAGCTTAGGAGCAGAAAATGATAGTGATCCCACTAGTGAGTCTGAGAAGGAATGGTAAGATAGGGAATGGAACTGGGAGGCAGAAGGGCCTCAGAAACCAAAGGAAAAAAGAGGATCCAGGGGAAAGGAATAGAACTCAAAAGCAGCAGAAGAAAATAACAGCCAGATTGCAAAGTTTGAAAAGTGAGTGGGATATGAGAAAGTAAACAAAGAGTAGACAAATCTTTCAAGGAATATGGTAGAGAAAAGGAGGAGAGATCAAATACAACAGCTTGAGATGATGAATCAAGTGAAAAGTTTGGCGGTTTTGTTCCTTTTTTCTTTTTTAAAGGAATTAGGTTTGTTTAAAGGCATTGAGTAAGGAACTATCAGAGAGGGAAAGAATGAGAGAGAAGAAATGATCAATGGTTCAAACTCCCAAAGGTGACAGTAGAAGATAGCATCTAGGTACAAGTAGAGGTTTTGACCTTGGAAAGGAGAAAGGTCACCTCTTTCTCACAAAATAAAGCAAAGAAGTCATTTGAAGGAAGTAGCAGAGAGTTTTGAGTACAGAGTGGGGGAGATTAAGGAATACACAAAAGCTGACCCCTATTTCCTCAAAAAGATATGAAATCAGATCATCTGCTGAGAGTGATGGGGTCTTAAAGAAAGAAAAGTCTGATAAAGCATAATAATTAGGGAAGAATAAAAGTGTTGCCATGCAGCAGAATAGTAAGGACCCATCTAAAACTGGATAACACATATTTGTAGAGGAACTTGTCTCTAAAGAATACTTCCCTCCCTTCCGAGTAGGCAGCACCTTAAGTGTTGGTGGCTGGGGCAGAAAGAGAATCCTTGCACACTACCCTAACCCACACCAATCTCTCCAGTCTCTAAATTCCTAGGGCACTTACTGTCTCTACCTCTCATCTTGTACTTTTTATATACTGCTTTTTATTTTGGTCAATATCCATATGAACTTGTTTTCTCTTTCCAACGAGATTAGCAACTAGTAGGTATCAATTAATATTGATTTGAATATATTTGATATTCTTCCAAGAATATTGATATATGCTGTGAATTACCACCATATTCCCACCACCTTAAAAAATAACTACTCCAGACAGGGACTGTCTTTTGCCTTTCTTTGTATACTGAGCCAAGGCACAACAATTGGCACATAGTCGGCCCTTAATAAATGCTTATGGATGAACTCTCTTTTAAGTTTGGTTTTTTTTTTTGAAAAATAATAAGCTGTTATCAAGTTAGTTTTACTACAATAAAACATTATTTAAAAGTATAACTATATAAGTTAAAGATGCACAAGTACAAAAAAAACTCTCATACTAAGACAAACTCAAAGGAGAAAAAGACAGCATATTTCAAAATATCATGTATAAATATGCTTCATTTTAGGAAAATTTAGTATGCAAAACACAAAAATGATAATGTAAAAAATGATCCTCTAATAGCTCACATTTATGTGTGATTTTAAAGCTTATACATTGCGCCTTCCTCACAAAAATCCTGTGATGTAGATAAGGCAAGCAATATTATCCCCACCTTAAAAGATAAGTAAACTAAGTCTTAGAGAGGTCCAGTGACTTGCTCAGGTTAGGATGACTCAAAGACCACAAGCTATCTTCAGTTTACAAAAAGGTTTACAAAAAAGTTCACTTTGCAAAAAGATTTGACAATAGAATTCCTTTATCTGGTCAATCCCCTTACGAAATTTTGAATAAGATTTGAGTCTTAAAAATTCAATAAATATACATCTTTCGGCAATGCATATTGCATAAAGAAAGGCATACTTGAATCCCATCCATAAAAATGAAACTTTTTTTTTTAAAGCAGAAAAAAGATAAACCTCTAAAGGTCACCTTGAACATAAAAATCTAAAATTCACTATTCTTAAATGAATATATCCAAACTAAAAATAAAAGCATATCCACCAAATATAAGGCTACTGAAAATCCATTTTAGTAAAATCATTTTTCCAGTCCTATTAAAACTAAAACACAGATATCTAAGAACAAAAACAAATAAGAGGGACCCCCTACTGCCAAATAAATAAATAAAATAATTATCTTCAAAGCAGCACTGGCTATCTAATGAAGGGACAAAAACTATTTTAAAAAAACAGCTTCTCAAAGCAACAACATTTTTGCATGTCTAAAAAAGAATTAAACTAGAACAAATAGGGAGACAACAGTATGGTCTATGTTAAGCCAATAACAAAGAAACCCCTTAGTTCAGTAAAACAAAGTCTGGTCAAATCCCCATTTTTTACAAAGCAGCATGAAGATCCTTTCACAATGGTTTAAACTGTATTTATAGTAACAGAGTGAAGACTTGAGATAAAAGTCAAAAGGATTAAAGTCAAAGCCCTAGCTATACATAAGTCATGGTTTTGATTTTTATCCCCATTGTAGTCTACAAATATTAAGACAGAAGATACTTCCATGTGATTGTGTGATCCACAGAGACTATCCAGCCTTAGAAGAACAGATAAAGCAGATGAAAATGCATCTGGTTTGGGGGCAGACTGCCATATTAAATGAAAATGCGCAAAGTAACAACTGCAACTGCAGAATGCTGTGGGGGAGGGGGTTACCAAAGATGAATTTTTCAAACTGATTTAGTGCACAAAGCAGAAAACCTGTTCTGTTACTGTTTTAAAATAGCAGACTGCTAATGGCCAATACATTTCTTAAATTACATTGGCCTGTAATGAAAAAACTATCATCATTTCTCCTTCCTTGTGCTGAGTAAAAATGTTTACCCCTCTAAATTTACACATACGGATACACATATACACATACAAACAGTCACTATGAGAACATTATTAGACTGACAGAGGAAAAATGTTATTACTTGATAACCAGTAATTGACAATATATCGAAAAGAAAACCCCCAGAGGTACCTCACAGTATGTAGCTTCTGAGACATTATAATTTGCTTGAGAGGGAAGAAAAGAGAAATTCTATAGCTTTCTGACAAGCTTTTAACTACTCCATAATTTTACTTTTTCCATAGTTTTTTTAAGAATGGAAAGCAAGTTGTATATTTAGACAAAAATGCATGAATTTTGTTTTTTAATGTTTACAACAAGCTCTAGGTCACATTTCTATAAATCTATTCATTGTTTGCCAATTGCTTGTATCTTCTCCCTTCCACTCCCCAAAGATTTTAAAACAAAAGTTATTCTCAATATATTCATTTATATAGTCTGTCCTCCAAAGCAAATCATATTGGGTTGTTTGTGTTTCTCCTGTCATGAAACATTACTTTTAAAACCAAATAACTAGTTATCCAGTTGGGTGAAAGAACAAAAACTCCTTCAAAAGAGTCAACAAAAGGAAATTAAAATATGTAACAAAAATATTTCTTCTATCAGAAGTACAAAAGGGGAAAGTCTTTCTTCACAACTACAAATTAATTCTACTATTTATTTCTAACAGTCAAAATGGTTTATTTACCATGTAAAATCTAGCAGAAGGTACAGTTCATATGTAAGCATGAAACAAGAAGAAAATGCTACTTTAACAAACAACCAAATTTCCCCCTTTCAATCTCAAAATAATTGTGAACTTGCGACATGTCAATTTCCTAAAAAAACTTCTAAATATAAAAGCCAATAAAATTACTTGCTGTTTTATTCTATATTTTATATCAAATGTCACATTTTGAACACACACATTCACAAAAGTATCAGGGGAAAAACTTGTACCAAATTGAAAAATTGCCATATCTACTAGGTTCAATATGTCTGGTAAAAATACAGACATCTGGTCTATCATTAATTCTTTTGTGTTGTTGATTCCCAGTGTGTCTATTACCAGCAACGAACTTTGCAAGGAAAAAATTCAACTCTCAGAAAAGAACTGTGATTTGGACATTAATTTCAAGACTTTAATTATGATATCCATTACAATTAGATCAAATAATAGGAGTAACACAGCTACCAAAATGGAAAAATTTACTCATTGCATATTAATGTCTACTATAAGATCTTATAAAAATAAATTTATTTACTATTCAAGAGATATTTCTGAACAGGCATATACAGCTAACTTGTGCTCATAATTTTAGAGTATGTATCAATCACATCATTGTTTACTTGAAAATGCATTTGGGTTTTACAATAAGACTTTATTGTTATTCCAAGAAAATGAAATAATGAATCACATGATCCTTTAAACAATATTAAACTATGATTTAATGGCCAAGAGAATTGTGAGTACTATACTATCCTCAGCCCCAAAATCACCCCAAAATCTACAATCTGAGATCAACTTGAAAGTTACTGCTTACACAGACTAAGTTTCCTCTCCTATCAAATCCATCCACAGACAATGTCAATTAAGTCAATTACAGTTGAGGGAAGAAATAGCACTGTATACAATATTGTCAAATAAAGTCAGGACAGAAAAAAAGACCTGAAGACAACAATTACCACTATATTACGGCTATATTTAAACCATACAATCTGACTCCTGGAGTGGGGTGGGGTAGGGAGCAATAAAGGCCTCTTCCTATATGCCTTTACTAGAATCAAAGGCACTGGAGATACATAATGGCTCCTTCAACCACAAAATATCTACAATTTATATAAACGCTCTGCATACACAAAAGGTAAGTATTTAAAATCTCAAAATTAACTGAGGCTATTAAGTGAAATCATTTTTGCAAAAACTCCATAGTGTATTTGGGGTGTGTGTTCCGATTTTTGTTTTTGTTTTTCTTCAATTTATAACAGCAACTAAACTTTGTGGACATGTAATTTATGTAGTTGAACTAGAGAAAGGCTAAGTCCCACGAGACACACACTGTACAGAAATATCCTTTCAAAGAGAGAATGAGTTTCACAGCTTTCCTTTAAAAGAAAAAACAAACGCACCAAACCAAATGATTGTGCCGCTGGTGCTGCTAGAAACACATCTACTATAGCCACATTCTTTCAATAATCAAAACACAAGATCGTAAAGGTTACAGAGGGACCAAAAAAGGAAAAAAACCGCCAACCACCGGCTGCAAAAACCTAACTATAAAACACACCTATCTGGATGGTCTTTAAAACTATCCACCGAAACTGACCCTGACCCAACTTCTCGGGACACACACTGTACACACGTGCACAAAATGTACATGAAGGCATGGAACTGAAGCACAATGCCCCTAAACACACACATACTGTACACCTCCACACGAAGTATGCAGACATGATAACACAGGACACGGTACACATGCACTCAATGTCCCCACACGCATGCATACCCTATACACATACCGGATACACGGCACGCAAGTGTCCGTGTCGGTACTACACACACCATGCATGCATGTGCGATGTATGGACACGCAGCCTGTACATACATACGTCCAAGGCAGACTGTGCACACGAAGAGAGTTATTGATGAAATTCCAGGGGGTGGAGGGGAGGGAGAGGGAGTGGTAATTGCCACACAAAGGTCTGGCGAGCGGCAGAGGGGAAGTGGAGAGGGGCGAGTAATAAGCGAGTAGATACAGTCACCAAAGCATAGAAAGCAAACCCCCGGAGGAGCGGGGGGAACAGAGGAGAAGTGTCCCGGGCCGGGCCGTGGGGGTGGTCGGGGGTGTCGGTGGCTGGCGCTGGGAAGGAAGGGGGGGACTCCCGTGAGATCGACCACTGGCCCCTCCACGCGCGCGCAAGCACACTCACACTCACATACACACTCGGTTACACACTCCCTTACACACTCACCCCCACCCCCCACCCTCCCAGCGATCTTGATCCTGGAGAATAACAAAGACCCCCCCCCCCACCCCAAGAGGCTGAAGCTGAGGCTGAGGCTGGGGCCGGAGCCCGGGGCCGGCGGGACCCGGCGGACTGGGGTCTGTACGTACCAGGCGGGCAGCTTCGGCCCAGGTGCGGTCCTTCTTCTTCCTCTTGTCTTTCATGTTTGCATCTCATTGATGGTTCTGATTGTGACGTGGGGGATTCCACGGGGTGCTCGGGGCTCGAGCGCGGAGACAATGACCCAGTGACCCGGTGACCCGCACACGCACACCACACACACACACATACACACACCACACACGCACGCACGCACACCCACACTGCGGGGGGGAGGGCCGGGGTGGGGAGGGAGCGGGGCAGAGCTCTAGCGGGCGGGAGGCGCGTGAGGGAGCGAGGCCGGGAGGGCGGGGGCGCCGGCGCCGGGGCCGGGCTGGCTCGCGCACCGCGGCCGCGGCGGCAGCGGCAGCGGCAGCGGCAGCACCGGCGGCGGCGGCGCCTGTGACAGCTCCGAGGATGCTCGCACGGCTCACAACAATACACTCTGACGTCACGGGGAATGGCGACCGAACATAACACACACTCGCACACGCTCACGCGCGCGGGCATATACACTCGCTCATTCACTCCCTCACGCGAACCAGCCCACAGACACATCAGTGCGTGCCTCAGGAATCCGGCAAAAGGACGCGCCGAGTGCCCCCACCCCCCCCAACCCTCGCGAGACCCTCGTTCACCAAACTCCCACCCTAAACATCCCCCTCCCCTCCAAAAAAACCACAGACTGCCTCCCAGCAGTCTGTGCGCCCTGTAGCCCACCGACAGCCCCCCACGGAAGACCCGTCCAAACTGCCCCGTCCTATACAGCTTGCCCAAATACACCCCCTTCACTAATCATTTAAAACTATCTGTAAAAGAATTAAAAAATAAAAGCAAAACTCTCCCTGTGGCTGCTCTGTGCGCTGTGGCTTTTCTGAGGAAAGAGGAATATGAAAAGTTGATCACCAACAATGCAAAGAAAAATGTATGCGCGCGCGCTCGCGTGTGTGTGTGTGTGTATGTATTTGTATATATACACACAATATGACGCTACACTCAAACCATTTTAGAACACAATTTACTACTTTCTGAACTCATTTGAAAAGTACAGTAAAATATATTCATAATTATATAGAGCGTTTTTAAGGCTAAAGAAAGCGTATCTACTTTTCAAATTGATTTTTTTTTCCAGAAGAAGTGTTCTTATGTGTTTTTGGTTGAACTAGACCTGACATGCAAAGCTCTCTAGGTTTATTTAAAATCTTTCAACTTCTTTTATGGCTAATGTGTGATTTGAAGCTATAGAACAACAACAATAAAATGTGTATGTACAAGGGACTACTAGGAAGCCAATTTTTATTTCTGAAATGTTGAACACCTTGCTTTGTAGAAATGAGATAAATATAGATACTAGTCTTTAAAATATTTCAGTGCTTAAACTGAACTGACCTATACAAGGAGCATGAAGGTCTAAACAAACAACAACGAATCAGATAGCAATATTTTAATATTAAAAGAGAGAGGGCTGCTTCAAAATGTAGTAAGAAGGCAGAAAAGAGATATGAAGAGTTTTTGGGAAAAGCCTAGACAACATAAAAAAGCTGGAGTACGTTGGGGAAATCCTTTCCTTGAACTTTAAGAGTAAAGTAAAAAGAGATGAAACAGGCTCTCTAAAAGGTAGCAAAGAGAACTTCTGACCAGAATTGGACTGTGAATTGGTCAGTAAAAACAGAAGAGGTGAAAGTTCAAAGAAGTTTTGAGGTTTGGAGGAGAATTACAAGAGCTACTGGTGGTTGCCTCCAACTTCTCAGCAAAGTAAGAGACAGGGTCATTTGCTGAGAGTGAATGGTATAAGGATAAGGTCAAAGGCTTGAGATCTGTAGAAAAGGTTGGGAGTACAAACAGGAGAGTACTATTGAGGCAAAGAATCCCTCAAGTCAGTTCTAAGAAGGAGCAGTGTCCCCCAGGAGGTTGCCCTAGTTGACAATATCCACTGACTTAAGGGATCTTCCTTCACATATGCAACTGAAAATGAATAAAAGTGGTTTAGTGAGGGCTCAGCTGAGGTTAGGTAACATGAATTTATAATGATCCCAACTAGCATGGCTCATTACTTTATTCAGTAACACTCAAAAACCTGGGAACAGGATGGGGAAAGATGATGGCAGTTATTGGATATTTTTCATATACTTCCCAGCCGCAGTCAGGGGTGGACCAAGCTAAAATACTCTGAGCTAGGGTGTAAGGAAAGACTGCCACAAGTAGGGTCTTACTCTAGAACTGACCAGAAGTATCAGATTGTTCATACGGAGTCAGAGTCATTTAATTACCAAGGATTAAGTAAGTTTCTAAGGGACCAGAAGTAGGTATTATTCAGATTGGGAGGGTATAGAGGCTAATTGGCATGCACTCTCAGGACATCCAATGACGCATGTGTTCCGATTGGGTTCTTTGATAAAGAGCATGTACAATCAGAGGCTTCTGCGTGGTCCCTGTGAATTTCTCCTATCCTACTCCCACAATATGGGAACCCACCAGAACCTCTCGTTGCTTATGTCTTTTATCAGGACATCCACTAGAAGAATACAGGGCAATATCATTCCAGGGGAAGCACACATGGCACAAGAAGACACTAAAGGACATCAGGCACCCCAAAGGGACCCAGCTCCAGGCATGCTCCCCAGAAGGGATAGCCAATGTTACATTACTTTGCTTTAATTCAATGAAAATTTGTAAGGTACTGTTGTGATCAATCAGAGGTCAAAAAAGGAACGGAGATAAGGTCTGGCAATCAGAGTGATGGATATGGTTACAACAATAAAAACAAACATTGATTAAGTACATACCATGTGCAGGGTAAGAGCAGAGTAGTTCAAATGGATAGATGTCTAGCCTTATAGTCAGGCAGATGTGGGTTCAAGTCCTGCCAATGACACCAGCAGTGTAACCATGGACAAGTCAATTAAGACTATTAGTTATAGATGACTTGTGTATCTGTATAGGGATAGAAGGAATATCCACACCAGAAAACTCTCTTTCCCCCAAAACTTACAAGACTTAATGCTAGGTCCTAGGAACACTCCAGTATCCCACAGGAATTGTGATCTCATCAATTTGCATATTCTCAAAGGATACAGATCACAAGCAATCCATGTCTGTCCATCCTACATAACTCTCCTGCTTGTCCACCATAATTTCTCCACAGGGGTCCAACCAAACATACTAAGAGCCTTGCACATTTTCTTGAAATTATGAGGATACAACAAAGCACACAGGTGATATGCCCATACCTGAATCTCACCGAAGACATCCTGACATACTTCTCTTTAATTGCTTTTTTGTATGTGTTGCATCTCTCCATGACCCATTGTATGATTCTTAGTCTCAATTCTTCAGAGACTTTAGGTTTCTATGACTTGCAATTATACAACAGAAGGATATAGGTGTTAAATATATGGGCCTATGTTTCATGGAGGAGCTTGGGTCATTAAAGGAACCCTATATTTTCCCAAAGGAAATCTAGCCTGTTGTGTTCCTGTTCAATTCTGGATTCAGGTCCAGGATGAAGGTCACTGTCTATTTGCAGTGTCTGATCAAGATATATATATGCCAATATGAGCTTTATGGGTTGTTTATTGAGTTGAATATCAGTCTGACCAACAGACGTACTTCATGTGCTTAGGGTTTCCTGAGCAGATAGTAAGGTCAAACTATTTAATGACTATGGATTTCATTTCAGAGGCTTTACAGTGTCACGGGGCTTGATGTAATCAACGCAATGTCATCTACAAGCAAGAGTACTTTATCATATTTAGAGAATCTTTCTTAACTTGTATTTTGCACTGAATTGCTTTCATAGCAGTGGAGAACACCCTTGACAAACATATCTCCCTATTTTGTTCCTTTTTTGTTACATAATCAGGAGGTCACCAAACAAGTTTTTCTCTGTTATACATTTGAAAGGAATCTTGTACAATTTTGGTATATGAATAGGAGACACTTTGTTGGAAGAAAGCCTTTTAAGGAGGCATTTTGCTCTGTTGAGTCAAATGCTGTTTTGTTTTGGTTTGGTTTGTTTTTTTACGGTCAACAAACAATAAGTATGATGAGATTTTGTGTTTCTCTACATTTTCAATCAATTGCATGATATTAAAGACATGGGCTACTATGTAATACCACTTATAAAAGTATATTTCTTTCCTTATACCCTCATAAATAATATCCTTAATGTATGTAGATTATTCTCACATAAACTTTATATAATTGGAATTTAGGCAGTATGGATCAGTAGTTGGTTCTGTTTTTCTTGGTCACCTTTTTGGTAATAAGAACCAAGATTTTTTCCTTGTCTTTGATATGCTCCACTCCACATCTTAATTCCCTCAATAACCTGAAAATTGTGTTGCCTGTGGCTCTCTTCTGCATATATTTGTTCTGGTCTAATCCAGTTACTTTTCCTATCTTTGTTTTCTTCAGTGTCATTTCAACTTCCTCAAGAAGCAAATATGAGATTATGAGATTATTGTGAGGACTACTGTGAGAGTCCCATCGTAGTGGCTCTACTTTTCCTTGACAGTGAAAAGTATAAGCTAAAAAAAATCTTGATTCAACTTTTCCATATTTCATTTGTTTGTTGTCCTACTTTCAATATCATATTTAATTGATAAAATGAGTTAATACTTTTTAAATCACTTAGCACAATGCTTGGCACAGTGTTGGGACTATATAAATGCATATTCCCTCCATCCTTCTTCCCTCTCCCCAACTGTGCTTGGGGTAACTTTCCTAGTTGGATCTTTCATGAGACTTTCCTTAAATGTGTCTTCCTTTCACTGCTTCTAAATGTTTTATGAGGCAATACTGCTCATAATCTTCTATCTGCTATATCCATAAGATTTTAAAATGAGTTTGTATTCTAAACAAGTTTTGCCTTTGGCTGCCATATCTTTCCACTTGACAGGTAGTGTATTTTCTAACAAAGGCAGTTTTTATGGCCTTTTGGTCTCTAGGTGATAGCAATTGATTTACATCAGTTAAATTTCAGTGTAAAATTGTTGTTTTTGACGATGATGTCCTTTCCTTCATTTTTTTTCCTATTTCTTATGTTTGTCAATAATGCATATTTATGGGTCAGGTTAAAGACTGAGTTTCACATGTCTTTTTATTATTTAATTATTCTGTTTTCTATTAATTTTTATCTTTGCTTTAATAAGTACATGGATGATCCATATGCATGCAGCTGACTGAAATTTAACCCTCAGTTTACACTGCTAATCACCAGAATAGTTCCGTAAGCTCTAGGCACCAGAATGTTTCATGCTTACCCAGGTGATTGTGTGTGCTACATTCTACAGAGAAAGGAGCTCTGGGGAAGTTCCAAGTTCTCTTATTCCCAGAACACTGGATGCTTCTTTGCCCCAGTTCTACCTCTTTTTGAGTGGAGCACTCATGTCTACAGTGGAGACAGTGTAGTACAGTGGAAAGAGCATTGGTTCCAAAGTTAAAGGATGTGGGTTCAAGTTCCACCTTCAATATTTTATCACCTGAATGAATTTGAAAATGTCACAGCCCCCCAAAGGGGCTCTGGTTTTCTTGTCTGTAAAATGAGGGGGTTGTACTAGGAAGCCTCAGAGATGCCTTCTAGCTCTATATCTAAGATAGTAAAAGCATATGATCCAATTAGAATTGAAGATTTCTGCTTATTTCGTGGGTCTGCCATTTTTCACCAAGCCCTCCTCACAGGAGAAACATGAAGTTAGCTACACAGAGAAGCAGACAATTATGGTACTGTGTAGGCATCTACCTCATTGATTTCTGGTCTCTACCATCACCTTTCCAGTCCCTCTTCAGCTCTTTTCACAGTATCTCTACTTCCTGGGCACCAGTTAAGAGGCTTTGTCAGTGGGTAAGATCTGAGACACAGAGCTCATATTCATCAACTTGTGTTATAAATATAATCCTTGTCACATAAGAATAACTCACAGATTTGTAATGAATCATTTCCTGTCTAACAGAAAATCATCTTAAATTTTTTGCGATGTTATTTGGGGTTTGTCATGTCTAACATCTTCCAATTCTGTTCTTGAAAAAATATTCAGGGAGAGGATGGAGCCAAGATGGCATGGACTTGCCTGAATCCTCCCAAATTCCTCTCCAAACAAGATTAAAAAAAAATCCAAATGAATTTTGAAGCACAGAACCAACAAAAGGAGAGAGTGAAACAATTTTCCAGCCCAAGACAACTTAGAAGATTGGCAGGAAAGGTCTATGTCACAGGGGGTGAGAGTGTGGGCCTTGCCTTGGCAAGCCAGCAGCAGGCCCTGGGGGCTACTGAATCAGCTGTGGAGGTTTTCAGTGGGCTTAGCCCACAGATGTACAACTGGTCAGTGGGAGATTATAGGGGACCATTTGGTTCACAGGGAACAGGACTCTGTTGCATTGCCCATATATGGTTCTGGGTCTCAGTGCCAGGGCAAGAAGGAGCACTAGTAAGAATGGGGACCCTAGACATAGTTTCAGGGCAAAAAAGAGTGCTTGTGGTTGCTCATAGACCAGAGCACAGGTCAGGAGAGTAGTGACCACACCTCTGCCTATATCATACCACATTGGAAGAATTGAAAACTTACAGATGCCCAAAACTAGTTCTAAAAACAGCAACAAAAAAACCTGAACCTTGGGACAGTGTCATCCCACCCCAGAAGCAGAGCCCAACTTTAACATAAAGTTAAAAGTCAAGAAATAGACAGGGAAAATGATTAAACAACAACAACAAAAGAATCTGATCCTAGAAAGTTACTATAGTGACAGGGAAAATCAAAACACAAACTCAGAAGAAGACAACAATGTCAAAACAGCTATGTGCAAAGCCTCAAAAAAAAAAAATCATCAGTGGAATTGTGAACTGATCCAGTCATTTTGGAGAGCAATCTGGAATTATGCCCAAAGAATTATTAAATTACCTATACCTTTTCACCCAGTAATACCACTACTAGGTCTATTTCCAAAGATGATTGGGGAAAGAGGAAAAGAACCTGTCTGTTCTAAAATGTTTACAATGTTTCTCTGTGTGGTGGCAAAGAACTGGAAATTACGGGGTTGCCCATCAATTGGAGAATGGCTGGACAAGTTATGGTATATGATTGTTATGGGATATTACTGTGGTACAAGAAATGATTAACTCAGAGATTTTAGGAAAACATGGAAAGACTTGCATGAAATAATAAAGATCAAAATGAACAAAACCAAAAGAACATTGTATACAGTAATAGCAATATTGTTGTAAGAATGCCTTTAAGCAAATAAGTTATTTTGTCTATTATAAATACCCAAATTAACTATAAAAACATATGGAGAAAGGTCCAGACAAAAAACTGATATATAGAAGTATGTACAGAATAATTTTACATCTATATAAATATATATGTATATGTGTGTATATATGTATATATGTGTGTATAGATATCTATAGATAGATAGATAGATAGATAGATAGATAGATATACACCTATTTGTGTCTTATGGTAGCCATCTCTAGGGTGGGAGGGAGGGAAGAAAAAAAAAGAAATTTACATGATAATTTTGTTGTATATTTTAAAGGAAGAGCAAGTTGTTCACAGTAAATTTGCAGCTTAATGTACAACCATCTTTTTTCTTGTACTGTGTTATGGAAATGCTCGTTTTATTCCATAAATTAAAAATAAAATAAAGAGAAAAAAAGGAAAAATGTGAATTGGTCTCAGGCTCCCACAAAACCATTTCTGGAAGAGCTGAAAAAGGATTTTAAAATCAATTAAGAGAGGTAGAGAAACATTTGGGGAAAGAAATGAGAATGATACAAGAAAATCATGAAAAAAGTCAACAGCTTGGTAAAAAAGGCACTAAAAAAAAATACTAAAGAAAAGAATGCCTTAAAAAACAGAAAAGGAAGGGGCACCTAGGTAGTGCAGTAGATAGAACACCGGCCCTAGAATCAGGAGGACTTGAGTTCAAATCTGACCTCAGACTAGTGTGACTCTGGGCAAGTCACTTAACCCCATTGCCTAGCCAAAAAACAAACAAACAAACAAACAAACACCAGAATAGGCCAAATGTTAAAAGAGGCACAAAAATCCAACAAAGAGAAGAGTTCCTTAAAAAGCAGAATTGGACAAATGGAAAAAGAGGTTTAAAAAAAAACACTGAAAAATAATTCCTTAAAAATTAGAATTGGGCAAGTGGAAGCTAATGATTGAATGAGACATCAAGAAACAATGAAACAAAATCAAAATAATGAAGAAATAGAAGACAGTATGAAATATTTCATTGAAAAAAACAACTGGAAAATAGATCTAGGAGAGAGAATTTAAGAATTATTGGACAACCTGAAAGCCATGATCAAAAAAAGAGCCTACACATCATCTTTCATGAAATTATCAAGAAAAACTGCCCTGACATACTAGAACCATAGGGTAAAATAGGAATGGAAAGAATCTACCACTCACCTCTTGAAAGAGATCCCAAATTGAAAACTCCCAGGAATATTATAGACAAATTCCAGATCTCCCAGGTTAAGGAGAAACTATTGCAAAGCAGCCACAAAGAAACAACTTAAATATCATTGAGTCATAGTCAGAATAACCTAAGATTTGACACCTTCTACATTAAAGGATCAGAAGGTGTAGAATATGATATTCCAGATGGCAAAAGAACTAGGATTAAAACCAGGAATCATCTGCCCAGTAAAACTGAGTATAATCTTTTTTTTTTTTGAGGGGGGAGAATAGATATTTAATGAAATAGAAGACTTTCAAGCATTCCTGATGAAAAGACCAGAGATGAATAGAAAATTTGACTTTCAGATGCAAGACTCAAGAGAAGCATATAAAGGTAAACAGGAAAGAGAAATCATAAGGGATTCAATAGGGATAAACTGTTTACATTCCTACATGGGAAGATGTTACCTGTAATTCCTAAGAATTTTTTTCATTATTAGGGCAGTTAGAAGGAGTATACATAGGCAGAGAGCATAAGTGTGAGTTGAGTATGATGGGATGATATCCAAAAAAATAAAATAAGAGGTAAGAAAGAATGATGCAATGGGTGGAGGAGGAATGGAAAAGTAGAATGGGATAAATTATCCCACATAAAAGAGGCACAAAAGAGCTTTTACAGGGGAGGGAAGATGGGGGAGAGCAGTTGGAGGACAGCACTTGAACCTTACTCTCATAAGAATTAACTCAAAGAGGGAATAACATACACACTCAATTGGATATGGAAATCTATCTTACTCCACAGGGAAGTAGGGAGGGAGATAAAAAGGGGGTGGGACCAATAAAAAGGAGGGTGTATTAAGGGAAATGGTGGTCAAAAGCAAAAACATGAGGAGGGACAGGGGGAAAGGAGAGAGAGATAAAAAGATAAATGGGGGGAAGTAGGATGGAGGGAAATACACATTTAATAATCGTAACTGTTAATGTGAATGGGATGAACTCACCCATATAATAGAAATACATAGCAGAATAGATTACATGATTTAGAGACATAAAGGATGATACCATGAAAAGCCAATTAGAGGAGCATGGAATAGTTTACTGTCAGATCTATGGACAAGGGAAGAATTTGTAACCAAACAAGAGAGAGAACATTACTAGATATAAAATGAATAATTTTGATTACATTAAATCAAGAAGGTTTTGCACAAACAAAACCAATGCAGCCAAGATTAGAAGAAAAGCAGAAAACTGGAGGAGAGGGGAGAATTACAGCAAGTTTCTCTGATAAAGGACGATTTTCTCAAATATAAAAAGAACAAAATAAAATTTATAAGAATAACTGATAAATGGTCAAAGGATATGAATGGTTTTTAGATGAGGAAATTAAAGCTATCTATGTTCATTTGAAAAAAAATGCTCTAAATCACTATTGATAAGAGAAATGCAAATTAAAACAATTAAGAGGTACCACCTCACACCTATCAGATTGGCTACTGTGACAGAAAAGAAAAATGTCAAATGCTGGAGAGGACGTGGGAAAATTGGCTCAGTAATGCATTGTTGGTGGAGTTGTGAACTGATCCAACCATACTGGAGAGCAATTTGGAAGATTGCCCAAAGGTCTATAAAACTGTACAAGCTCTTTGACCCAGCAATACCACCACTAGATCTATACCTCAAAGAGACAAAAGAAAAAGGAAAAGGACCAATATGTACAAAAAAATTTACAGCAGCTCTTTTTGTGGTTGCAAAGAATTGGAAACTGAGGGGATGCCCATCAATTGGGGAATGGCAGAACAAATTGTGGTATATGATTGTGATGGAAAACTATTATGATATAAGAAATGATAAGAGGGATGCTTTCTAAAAAATCCTGGAAGACTTGAATGAACTGATGCAAAGTGAAGCAAGCAGAACCAGGAGAACATAGTACACAGTAATGGTAATATTGTATGATAATCACCTTTGAATGATATAGCTATTTTCAGCAATACAATGATCCAGGACAATTCCAAAGGACTTAATGATGAAAAATGCTATCCATCTCCAGAGAAAGAACTGATGATGCCTGAATGCAGATTGAAGCACATTATTTTCTATTTTCTGTATTATTTTTTCATGTTTCCCCCCCTTTCAGTCTCTTTCTTTTTTCAGAATATGATTAATATGAAAATATATTTTGCATGACTGCATAACTGTATCAAATTGCTTGCCTTCTTAATGAGAGGGAGAGAGAAGAAGAGAGGGAAAAATTATAACTAAAAATTTTAAAAAACTAATGTAAAAATTACTTTTTACATGTAATTGAAAAAAATATTTTTAAAAATAGAAGACGGTGCATACAACTTTAAAAAAAGGATTCATGATGTATTGTCATTGGACTTCGGTGTAGTTTTATAAACTTTTGGTCTCTCTTGTTTGTTATTTTCAAACCATATTTTCCAACTTTTTTTTTTGCTCTTCCTCGTCTATTTACACTTTATCATTGGAGTCACCAAGCATCCAAATGTATGTTGAATTAATTTTGAAGGTCTCATTGCATAATTTTCTACCCCAATATTTTCTGAAATTGATGTTGGCCCTTAAATTGTAACTATTTTCATGGTATTTGCCCCCATAAAGAGAAGCTCTAAACCATCCTTTTATGTAGCTGAAACTTCTTTTTGTTTCCTGTTTTCATTATAACAATAATGCCAGGATCAACACAATTCAGTTCCTCTAGGATTGTACTCATTTGTGAATCATTGAACAAGAATCTCCTATTTGAAGTACTAATAGCTCATAGATAGTTATAAACGGTTTAGAAATTGTGCGATTCTTAAAGGCACCCTCTTCCCTCTTTATTACTACCTCTCTGCCACCATTCCTGAAGAAGTGGAAGGAGGTGACTTCCAGGTAGGCTGGCTACCTGAATGGGAGACATACCCATACCTCCAAGCTCCCATATTCATATTCCAGCAAAAACCTGAAATTGTCACCAGACTGAATAATTGACACAAAATCCAATGACAAACAAGAAACTTCCAGCAGAACTGCACAGAAAGTTGGCCAGAAGTTCATGGGGACTTCTAGCAAAGCTAGTACTAACCTATGGAAATAAGCCAAGTCTCACCAACACAACCAGCCACAAGTCAAATAAATGTATAGTTAGCAAGTCTTTGTGTTTAGAAGTAGCAAGAGTGGAAACCTTCCCCACCCCAAGAAAGACCCCAGGAATTGAGAAAACCAGGGTGAAGACCTTAGAAGCCCTAGAAAGCAATAGCCAACAGATTGTCTAGGTGTTCTGAGATCCCTAATACTCTGTTCTGAGACACCACAGAGATCCCTAAAGATCCACCTCAACTATCATGGAGGAATGCAGAAAACAATTCCAGGAAGTGGAAGCCAGTGCAGGAACCCAGGGACTGAGGGGAAATGAAGTAGGGCCAACTATCCCAACCAAAACTTAGCTAGGGACAGATCAAGTCCTGGAATAAAGCCCTAATTCAGACTCTAAAGCTGAAAAGAGAAGTATATCAAAGAAAACACCAACTAGTATAAATAATTATTATATATCTAGATATTCTACCTATACCTTCTCCCCTTGAAAAAGATTGAGTAACTGTAATAGCTATAAGCAGAGACATCAAGGAAATAATAAACTATTCACAAGGACTACATGAATACCTAGAAGAAATAGAGAGGAAAAAAAAGAAGTAAAATTATAAAGGAAATACTTGGAAGGAGAATAGCTTAGATGAAAAAGTGGTAAATCTTATCTAAGTAACAGATCCTCTGAAAACTAAAATAGACCAAACAGAAATCAATGTCTCCATGAGACAGCAAGAAATATTAGATCAAAGAAATAAAAAGACTGAAAAAATTGGAGAAAACATGAGATATGACATCAAAAACAATTTAGCTGAGACACAGGTCAAGGAGTGATAATTTAAGGATCATTGAACTCTCTGAAACCACAATAAAAATAAAGCCTCTATACTATGTAAAGAAAGTACAAGTGAAAGAAAAATATCCAGATCTATTCCAACCAGAGAGCAAAGTAAAGATAGAATACATCAATCATCTCCTGGGGTGAGGGGGGGAAGAAAAGTCCTAAAAATGTTGTACCAAATCCCACCGTTCTCACTATCTACACAAAAAATTTAGAACAGTGTTTTTTAAATAGGTGTAACCATAAAAATAACCTTAATCTCCAAACTATATGAAGAAGTAAAGAACCTGAAGACACTGAAAATCTATACTTAACACAAACTCCTGAAGTGCTACCTAATAATGAAATGGATGGCAAAAATAATGCCAGTATCTTAAATGGGTTTGAAAAGGAGACAGTCATACTTAAAATGGAATTTCAAAACAAAAAAACAAATCCTTTGAGTTTGATGGCATGAATTCACCTAGATGACCAACCATACTAAAAAGCAGTCGTTTTTAAAAAGTTATAGCCATTATTTACTCACAATACTTGACAGAGAACGTTAGCAGTTAGTGATAAGAAATTATAAGGTTGTAGATAAGACTGTGATTGTGGGTGAACTGAAGTGTAGTGGAGAGATGAAGATATCAGAGTTGAAGAGAGTGAAAAAGTATGAGGCTGAATCATTAAGTGTCATCTACATGGATCCTCAAGGAGATGAGATCAGGGGAAAGCAGTCCCCAAGATTAAGGCCAGGGTAGAAAAAAGGTGGTTTAATTGAATTGTATGAACTTCAAGCAAAGAGAAGATGTTGACTGATGATGACAGAGCAAAAGTGCAAAAATGTTAATGGGATATGAGGAAGTGAAAGTTAGGGACTTAGAAAAGGTCTGAAAAAACTGCTATGTGGAATTTGAAAGGGAGCTAATTAGAATAATAGAGTTAATGAAATGATTGTTAAACAGCAATCAAGAACCAGCTGAGGGAATTTTAAATGTGAGTTCAATGTGTGCACTCAGAAAACATGTAAATTATTTCTATCACAGAGTCTTTGGTGTTCTGTCCAAAAACAATATTAATCAATTAAGTGATTTTCTACTCAGCTAAAAAATGGTTAGAGAGCTAGGTGTCTCAGTGGATAGAGTTTTGAACTCAGTCAGGAAGACCTGAATTTGAGCATTTACCAGCTGTACAATCCCAGACAAGTCCCTTAACCACTGCCTTCTCAGTTTCCTCATCTGTAAAATAGGAAGGAAGGAAAAACCGAAGTATTAAAGGGCTAGGAGAAGCCCTCTGTAACAAGAAAGGCAGTAAGCCAGAGAAGAGGATATGTTGTATTTCTACTTATAAAATTGTTACCTTAATAAATTCCATGCCTTTGTACTAACTGATTGTCCTGCATTCCTAACATGCTCTCCTTCCTTAACTCTGTCTCAAAGATCCCTTCTCAGTTCAGAAAGCACATTCCACAACAGAACCCTCATAGTTCCTCCAACTGCTAGAGCCTTCCCCTCTAAGATTACCTTCCACCTATTCTATACATCTCTGATATATACCTATTTATTTGCATGTTGTCTCCCCTGTTAGAATGTGAACTCCTTGAGGGCAGGGACCAGTTTCACCTTTCTTTGTAAGAACCAGGCACAATGCTTGGTACATAGAAAGTACTTAATAAATGCTTGTTGGCTGAGTGTTGGATAGTATAGAAATGGATCCTGATCCTTTACATTAATTCTTTAAGTGTGATTTTTATGAAGATGTATAAAATGGGGTCCCCTACAAAAGGTTTAATGTCCCAAATTTACTCCTTGAACATCTGCCATACTTTAAAATAAATGCTGGAGTCTAAGAAAAGGACACACTTATTTAATGAAACACCATATGTTCCAAGAATGAAAAATGTTACAGTACCCAAATTCCTTTGAGGATACCTTCTGAATGATTAAAGTAATAAAAACATTCAAGGCTTTGATTCTCAGGAGCTGAATAGTGGCACCTCATTTACATAAGGTACTGATTACCAACACCAACATTTCTGCAAAAGTATTTTTAAAGTAAGTGTCTTATGGATTTACTACAACAAGAGGAAAATAAAAGCAAGGCTAACATTTTAAAGAATCATTAAAAGGTTATCTTCAATATATTTTTAATGGATTGCAAGAACACAGCAGAGCTCTCCCTAGGCAATAATTTTACCCTTGTAGTTTGCATAATTCTCTCCTAGTATATTACTTATTTACTTTCTATTTCAAATATTTTGAGTTGGAATCAAGTTGAGCATCTGTTTTTATTTCCAAAAGTCTTCTTTATGTTCAAAATAACTGATAACATTTTAAAACTTTTATCAGTCTTTTTGTTTTACCTCTCCTATTTTTTTCTTTGAAACACTAAAATCACAGCAATAATTTGTTATGTTTTGTGGAATGGTGACTGATAATAGGTTTTGAAGTCAGTTAAAGGAGAGAATTTACATTTATATACTGTCACACACAAAAAATAGATTCTGACTTGAGTTATCAAAGGCAGGAATACCTAAGGCTTTTCTCAAGCAAGTGTAAATAAAACTGAAAATATAATGACACAGTGCAGTGCAGTTAAAAGAATGTTGACTCTGAAATCAGAAGAGACCTGGGTTTAAGTCCTGCCTCTGACATTCACCAGCGTTGTGATCATGGGGTCATAAACCTCTCTGAGCCTCAGTTTCCTCATCAATAAAGTAGAAATAATAAAATCTGTATTACTTACCTGATGGAGCTATTGAGAGGATCAAATGGGATATAATGTGTAAAGCACTACATACATTTCAATTATTATTTTATACATTCATAATCTTAGCGGCAATATGGTACACAGAGTGAAGAGAGAGAGAGAAAGGGAGAGAGACAGAGAGAGATAGAGAAAGAGAGAGAGAGACAGAGAGAGAGAGAGAGCGCCGGACTGAGTTTCAGTCCTGCTTCTGACAAACTAGTTGTATAACGGTGGACAAGTCTTTTAAGTTTACAGTACTAAGTTTAAATAGGCTAAAGAAGAACTAGATGGCACAGTGGGTAGAGCACAGGGCCTGGAGTCAGAAGTCTGTCTCATCTGGCCTCAGATACTTACAAGGTGGGTGACCTTGGGCAAGTCACTTAACCCTGTTTGCCTTAGTACACTATATTTGAAGAAGCTTCTTCTTCCCCAGACCCTATGAGTCAAATTAGATGACCAACAAAGTCACTTCCATCTCAAAGATTGTAAGCTTTGATGGTAAATCATTCATTCTTTCCATAAACTTTTGTTAAGTTCTAACTATGCGACAGGGACCGCACAAGATGCTAGAAATACAAAGACAAAAATAAAAATGGCCCCACTTTCAAAGAACTTATGTTCTATTGTACATCTACATGATGTACATGGAAAATTATAAACAAAATATATAAAAATAATTTCTCAGGAGAGTACACTCACATCTGGAGCAATCTGGATAGACTTCTTATAAGAGATAGTATTTGAGCTGAGCTTTTTTACAATCAAGTGAATTTATCTTAATATGTTTGAATTATTTTCCCATTGTGATTCAAAAATTGATTTGTATTTTCTGTTATTTGCCCCAGTTAGTACTATTCGCCAGCGTGCTGAATTACTAGTTATGGCTCTGGTATATAGAAAAGATTATTTTTAAGAGAATCTGCTCACACTGGTTGTTTCTTGTTGTCGTTCAGTCATTTTTCAGTTGTGTCCAACTGTTCATAATCCCATTTGGGGTTTTCTTAGCAAAGATACTGGAGTAGCTTGACATTTCCTTCTCCAGCTTATTTTATAGATGAGGAAACTGAGTCAAACTGGATGAGTGACTTGCCCGGGGTCACACAGCAAGTAAGTGTCTGAGGCCAAATTTGAACTCAGGAAGATGAGACTTCAGTTCTGGCACCCTCTTTACTGTGCTACCTAGCTATCCAAAAAGAGCTTAGGGTTTACCAACAGGAAAAATCTAGAGTTCTGAAATGATGATCATCCATATGCCTAGTTAAAAAAAAATCATTTTGAAAATGAAACTATATTTTTACATTTCATAGGATTATAGGTTGTTAGAGCTTAAAGAGAACTTAGAAATCATCTGATATGACTTTTTATAGCTGAAGAAATGAAATTAAAGAGGGGTTATAACTTCTCTGAAGTATCTCAGTAAGGAACTAGGCCAGCACTCTTTCAACTGCTCTAGGCTACAAGCATTCATCCATACCAATCCATGTATCTGAAACAGTCATTCAGTCCATCAACTAGTATTTATTAAGCACCTAGTATGTGCCAGGCTTGCTAAGTGCAAAAAACAGTTCCTGATCTCAAAGAGCTCACAACTTAATGGAGTAAACAATATGTGAACTATGTACAAACGAGATAGATATATAGAGAAATACATGATAAATTGGGGGTAATCTCAGAGGGAAAATGCTCAGATTAAGGAGGACTAGGAAAGGCTTCTTGTAGGTGTGATTTTAGCTGAGAATTGAAAGAAATAAGGGAAGCTACGAGGTGGAAGACAAAGGAGCACATTCCAGGCATGGGCTACAGCCAGTGAAAACATTTCTACTGCAGATCCAAAGACTGCTTCTCTTTGCTCAGTTTTCACTTCGAATCCCATCACTTTCAGAATTCTGGCTCTGCTTAAATGGGAATTAAAAGTATCCAAAGAATAAAGCCAAAAAACAACTGCCCTTTAAAGAGATCCTCTTTTATAGCACATATCTCAATGTAATGGAGGTGAGAATATATCATAATTATTATTGGCAAACAGTGCCTCTTCCTTAAATTAAGCTTTTTTGCTTGTTTTCAACATTGCTATCAAGACATATAAGTATTTTAGTTGTAAGAGTTCAACAAAAAAAAGTTTCTATTGTTCATTCCTTCCAATTATTTAGATTCAAAAGAGATCATGTATATGTTTTGCAAACTTTATCCAATCGCAGTTGTTGTTTTGTAAACTTTCCAATGGTAGGGCTCCATCTTCAAAATGTCCTTTTCTTGATTATACTGGTTAATCTTCCAAGCATTTGTTAACATTAAATTATATCAATGATAAAAAGCAATTAGCACTTGATTAGATTAACAGTCCCAAAGTGAAGTTGACAAGTGTGAGAGCCAATATAAGAACTAGTGAAGGTAAAGAGAGCCTTGTGTGTAGGGCCAATAAGGGGCTATGTAGAAGTTTAATGTTGAATGTGGAAAGGTTAATTTGAATGTGGCAAGGTTAGGGGTTACAAAAGGGAGAGAAAAATGTATGTCATATTCACCTTATCTTTTAGTTCACAACCACTACTACATAATCCCAATAGCTGAAGAAGCTTGGGCTGTGCTTGTGAATCATTATTATCACCAACATTCATCACTTGGCAGAACAGAGAAAAAGGTCAGGGATAAAAAGTAATGGTAGAAGCCAGGCTCCATAAGTACGAGAGGTGACCTTGATGCCCAGTCTTATAACAAGGATAAATGTTGTAAAGTATATTTTGTTGCTGAATCTCATTCAGCTTATAATTTGGAGCTCTATTAATTGCATTAGTAAGGACATTTGATCATTGCTCTTATACATTTGAAGTTGATGACCAAGGACTATCTGTTGTAAAGGCAGTTTAATGTCAATTATTATTGTCCATTTTAATGACTACATACCTTTTTTCCTCTTAATACTAAATGAGTTTTTCTCTTCATGGAAAAGCTCATTTGCAGCTGAAAATTATGATAAATAAAACAGAACATGAGCTGCTCTTTAGGTATGGTCAGATACTATCCATTGATTTTCCCCCAGCTTTCATGAATGTTTACCTCACTCTTTTGATTCTACATTTTATTATCTACTTAAAAATACTCCATTCTTTTATAGTTATCTAATTGAACACAGACCTTATGGGAATTTTAAACATTGTTTGTGATACTGAGATTTTCTCATGAAATATTTTGAGCCTAATGGGGTATGAATATATAATATTATTTTAGATAGAAGGACCACAAAATTTGCCTTGGCAGATATTTTTGTTCTTTGGTATAGATTTTTATTGATTTCATCCATTTTAAATGTGTCCTATTTATGGAGAAGTATATGGTAAAACTTCTACAAGTCAATTCTAACGCCTCATTGTGGTGTAGAGATGGCCCAGCTTTCTGGAAGGATGTACCAGTAGAATTCAAGCTCTGACAGCTTCTGCTATATGAGTGACAAAAGTGTGGGACAGGGGTGGGATGCATATTCATTTACTAGGTACCCCATGGGATACTTGGGATGCTGAATTACCAATATCAACCTATATCAGTACCTCTGCTGCCTTTTATAAGCCTACTAAAAGACTATCTCTTTGTCAATTAAACACTGAGAAAGTAGAATACATAATTTGGGCACCAAGCAGTGCTCTGCTCAAGCTGCTGAGATCTCATCAAAATCTCTTTCTGACATATTGCATGCACAAGATAACCCCATTGAGTATAAATGCACTACCTTGAATATGCTACATTACTTCAAATACCCAGGCAAAGAAAGAATCCTCCTAGAGAAGATTCTAAGTTCTAATCTAGGGGTAGATGTAAAATATTGCTCAAGATCATAAAAACAGGAGCATCTATAGCTATTGGGCCGCTAACCCTACCTTTGGGAATATTTCTAGCTCAGTCTTGACCTTCTACATCAGGAGTTCTTAACCTTTCTTTGTGTCCTTGACCCCTTTGGATATCTGGTGAAGCCTAGGGCACTCTTCTCAGAATAATGTTTTTAAACGCATAAAATAAAATACATAATATTTCAAAGGAAACTATTATGGAAGTACAGTTAAAATACTTTTTTTAAAGTTCACAGCCTTTCCCCCACTCCCAGAAAAGAACCCCCAATCTCTATTGCATGGGCATTCGACTTTATCTGGCCATATTATTTAATTGAGTAGAAAAGAAAAAGAACAGGTGTCCCTTCTCACCTTTCTCTCTCCATCAGAGGTCATAAAAAGGTGAGAAAGGATGCTGGTCCTTATGTTCAGGGTCAAAGAAAGAATCCAAGGGAGAATCTAGGGGAGGGCCAGGGAACTGACCGCAGATCCCTGGCCCTCCCACCTGCGGCTCAGTTTTCTGGAAGCTGCTGAGCTTTGGACTTACTTGTCTGCCCCGCAGCCCCCGGATGGCTGCTGTCACCCCCAGCCCCATCTCTGCTCTCCTGCCCTGGCTAGCAGACCCCAGCAAGGGCCATGGCCAGGGTCCACCCCCACATGGCCCTCTGGGGACCTCTTGGCTCCTTGGGCAAAAGAGAAGCAAGTTCAGTGGTCCTCTCTGTGCTCCCTGCATCCAATGGGATGCTGAAAGGAAGTGGCTCCCAGGGACAAGGGAAGAAGCCAGGGGACCCTCTAGGCCCCCGAGTCTTGGTGATACATAGAGGTGTTTCCCCCTGCTGGGAGCTTCCAGTGCAAGAGTCATGGAACCCCCTGGCAGGCTGGTGGAACCTGGGGATTCCTTCTCAGAATGATGTTTTTACAGGCATGGAGCACAAAGGAAAACAATTATTTTGAAATAATTTGAGTTATTGAAATATTTTATTTGAATAACTGAAATAATTTGAAATATTTTGAAATAATAAAAATTATTTTGAAATACAGTTATAATTTTTTTTAAATTAGGACCCCAGATTAGGCACCCTTGTTAGTGAGAGATCGAGGGTAGGATCTTCAGAACTCATGCTATCACTTGCTCTACTTAAATCATGAATATCCCTTAACCCCTGAGCCAGAGAGGAAAATAATTATAATATTGTAAAGTAGATAAAGGGCAATTCACATGCACCCATTAATAGGAAATGTTTAATATACAGTCCCAGGAAAAACCTCTCTGCTTTGAAAGGACCAGCTTAAGTGTGTGAGGATGGTCATCACAAATCACTATGCTTGCTTATTACAAGAGCTTTGTTTTTCTTTTTCTTCTAAATTGGTTGGGTGGGAGGGAGGAGAAAAAAATGTTAATTGAAATGTGAATTGAAAAGTAAAACTGAAAAAAATATAGTAGATTGGTCATTGTGGTGAATCAGTTGGTATGGAAATCCAAGAAACAAACATAAATACAAAATGTCATTCAGGGTTGTATGGCCCCCTTCCATAACTGTATTGATGTCAAAATGGCAGAAAGAGGATAACGGTGCCAAGAATCTTACTATTTTTAGACCATAGGTAAAATTAACTAAGCTACTGGTACTCTAAATATGAGATCCTTATTCAATGACCAACAATTTGAAATAATACTAGAGAAATCTAATGATATTAAACTTGACAGACTCATTACAAATAAGAAGAGAAGACAAAAGAACATTGCTAAGTAAATGGGTGGGTCACAGCTTTTCCTTACAAATAAAGAAGTTGGTGAAGTTGGTTTAATTGTGTATCCAAAAGCAACAACAACAACAAAATCATTTTGGACTGCAATGCTCATGAAAAAGGCCAATAAAAGGACAAATATAGTTATGTGACAATATTTATTGCAGAGGATTGAGAGAAAATTTCTATGAAGAATGAAATATATGTCCTACCAATTTAAGTCAAACTATACTTGAATACTTATTGACTTTAGTGCAAAAGTGGACATCTGGCAGGATGGCCTTAAATATGCTGGAAAATATGGCAACAAAATGAATATGAAATAATATGAGATAAAAGAAGAGCCAACTGCACATAGAATGTACAGAAGCTGTTGGAGGCTGAAAAGTCGATGAGAACCATCACTGACACAACCTATTGTCATTTCATGTTTTCCCTTTCATATTTTCTCTTATTATATCCTTGTTAATCCTATTATTCCCAATGACTCTCTTCCCTTCCTGCAAACATAACTCTTTCTTACAACAAATGACATACAAGTCAAATGAAATAAATCAGCTCATTGGTTATATCTTGAAATGTGTGCCTGATTTTTTTCATCTTTACTTCACCACCTTTTCTACCAAGAGGCAGATAGGATGCTTTATCATCAGTCCTTTAAAATCAAGATTTGTTACTACATTCAGAGTTCTGAAACTTTTCCATGTTGTTTCACTTAATGTTTTCATAGCCATGTTAGTTACTCTCCTAATTGAACTAATTTCACTCCAGAGCAATTCATACGGGTCTTCTCTTGTTTCTCTGAATTTTCATATTACATTAATATTCCATTATTTTCATGTAACACATTTTTTTTCAATGATTCCCCTAACCAATAGGCACACTCTTTCCTTTTAGTTCTTTACTATTCCAAAAATTACTATGATTTTTTTTTTATAAATTTAGGTGGCATATAGGGATCTTACCCGCTGTCTTTGACTTCCTCTGATATGTATCTGGAAGTCATATCCCTAGATCAAAGGAAATGTACAAGTTAGTCACTTTTTAAACATAATTCCAAATTGGTTTCCAGACTAGTTGGACCAATTTACAATTTCATTAATAAGGCGTTAGTGTGATTGTTTTCCCATAGCTCCTCTATAATTTGCCATTTTATCTCGTCATCAACTCCATGATGAATGTGAGGTGAGTTCTCAGAGCTGTTTTAATTTTCATTTCTGTAATTATTAATGAATTAGATCATTTTCCATGAGGTTTTTGATAGCTAATATTTCTCTTTTTAAAAATTTTTTTGTTCTTTCTCTTTGACTATATATCTATTGAGAAATGGCTCTTGTCCATATATATTTGCAGGGCTTACTGAAGTCAGTTCTACCTGGCTTTCAAGAACAAACTCTTAAATTTTCAGTGTGAGCATTAACACCTCAGTTAACAATTGCTACAAATCAGGGCATGATTTATTAGTTTATTGATAATCTAGACTTAAGAAAAGGTTAATAATGCAAATTAAACTTAAAAGTGTATTGCATAAATTGTATTTTTTTTAGTTTTCATAGAGTCAGATTGTTAAACATTTTACTAGCACACCCTTGTATTGCTCTATAAACATTGACTGAACTCAGCAGGAGAGCAGTAGAAGATTACAGAAATAAAATCATCACCACACTAGAGGCCTGGTGATGATAGGCTAACAATAACAACAACAACAAGAAACAATAACTGGCATTTATATAGTCCTTTAAGATTTGCAAAGCATTTTCATCCATTATCTCATTTGAGCCTCACAACAAGCCTATATATTTATATCAATTCCCTGTATATGTTGGATAACATGCCTCTATTAAGAGATATTTGTTGCAAAGATTTTCCCCAATTAACTGTTTCCCTTCATATTCAAGCTATATGCCTTTTGTTCCTGTAAAAGTGTTTCAATTTTATGTAAATGACTTTTTCATTGTAACGTCCATAATCACCTCTATCCCTTATTTAGTTAAGAATCATCCCCTTAGAAATTATTGGAAAAGTATTTCTTTCCAATTTCCTCAAACTCTCATGGCCTTTCAAATTTAGATCATATATTCATTTGGAGTTTATTGTGATTTATTGTCTATGAAATTTGTTTAAACCTAATTTTCTGCCAAACTGCTGCTAATTTACAAGCAGTTTTTGAACAGAGTCCTGACTCTAATAGTAGTTATGTCATGAAGTTTATCAAACACTAAGCTACTGTGTTGAACTGCATACCTAATCTGTTCCATTAATGAACTGTTCTATTCTTTAACCAATACCAGATAGCATCAATGATTACTGTTTTGTAATAATATGAGATAAAAGAAGAGCCAACTGCACATAGAATGTACAGAAGCTGTTGGAGGCTGAAAAGTCGATGAGAACCATCACTGACACAACCTATTGTCATTTCATGTTTTCCCTTTCATATTTTCTCTTATTATATCTTATAGCACGTTACAGCACGTGTGATCTAGCCCCACTTTCACAAGGTTATGCACACTACATAGCTTCGGCAGGATTCATCCTGAGCAGTTGGGGGTGTTTCTCTTCTTTATTGCCATCAGCTTAAACCCCTATTAGTTGTATTCTTTTATTGTTAGGAGGACCCAAGACCAGTATCTCAGTTCCATTTAACCACTTAACATCAATTAGCTTTTACAAAAGGATATAGCAAGATACAGCAAGAACAAAATATACAAACACTTTACCAATACTTTCTGGCATACTTTCTCCTACACCACCTTGGACTCTAGGGGAGGTCAAAATTTAGCTCCGTTCCTACACAGAATCCATTCCTCTGAGTTCAAGTTGAAAGGCTGTGTCACTGCCAGGACCCACTGGGCTGGATCCTCATCCCCAAAGATCTATCCTTGTTCCTGGGGCAACTGTGCTGGGTTGACTGCAATAACAACCTGGCCTGAATTCCAATTCCTAGATGCCTATGGTTGGTTCTTCTAAACTTTGAAACTCCCAAGGTTGGAGACTATATTCCCTTCATGTAGAATAGAAAGGAAAAAACAAAAAAGCCAAAAACTGAGACTTGTTTCTTGAATGGCAGCATATGACTTCAGAGGGGAAAAAAGGCCCTAATGCTTTCCCCTTTACCACATGGTCTCTTAATCAGGACTGTGAGAGAAAGAGTCACATCCTCCAGATGTACATGAAGTAAAAAGGTGGCTGAAGATGACTCCCGTCTTTGTAAGCATTTCTCCAGTTCTGGCTACACAACTAATCCGAAAGGGCTCCTCCCATATAGTTAGCCAACCAGAACCAGTTATAAAATGTCTACACATTCTCTACAATATTTCCAAGGCACTTCCTTTACAGGTCAAAACAATTCTCCCAGAAACTGTTTGCTCAGAATCCTCCACATGGAGAGATTGTTTACCCATGAGACACAATATAGTCTGATATTTAATAATGGTAGACCATATTCATCATTCCTTTTCATTATTTCCCTGTAGATTTTTGTTCCTCTAGATGAATGTGTTATTATTTTGTCTAGTTCTGTAAAGTAACCCCTTGGTTGCTGGATTAGTATAGCATTGAGTCTATAAATTCTCCTCCTGAATTATTGCCTTATTGTCATGGAGGGCTTGCAAAGCCCAATGAAACTATGAACTGTGCCATGCATTGTTACCTAAGATGAACAGATCATAATGGAAAGTTCAGACAAAAGGCGATCCACTGGAGAAGGAAATAGCAAACCACTCCAGTATCTTTGCCAAGAAACCCCATGAATGGTATTAAAATGATAAAAGGTTTGACATAAGAAGATGAGCCCCCAGGTCAGAAGGTATCCAAGACTTCACTAGGAAAGAGTGGAGGACAATGACAAGAAGATCTAGAAAGAATCAAGTGGTTAGGTTAAAGCCAAAAGGAAGCTCAGCTGTGGATGTGTCTAGTGACCAAACTAATTCCAATGCTGTAAGAATGGTGCATAGGAACCAAGAATGTAAGATCTATGAACCAAGGTAAAATGGATGTGGTCAAACAGGAGATGGAAAGTTTAAACATTGTCATATTAGGTGTCAGTGAACTTAAGTGGATGGGAACGGGCGAATTTAATTCAAATGATCATTACATCTTCTACTGTGAGTAAGAATCCCTTAGAAGAAATGGAATAGCCCTCATAGTCAATTAAATGGTGAGAAAAGCAGTACTAGGGTGTTACTGCCAAAATGACAGAATGAGATCTATTCAAATCCAAGGTAAACCATTCAGCATCACAGTGATACAAGTTTATGTTCCAACTACTGATGCTAAAGAGGCCAAAGTTGTTCAATTCTAAGAAGACCTACAACATCCTCTAAAAATAACAACCCCCTCCCAAAATGTCATATTCATCATAGGGGATTGGAATGCTAAAGGAAGAAATCAAAAGATAATTGGAATGACAGGCAAGTTTGACCTTGGAGTACAAAATGAAGGCAGACAGGGGTGGGGAACCTGCGGCCTCAAAGCTACATGTGTCCATCTAGGTCCTCAGGTGAGGCACTTTTGTTGAATCCGAACTTCCCAGAATAAATCCCATTAATAAAATGATTTATTCTATAAAACTTGGACTCAGTCAAAAGGCCGCACCTGAGGACTTAGAAGACCACATGTGGCTTCTATCCCTGTAGAGTTTTGTGAAGATAACTTGCTGGTCATAGCAAACACTCCTTTTCAACAACCCAAAAGGTGACTCTATGCATGAACATCACCAGATGGTCAATATCAAAATCAGATTGATTATATAATTTGCGATCAAAGGTGGAGAAGCTCTATACGGTCAATTAAAACAAGGCTTGAAATTGACTGGCTGAGATCATAAGTTTCTTACTGCACAATTCAGACTTAAATTGATGAAAGTAGTGTAAACATTAGACCATATAAATATAACCTAAATAGCATCCCTTACGAATATGAAGTAGAGGTGATGAATAGATTTAAAAGATTAGATCTGGTAGAATGCCTGCAGATGTATGGACAAAAGTTTGCAATGTTACACATGAGGCAGTAACAAAAAACATCCCAAAGGAAAAAGAAAGCAAGAAAGCAAAATGGCTGTCTGATGAGGCTTTACAAATACCTGAGGAAAGAATGAAAGGGAAAGGAGAAAGTGAAAGATATACCCAATAAAATGCAGAATTCCAGAGAATAGGAGAGACATGGTTTTCTTAAGTCAGCAATATAAAGAAATAGAAGGAAACAATAGAATGAGAAAGAAGAGCTCTCTTCAAGAAAATTAAAGATATCAAGGGAACATTTCAAGGACATGATGAAAAACAGAAATGGTAGGGAGTCAGCACAAGTTGAAGAAATAGCAAGAATGTACAAAAGAACTACACAAGAAAGATGTCAACATCATTGATAAGCATGGTGGCGTGGTTACTGATCTAGACCCAGACATCTTGGAGAATGAAGTGAAGCGGGTCTTAGGAAGCATTGCTAACAATAAAGCTAGTGGAAGTGACAGAATTCTAGCTGAACTAAAATGCTAAAAGATGATGCTGTTAAAATTCTGCGCTCCATATACCAGCAAATCTGGAAAACGAAACAGTGGCCGCCAGATTGGAAAGGATCAGTTTATGTCCCAATTTTAAAGAAGGACAGTGCCAAAGAATGTTCAAATTACTGAATAATTGCACTCATTTCATGTATCAGCAAGGTTATACTTAAGATTCTGCAAACTAGTCTTCAGCAATATGTGAACTGAGAATTACCAGAAGAGCAGGCTGGTTTTGAAAGAGGCAGAGGAATTAGAGGTGAAATTGCCAACATTTGCTGGATTATGGAGAAAGTAAGGGAGTTTCAGAAAAACATCTACTTCTTCATCATTGACTACACTAAAACTTTTGACTGTGTGGATCACAACAAAATGTGGCAAGGCCTCAAAGAGATGGGAGTACCAGAGCATCTTATGCATCTCCTGATGAACCTGTATGAGGGTCAAGAAGCAACAGTTAAGGGGCGGCTAGGTGGTGCAGTGGATAGAGCACTGGCCTTGGAGTTGGGAGGACCTGAGTTCAAATCCAGCCTCAGACACTTGACACTTACTAGCTGTGTGACCCTGGGCAAGTCACTTAACCCCATTGCCTAGCAAAATAAACAAACAAAAAAAGAAGAAGAAGAAGAAGCAACTGTTAGAACCAAACATGAAAGAATTGATTGGCTTAAGATTGGGAAAGGAGTATGACAAAGCTGCATATTGTCACCTTATTTAATTTACATGCAGAGTACACCATGCCAAATGCCAGGCTGGATGAATCAAAAGCCTGAATTAAGGTTGTCGGGAGAAATATCAACAATCTCAGCTATGCATACCATTCTGATGGCAGAAAATGAGAACTAAGAAGTCTTTTAATGAGGGTGGAAGAAGAAAGTTTAAAAGGAGGCTTGAAGCTTAACATTAAAAAAATCTAAGATCATGGCAACTGGTCCCATTAGGGAAATGCATTTTTATATCACTTGTTATAGTATGTTTTCACAGCATTCAGTTTCATTCTTTTTGTTGATGCTCTTTCTATGAACATTTTATTTTATTCTATTCATTGTGTCTGTTGTTTTCCTGGTTCTTACTTCTCTTTGCAGCAATTATTACAAGTCTTGCCATGCTTCTCTGTATTCATCATGTTTGTTTTTTCTTACAATGAAGTTATATATTGCATTCTATGCCATTATACAATTGATTGGTATCTACTTTGTTTAGAGTTCTTTGATATTACAAAAAAAAAAATACTGCTATAAATACTATCCTGTATAGATATTTCTCTTTTTTTTTTTTCTCCTTGACTTCTTCCTTTTGACCTACAATGTTTTACAATGCTATTTTTGGGTCAAAGAGTTTGGACATTATAATTTCTTAATGTAATTCTAAATCAGTTTCTAGAATTGTTAGATTAATTCACGGTTCTACCAACCAGGCATTAAAATTCCTATCTTTTTGCAACTGTATAAATATTAATTATTCTCACCTTTTGTCATCTTTCCAATTTGCTGGATACAAAGTCAAATCTCAGAGTTGTATTCATTTGCATTTCTCTTATTATTACAGATTTATAACAATCTGTCATATGATTATTAACAGTTTGAAATCCTTCTTTTGAGAATTGTTTATTCATATCTTTGGCTATTTATCTATTGGGGAATGGTTTCTCTCTTGTATATCATATCCTTATCAGAAATAGTTAATGCACAGGAAACAGTTGTCTGATATAGATATTTCTGTTCTAGGGAAGAGTTGTAGTTTAACATGTCTGAAGTTTGAACACCTTTTGTGAAAGGCTTCTAGAAAATCCTAGAAATGACCTCAACCTACATGGTTTTAATTAAAGTTACAAATGAAGAACAGGGTGTTTTTCTGCCAGAAACAGAAACAAAAAACCAGTCAAAGGTATATTTGTTAAGTCGTATAATGATAATCGGTAAAATGTAGCTTCAAGGACTCCATAATGAGATAATGGTGTTACAAATTCCAAAAATTCAAATAAACTATTATGAGAAAACAAGGAACAATTGTATCTGGTCATATGAAAACATTGTTAGAATCTCCTGATACCTTCTAGTGTATGCTAGCTTTAACATATAAACTATTAATCTTAATCAATAACTACTAGCTTAAAGTTAGAGGCCTGATCAATTTAGTTAAGTATTAAACCTTCCCTTCATTTTAATTTACCTATAAATTTGAGACTCTGATTTTCTGATTCTACAATAGAGTTGACCCATTTACACATATATTTTGGACAAACACTGAAAACTGAAAATGAACTAAGCCTGGAATTGGAGAAGAAGAGTAGGCTAGGCAGTGCTTTTAATGACCTCTGCCTGAAATAAAGGTCCATCTTTTTAAGATCAATATTCTTTCACTGATGCCATATGGCTGTGAATCATGGAATAATTAAATTTGCAAGTCACTCACAGTGCAATGGAGATCTATCTTATGGGCATATATAGGATGCATAATTTAACCAGTGAAGAATTACACACCAGAACAGAAGTGTAAGATATTTCTTCAGAGACCAACGATGAGAAAAAAAGGTAGTTGAGAATGAAAGATAACAAATGCACAAAACAGAAGTCTAACACAGTTCCCATGTTCCATTCATACCATGCAATGTCAAGAGATCTATACTCTTTTCACACTTTGGGTAAGCCCCTCTAGAGGATATATGCAAAAGCAAGAGCTTTCAATTAAATGCCCACATTGATAACACCAACTAGCCATGAAAGTACTAGAGTAGAGCTAAAGTTAACAGAAATTGTCAATTTTCACATCTCTGTTAATGAAAGAAAATTGTAATTGTAAGATTTTAATTATATTGTCTACATTCAGTTTCTTTTAGTGCAACAAACTAGAACTTTTTTAACTATATAGGCTTTGCATTTAATTTGATATTTAATCTCAATATTTACTGTAGAGACTGCATGGTACTAAGGAAAGAATGCAGGCTCTGGCGTAAGAGAATGTGGTATTAAATGCCACTCCTGACACTTATTCTCCAATTGTCTGTGACAGGTCACCTAGCTTCCATTGTTCTCATTTTCTTCATTTATAAAATTGGGGGATTTGAGTAGATGGTCTTTGGGGTTCTTTCCTGCTCTAGATATGTGAACATATTTTAAGTGTTTTACTTCTACAATTCTAGGACCCATGATTTTAACCATTTGAGTACTCCTTCCTTTGACATCAATCATAACTCCTCTGCAACTTGGATAGATGGTTTTAGAAAGTGACATGCCATTTCAAAGGAAAGCCCAGTAATGTCAAGGTGCATAAGGGTAGCTATTGTTAGGTAGTTGGAGGCACGGGGCTTGGGGTCTCCTGCACAAAGTGGATATGTCACATAAACAAATTGAGTGTTCACAGAATTGGCAAGTCATGTTGCCTGAGAATTTCCAAAATAGTCCCTAAGATCCACGGGATGTCCAGGTCTGAGTGGAAGAACCTTTGGATTCAGCAGGTAGGAATGGGTTCATTACATAATCCATGTATCAGAGCCTCATATTTTGCTGTTCCAGCAGCTACTGACCAAGAAGCCTAAGAAATGATGTAGCACGCTACTTATCCTTCAAGGTGTACGTACCTATTCTTACCTTCTAATATCTTTCTGCTAAGTGTTGCCTCAGATATTTAAAGGATGTTCAGGAGACTATTAAAAAGTATTGTTGACTCTCATTTCTTACACAACACTGACACCCTTATCCACCTAACAGATGCCCCTAATCTGGTGTCCCCAAGTATGTAACTTTAGCTAAGCTTTGACCCCCAAAGCTTAACAAGCTGTATCAAAATGAACATGTAGTAGAGGGAAGAAACACCAAGAGTGACTAAAGACTCACAATCGTTTAGCTGTGAGGCTTGGATAATTGTTGCCAGTTGTTTTATTTTCCTGCCAGGTCTTATGTGTGAGGTGACTTGTGGGTTTGTGTTTTCATTTGTAGAAAACTTTCCTTTTTTATTTTCAAGAAATGACCTGTTCTGTTTAAATCTCTTGAATAAAGAGAAAGTTTTTGTCATAAAAAAAAAAAAAAGACTCCCACAGCACGAAAATTCATTGCGCTGTAGCCAACCTAGGGACAGGGTCTCTGAATTTAGTTAGGCAAATACTGTTGCCATTGTGAACTCAAAGCCATTCCAGTTTGAGGGCCATGTGAAAATTTTCACAGTTTTCAAGGACCCAGGGTCACCACCACAGCACAATGAGGCAATTGGTGGAAGATTTTAGGTGGAGGATTTGAATGTGTTCAACAATAAAAACCTTCAAGTACCACTCAGACATAATAGAGTTTGAAAAAATTTCCAGAACATGAGAGGGATAACTGACAGTTTCCTACCATTTTCCACTTCTTCACTTTCTCAAATGGATCTTTTCTCCACTTAAGATTTCTGCTAATCTTGTATAATAATAGATTTTCCTTCTGGATCCAGTGCATTCTTTCAAGAATTTCTATTAAAAATAAACTCTTCATTCAGGATAGAGACAAGTCACAGTTTGTATCCCAGTGTTTACAGGACTCACACTTGATCATTACATAAAAAGGTACACACATATTCATCAACAACATTCATATTAGTTCATACTGAATGAGAAAACACTTAGGAAATGTAAATAAACTTTTCACTGGTACCATCTTCTTATGCATATTTAATGTTGTGATCAGAATATCAAAATAGAAATGTAACAATATTTTGATTATCTCCAAATGCACAAATTAGATTTCTCTAGGTAAACTCTGATTTAATCCTTTATTTATCATATTATAATGGATGGGATAGGAAATTACATAGTGCTGAACCAATCTTTGTGTGGAAACAACAAAGCTCTCTGTAGAATGTAAGAAGAGGACTAGAATTCTGATTTTCATTGCTGGCTCAACTACAACATTGCTGTGGGCTTTTGGACAAGTCACTAAAGTTCTGTTTGCCTCGGTAGCCATGTTAGCTAAAAATAATAATAATTGAGACTGACCTCAAAACCTTCCAGTGAAGAATTACTAATATATCACTTAGTTTTTTTAAAACTTTATTGATATATTGTGTTTTTACATTACGCGTATTTGCATGATAACCCTACTCTACGAAAGATCTCATGTAACAAAAGCAAAACAATTTTAAAAACTAATAATACAGTAATATCGTCTGAAAGGTCATGCAAAAGTCCACAAGAATAGCACCCCCCCCAACATCTCTATTTAAAGAAAATTTTATTAAAGAAAAATCTATTTTATCTCTCTCCCACTACGCCTACCCCATTGGGGAAAAAAGGAAAACAAAATTTTTGTAACAATTATACATAGTCAAGCAAAACAAATTCCCTTGTTGGCTGTATGTAAAAATATGTCTCATTCTGTACCTTAATTCTATTATCTGCTAGAATTTGAATGGTATATGTCATCATTGATCCTATGAAATCATGGATGGCCAAAAAATGAGTTCTTATCCCAATAATTTAGGTCTTTCTGTTTATCAAATGCTCTGATACTAGATACTTTTACTTATGTTTTATATCTAATTTCTTCCAATGATCTCTCTTTTTTAACCAAATTATTTTTAAGAATTCCTGCTTTATAGTTTTGAGATCTAGTACTGCTAGTCCCCCTTCATTTCCACCTCTTTTCATTATTTCTCTTGAGAGTCTTAATTTTTTTTTAACTTCAATTTAAATTCTCAAGTGAAGAAGAAATAAAGGATATTAGGATATTATCTGAGGTTATTTTGCCCAACTATGTGCCAATAAAACCAACAATTCAAATAAAATAAATACTGTACTATACTTATAACATATAAAATACCCAGATTAACAGAATAAGAAATTGAGAATTTAAACAACCTAATTTCAGAGGAAGAAATTGAACAAACAAACCATAAATGGATTTCCAAAGAAAAAGAACTCCAGGACCATATGGCTGTATAGCTGTGATAACATTGGATGCACAAGGGTCATGTACCAAGCCCTGGCTCATTCTCTGCAATGCAATTTTACCTGCATTCCCAGGATCCACTGGGCCTTTCGGTAGTATCAGGTCTTTGCAGGTATTGCTCCACCCTGATTAGGAACTCAATGAGCTTTTCTCCTTCGTGCTGCACAGTATTAGAGACATAGTACAGGTGTCTTTTAAGCCATCCCTCTCATACATCTCAGCTCAAGTTGGTATACATTCATATTAGCTGATATCTGGCCATACCTCCATACATTTATTCATTGGCACAGTGCTGTGCCCTTTAAGTTCTCTTTGGTTCAGGGCCAGGCTCTCACCTGTCCTACCCAAGTGTCCCAGTATTTTTCTCCTGGGGGAAATAGCTCATATCCAGAGAAAATGCCATTTTGATGTCTACAGTATCTGTCTGCCACAAAGAATATGGACTCAGCTTTACTCATAGATGAAGTAGAATTCTTAGGTTTAATAGTTACATTTAGTCTCTCTGTAGAAATGTCCCCTTTGATTAGAAGAGCTCCTCTCTCTTTAAGCAATTCATTATCATCAGAAGGTGAAATTCCCAGGAATAACTCCCTACTGTTAATTTGTCAGGTATATTTTCATGGTCATAATTCTCAGGAAAAGACTAGAAAAAATTGCTGAGTTGTCTCATCTGCCTTAATATTAGTGACTTCAACTGTACACTTTTCTAAGCCTTTCAATTTTCACCCAATAGCTATAAGATATCCTCATTTCTTAAGGTCTGGTTTATTTTTAATATTAGGAGATCTCTATGCTTTTCATTTGCAAAAGTAAGACAGTATTACTCATCTACTCTAATGCCCATCTTTTCTAGAGATGGCTCCATATATGTTGATATTAATACATAAATATTAATGCAAGCAATTAATACACACTATTGATTGTATTAGAACAACAATTGAATACTGGATTAATATACTGTATGTAAGCAATAAAATAGCATAGCAAAAGATATGAATTCAAATAATGAAAACAGTATCAGTGATTTTTCATGTATCAATATATAACAATTATGCATTTGTAGCATTCAAACTTTTCAGAGACACAACATATCAATAAATTGAGCAATCACATTGATGGGGATGGGATCTGGACCTCAAAAAGGAAAAGCCCCTGGACTTTCTCACACAGCCCAGATTTCTGGCATTTGCCTGGGGCATCTGGCCTACCCCAGCCTACCTTGATTACTTAATTAGCTTACTTGACACTCCTTAATCCCATCCAGGTTTTCCCACAGTCTTTCTGTATAAAAGGGTACATCTAGCTCCCATTAAATTGCTCAGATTCTCAAAATCTGGCCTGCTTGTATTGGCATCACAAATAGCGCAGACTCACTAAGAATCTCACCCACCCCAACCAGTGTTTTAATAAACTACTTAGACTGAAAGAAGGCTTGAGTGGTTGAATTCTTTCGAGGCAGACTCATGCTCTTTACTCTTGCATTTCAAGGGTCCCAACACCCTAAGACTGCAACATAACAATATTTTCATGACAATGTTAGCTTAGAATGAAGCCAAACCACTTTGGATAAGGTTGTTATATCTACTACAAAAAAAAACCAATAAAACAAAAATTAAAAATTACATCTAAAAATTCCAGGATACAAGGAGGAATTTAAAAAAAAAATTATCTGAGTCTATAGAAAATCTACTTCTAATGAAGAGAAAAGAAAAAAAATGAATGCAAAATGTGTTTTCCAGAATGGTAATACAAAGTCTTCTTCTGAGACAAAATTGATCACAGCAAAAATTCCTTTCTAAGTCAAAGAAGTGTCCACTAAGATTCACCATAAAAAAAAAAATCAGTCTGAAAAAAAAAAAGCCTTTAAAGTTGCTCTCCAAAAATTGCTAGCAAACAAATGTAAACTGTAAGACTGGCTACTGCAGAGAAAATAACACCCGTTTAAACTTATTCTAGTCTTAGAAAAACCTAAAATAATCAGCCTCATAGAAATGAAGGCTAGAAGTGTTTTGAGTGGCCACTCAAAACAATAGCTTGCCTAGACAGAGGTTATTAAAAGCTCTACTTAAGTATAATCATTTAGAAAACAATGGGCTGCTTGCTTGAGGCAAAAAATCACAAAACTGCAGGATAGCATAAAAATATCCAAGGCTTTCAGGAAAAAAAAGATACAACAGAACAATTTCTTACAAAAATAAGTGACCAAAAGTTATACCTATAGTTCTATGTACAGGCTCCCACATATAAGGAGTATGACGTATTCTGAGTTTTGCTCATGTAGGTTATGTGTGTCCAAATGGATCTGTCTAGAGGTGAGTAACACAGAACCAAGGATACCTATCAGTAGAGTGTCCTTGACCCACCTCTCTTCAAGGGAGACTTTGATTATTGCCAGAAAGAGAGCAGCAGATTGGGGTCAAAGGCTGGACAGTCTACCCTCCTTAGAAAGAGGGAGTACAGGGCTAGAATTATATCTATCCTCCCCCCTAAATATCAGTAGTCTAGGGGAAATGATTTTTAGGCTCCTGAAACTATTCTTAAATGGCAAAAGTGTGCTGTAAGTTATATGTCTAAGATTTGACTTCCTTGCCACCAAATGCCAGTTCCACAATGAGCAACCATAAGAAATAGCAAACAAATCCATTTATCCAAGTTGCTAGCAAGCAGAAATCAGAGAACTTACACAGATGAGAATATATACTAGATAATAATACACAAAATTCTCCCATTGGGAGCAAGATCTTAGCTCAACCAAAAGAAACAGTCCCATATCTCACTCAAGAGGAAATTTCCCAAAATGTCTAGCATAGGAAACTGGGGATAGGGATCAAAGTTCTGGTTCCTCTACATGACAGCATATTTCTAGAGTCTTTCTCTCCCTTTGAGGACCTGAAAATAGTCTGGAGTAGGGGTGGGGAACCTATGGCCTTGAGGACACATGTGGCCCTCTAGGTCCTCCAAGTGTGGCCATTTGACTGAATCCAAACTTCACAGAAAAGATTTGTTCTCCTCCAATCTGCACCAATAGGAGCCTCCCCTGCAAATGGAATTTGAGCCTCATGTTATAGCCTTGTAATATACAGGAACAAAAGCCCAAACTTATACAAGGTCATTAATACACATTTTGTTAGCAATGGATGGGACTGATTTGGGCATGGATAAGATAAGGGTCTTTTAAAAATGATAGTTCCAGTTGTTAGGAAGTTTTCCCCTACACAAAGTCTTATTTGTCTCTTTGCAACTTTCACTCATTACCCTTAGTTCTGTTCTCTGAGGCCAAGAAAACCAGATTCAATTCTCCTTCCATATAATAGATCTTCAAATACTTGAAGATGGCTATCATGTTCCCTGTTCTCTTCTTCAACCCAAATAAGACAAGATCCTTTTATTGATGTTATATAGATATCATATACTGAAGGGTATTCACCCTTCTGATTGCCCTCTACTGTGCACTGTCTACCTCATTAATATATTTCATAAATGTGGTACCCAGGAATAAAAATAATACTCTAGTTGTGGTCTGGGCCTAGCACATAAGTGGTGACCAACAAATGATTGTTGGATATTTGAATAAATCAAGAAGTATTTGTCTAATTTGAGTAGGGAAATTTTGAATTGGAAGGCAAGTCTAGAGTTGGTCAATGACACTGAATAGCTGAAGAAAATCATGAAAGTCCTGGATATTTAAGGATTCAGACAAGTATAGTCAGAATTTCTGAAAAAGGATCCAGAGGCAACAAAGACAAATTCTGCCAACTTTGCAGCTTTGTCTGTGCAGCAACTGTGCCCTTCGTCAACAAAATTTAGTTGATTGAAGTAGGTTGCTCCAGTGGAAAGAATGGGAGGACCCCAGTATGGAACCAGGAGAAACTGCATTCAAGTCTTCCCTCTAACACACATCTGGCTTCCTGACCCTAGACAAATCACTTAACCTCTCGATGTTCTAGGCAATCTTGTGAGATTAGACAGAGAAGTTACCATCCTATGTTGGTAGAGGGAGTTCTTCATGTCAATGTAATCAAAGGTCTAGTTCCTAAATCTGTTATTATCTTATTGTCAGGACTGCATTTGTCTTCCATATTTAAAGAAGTGACATGTAGAAGAGGGATTAGGTTTATTCTGCTTGGCCCCAAGAGGCAAAGCTAGAAGCAGTCAGTGAAAATTTAAAAGAAATCCATTTTAGTGTGAATGTAAGGGAAAGTCTCCTAACAATTAGAGGTATCCAAAAATAAAATAGGCTTCCTCAGGGAGTACAGTGCTCCTCTCATTATTAGAGGTCTTCACACAAAAGGCCAAATACCTTTTGTTCAGGTGCATTGTCAAAGGAATTTATTTGGCGGTGTGGTTTGAAATAGATGTTACTTCCCAACTCTAAAATCCTGTGACTCTGGTGAGTTTAGTAAACCTAAACTTCCCCAATTCAACCTCTGTCCAGGACACTTTAGTCCCCTCTCTGTTCAAGCCCAGTCCAAAATCTCCTCATTAAATCACGACTTTCTTAGGTGAGGTAAAATGAAGAGGAAAAAGAAGAAGAGCAGATGGTGTCCTTCCCCTAGCCCCTTTATTATTGTTATTGTGGGGTACAGAAAGGAAGCCATGGCAAGGTGAATAGAGAACTAGTCGAAGAATCAGGAAGATCTGGGTTCAAATTCCACCCTTGTTACAAACTGTGTGACCTTGGGGCAAGTTGCTTAAACTTTCAGTGTCCCAGGCTATAAATTAAAGAGCAGGTGCCTATTTGCATTAGGAGAGAGAGTTTCTTCATTCAAAGTTTTATTCTGATGAAGTCTCAGGTCTTTTTTTTTTTTAAGTACAGTATTTGAGGGATTTTAGTTTTTCACTCATCATGTGGATTTTACAATGTATCCCTGGCAAATACAGGGAGCCTTAGGTACTTAACTCAGAAAGCTTCTTATTTCATTTTATGTTGTAAAAGTGTTGTTATTGTTCAGTCATGTCTGATTCTTTGAAAGCCAGCAAAGATACTGAAGTGATTTGCCATTTCCTTCTCCAGCTCATTTTACAGATGAGGAAACTGAGGCAAACAGGGTTATGTGACTTGCCCAGGGTCCCACAGCAAGTAAGTGTCTGAGGGTAGGTTTGAACTCAGGAAGAGTTGTCTTCCTGATTCCAGCCCTGGCACTACATTCACTTTGCCACCCAGCTGCCCACACTACAAAACAGTGTAACATTTGCATGTTTTCTAGATAACACTAGTGTACAAGCTGATTCCTCCCAGGATTACGGTAACAGTAGAGTAACAGAGTGCGTTCTCTACAAACTGGCAAAGCTTTGCTATTTGTTTCTTTTTAAAAGCAAAATTGAGGGTACATATTTTCCCTAAATGCAAGTCCTCTGCTAAAATATATGTGTGTTCAACTGAAAACATATCCTGTCAGCTAAAATATTAACTCACAGCTCTTACTTCTACATTCATAAAGGGAGCATGTGCTTGCCTGATTTCTGTGCAGTTATGTGTAAATGCATATACTTATTTAGAAAAAAAAATCCACACAGATTTAACTTCTTTGGAAACTCTTGAATACTTAATACATGTATATGGCTAGCTCAGCTTGTCGGAAGAGAGATAGGGAAGTACAGGTAATGATACCATTAAATTGGGCTTAGGAGAGCTGGGTTCAACCAATAGCAACTAGGACAACTCACATTTCTGTAGTGCTTTTAAGGTTTAAAACACTTTCCCCTCAACAATAATTTTACAGATTTGATAGATAGCTAGATGACTTAGCTGAGAGGATGCTGGACCCAGAGTCCAGAAAACTCAGCTTCTATTCCTGCCCCCGGATACTTACTAGCAGTGTGATCCTGGGCAACTCATTTAATTGTAATGGTGATCATAACAGCACCTAACTCATAGGGCTGTTGTAAAGATCAAATGAGGTAACATGTATAAAGTGCTTTGCAAGGCATAAAGTGCTATTATTATTAGCTAAGGAAACTGACATTCAAAAGAATGGAGTTTCTTGCCCAAGATCACATAGTTAGAGTTTGAACTGGGTCTCAAGCTTAGGTTTCTTAACTCCAAGTACAGTTTTATACTCTACCATACTGCTCTCAGCTCTTTATTCTGGAGATCATTCCGTGGTAGTCACACATTAGGAAATAATTAGAAATAAACTATCCACCCACCTTAACTGATTTAACCTCCATTTAAGGAGAAGGCCAAAGTCAGCCAAACCTCATTCCTCTCTAGGCTGCCCAGGGGACTTCCTCCACCCTGGTCCAGCTCTTCCTCCTGAAGCTTCACTCCAGCCCTGCAATTCACGCATTGGAAGTAACACCTCCCTCCTCTGGCCATTGAATGGATTCTCCCAGAATCTCTATTTAAGGAGGATACTCAGGCCAGTCCTATCTCAGTCCTCTCCTGGTTGCACCCAGACTTCCTCTACTGTGAAGTCCCACTAACCTTTTCAGCTTCCTTTTATGTATAGCCTATATCAGCTTGTGTGCCGTTTTGGGAAGGGTGGTGGGGAGGGAGGGGGAGAAAATTTTAAACTCAAAAGCATATGGAAGTGATTGATTATAAATCAAAATAAATTAATTAAAAAAAGAAAAAAGAAAAAAAAAGAAAAGCATTTAGTCTTCATGTGGGGTTGGAGGTATAGGCTGCAACCTTCCATTATGCTAGATGACTCACAAATGTGTATCTATAGTTACAAGGAAAGAAAGTAGATCTAAAGTAGGTCCCAAAACCAACACCTTAAAATATATGTCCTAAAGATGGAGGGTCATTAACCTCAACTCTGTATGAAAAGGAAAAGTGTGTCTGCATAAGTGGCACAGCAGGAGTTAAATAAAGATTCATCATCAAAATTCTGAGTCAGTTATCCTGGAACCAGATGAAAGGACTCAAGCCTCTAAGCTCTGGTCCTCTGGCCTTGCCCTTAGAGTGGGAGCAAGCAGAGGCTCCCACATCTTTTTTTTTTCCTATTGATAAAAATCCTCAAACTTACCCAAAAGACTAGAACTAGCACTAATTACGTTCTGACACGATGATCAGAAGAAGTGGTATAAGGACACTCCCAAGGTATCTCTGAAGAACTTTAATATTGACTGAGAGATATGAGAAATATCTGCACAGGATCTGCATGGTGTGCCCTCATCAAAGAAGGCACTGTTACTCTATGAGCAAAGCAGAATCCCAGAAGCACAAGCAAACGTGAGCTGTGCAAATGCAAAGCCACTTCCCCTCTAAGTGTTCTAATGGACCACTTGTGCTCACTCTATGGTGCTGCCTTCCAAACTGGTATTGGACTGATCAGCCACAGCTGAACACATTGTGCCCTGACTCCGACACTGTGATACCATTGGTCTGCTTCAAAAATGAAGGACAAACAATAAACAACAACCTAGAGCTATAATAAGAAATTATTTCATTTGCAGCAAAAATAGTTTAGGGTGGGAGATGGCAGCAGACATGACAAGTTTGATCATGGTTATAACCATTCTTGTAGAGGGAGTCATTTGGCTAATGTATCTATGAGTGTTGGGGTTGAGGGAAGATATTCTTAGGAAGAAGGATGTCATGGTAATGGTTCCTTGGGGTTGGTTATGGCATGGTGTCAATAAACAGAGAATGATGAAGTAAGATACTGGACAGTGTATGCAGAAGAAGTCAGGCTCCCCAACCCCTCCTCACAGGAAGGATTGCGCCTCACTTAGATGTTGGTACCCCTTGGCAAAACTCCCCTCTCTGCATGTTAGTTAGGCTCTTAGCTGCCAGATGTGGCAATCCTAGTGCCTTAGTCTCTCGTCTATGTTACCTTGATGCTAAAGCAACAGGGTTTCAGATGCACAGCAATAAACCTCTCTTCCAGTAAAATACCATGCAATAGCAATCCTGAAGGGATAATAAAGGAACTAAAGACTGCAAACCTTTCATCAAAAATCCATTGACATGTCAGAATTTTTCAAAATAATTAACTTTTATGTAAAGGCAAATGTAAACAAAATATACCAACATACCACACCACAACTTCTCCCAGGCTCTTCTCTATGAGAACACATTTAGTGAAAAGGCTACAGTGTTCCTCTAATACAGATATGCCTATACTATTTCCCCATGGGATCTTCCTTTCCTTTAATACAAAAATGGATTCATTCCATAACTTTGGCATTTAGAAATCTGCTCTTGCTGAAATCAATATCACCAAGCTTCTCTCTGTTAGAGTAAGAAGTTTTATAAGCTTATTCATTTGTCAGCTGTTTCGTTACCATTTTAAAACAGAATTCAAATGCCTGGAGATTCCAAAATCATTACTAACTGCCCCAGCTTTATGTCTGTAGCTCCTGACATGTCATCAGAACTCTTTGATCCACATTTATGGGAACAGTCTTCTGTCCTCTGTTTATACGCAGCAAAGAGGGGGGGAAAGCTTAGATGAATGAAACTTTAATGCCACTGAAAACTTGGAAAGCTGAATACATTTATTTTCTGGATTGTTCCCTTGGTGAACAGTATTCAGCACCTTTTGTCAGACATCTACCCTCTTGAATTGTTCATCTTTTTATCTGGCCTCCTGTTTACAAATTGATGAAGGGAGTATTAAAATGAAACGAATAAAAATAGCAGATGTGAATGTGCATCCTGTCGAGAATAAATCTTAACTTAGAAGAGCTGGTGTGTTGCAATTTAGGTTTTTGGGAAGGAAAAACTATTTTGTTTTGATACGTCTTTCTCAGCAAGGATTCTACATCAACTGTAGCCTAAACCAAGAAGTTTTAGGCTATCCATATATAAGTGTTTTGTCACTATAAATAGTATTAGGCACAATAATATCCATGTCCACATGGATTGATTTTTACTACTAGGTTCTCCAATATTTATGTGAAAAGAAACAACACTGCATCTCACCTAATGTTTTGAAATCATAGGATTTGGAGCTGGGAGGAAGCCTTGAAGTTATCTAATCCAGGCTTTCTCTTCTCTCCTCCTCATCTCACATCACTTAGATGCATTCTTGTACTATCTCTTCTTTCACTCTAGTCTCACATGAAGAGGTGATCTTTCTTGCCAAAGCTAACCCCTCTACATTACAAGCATAAGTGATCCTATTTCATTCCATCTTCTGTGACATGTTGACCTATCTATCACGCCCAGACTCTTATCTTCACTCTCTCTTTGTTTACTGGTCTCTTCCCTACTGCCTGCAAGTTTGCCTACGTCTCCTTCATCCCCCCAGATCCCTCACTTCATCGATCCATTCCTGCTGACTATAATCCCGTATCTCTCCTTTCTTTTGTGGCTAAAGTCTTGAGAAGGGCATCTACAATAGGCTCCTCCACTTCCTTTCTTCTCACTCTCTTCTTAACTCTTTATAGTCTGGCTCCTAACCTCGTCATTCAATTAAATTGCTCTCTCCAAAGTCGCTACCAATTGTTTAATTGCCAAATCTAATGATTTTTTTTTCTCAATCCTCATCCTTCTTGATTTCTCTGCAGCCTTTGGCATTCTTGATCACCCTCTTCTCCTTGATATTTTCTTCTCTCGTTTTGACACTACTCTCCCCTAGTTCTCCTCCTACTCCTCAGCCTCCTTTGTTAGATTTTCATCCAGGTGTCACTATCACTGTTCCACTGGACTGTCCTGGGACCTCTTCTTTCTCCCTCTAGATTATTTCACTTTATATTCTCATTAGGTTTCCTACTTATCCAACCTTAATCTTTTGTTGATCTCCCATTTCACATCTCCAATGGCTTTTAGTTATCTTGATCTAGATGAGTTGTAGACATCTTAAACTCATGTCCAAAACTGAACTTTCCCCCCAAACCATGCTTTCACCTTCTAAACTTTCCTATTACTGTCCAGGGTACCGTTATCCTCAGTTACCCAACCTAGGTGTTATCCTCGACTCACTCTCTCTCAACCTTCATATGCAATCTATTACCAAAGCTATTGATTTTTGCCTTCTTCATATCTCTCATAAATGCCCTTTCCTCTGACACTGTCCCTTTTCTGGTGTAGGCTATCATCACTTCACTCCTACACTATTGAAATAGCATGTTGATTGGTCTGCTGTCATAAGCCCCTCCTAATTGTAGTCCAATCTCCATTCAGGTGTCAAAGTGATCTTTTTAAAGTGCAGGTTTGACCAAATAACTCTCTTATTCAAACTCCAATGGCTCCTTATCGCCTCTAGGATCAACTATAAAATCCTCAGTTTAGCATTCAAAGCCAAAGATAACCATTCTCTCCCACCTCCAGTTTTCCAATCTTCTTACACCTTACACTTCTCTACTGTGTACTCTTTGATCCAGTGACATTGGCCTTCTTGCTGTTCCTCAAACAAGACACTCCATCTCCCAATGGTGGGCATTTTCACTGGCTGTCCACCACGTGTGGAATGTTTTCCCTCTTCATCTCTGCCTCCTGGCTTCCTTGGCTTCAAGTCCTAGCTAAAATTCCATCTTCTATAGGAAGCCTTTCCCAATCCCTGTTTTTTTAAATATTGAAAGCCAATGGATCTTTTAAAAAAAATTATGGAATAAAACAAGCATTTCCATAACAGTATAATAAAAGAATTATTGCACATAAAACTGAAAAAAGTACAACTTGCTATTCCTTTTAAATATAAAATTATCATGTACTTTTCTTTTTTTTCTTCCCTAGAGATGGTTATCATTAGATACTCTTAATTCTAGTGCCTTCCCTCTGTTGATTATTTCCAATTTATCTTATATAAGGCTTATTTGTACATTGTTATTTGTATGCTGTCTCCTCCACTAGAATGTGAGTTCTTCAAGAGGAAGATAGTCTTTTACCTTTCTTCATATTCCAAGTGCCCAGTATTAACACAGTGCTTGGCACATAGTAGGCTCTTAATAAATGTCTATTGACTCACTGATAGTTGATATAACTAAGGTCTGCAGAGGAGACTTGTTTGAGGTCACATAGATAAATTCCAGAGCCAGGATCCAAAACGAGGTCTTTTTTTTTTTTTTTTGAGAAAAACCATGATATGGCATCAAAAGCAGTGAATTTGGAGTTAGACGAACTTGCTTCAAACCTCTGTTAATAACTATCTCTATAACTTTAGGCAAGTCACTTAGCCTCTTAAGTCCCCATTTTATGCATCTATTAAATTAGAGGGTTAATCTAAGTGGCTTTTTTTGGTGAGGCAATTGGGGTTAGGTGACTTGTCCAGAGTCACACAGCTAGTGAGTGTTATGTGTCTGAGGCCAGATTTGAACTTAGGTCCTCCTGATTCTAGGGCCAGTTCTCTATCCACTGTGCAACCTAGCTGCCCCATAAGTGGCTTCTTAATAATATTTTATTTTTTCCAATTACATGTAAAGATAGTTTTTAATATTCGTTTTTATAAGATTTTGAGTTTCACATTTTTTTCTTTCTCCCTTCCCTCCTCCCCAAGGTGGTAATCAATCTAATATAGGCTATACATGTACAATCACATTAAATGTGTTTCCACATTAGTAATGTTGTGAAAGAAGAATCAGAAGAAAAGGAAAAACTATGAGAAAGAAAAAAAAATAGAAAGTAGTATGCTTTGATCTGCATTCAGACTTCATAGTTCTTTCTCTGTAGCATATTCTATCTTAAGTCTTTTGTAATTGTCTTAGATCATTGTATTGTTGAGAAGAGCCAAATCTATCAACGTTGGTCATCACACAATGTTGCTGTTACTGTGTAAAACATTCTCCTGGTTCTGCTCATTTCACTCAGCATCGGTTCATGTAATCTAAGTGGCATCTAAGGTTTTTTCCATCTCTGAATTAGACATGTATGCTTTCACACCTAGTGTTTGTTTTTCTCCCATTATGCTGCTTATTTTATAGAACTAATACTGATGCTCATGATTTATAAATAGATTTGTAGGTCAGCAGTCCATGAGGGTGGAGCTATCTGTGAGATGTAGGGAAAAGTGCTATGACTGGAAGAAATTTCAATAGAAAGTCCCTCTCTAAATCATAGCATATTAGACTTGGAAAGAACCACAGAGCCTATCTGGTCTAAATAGTACATGACCAAGAAACTCCTCTACAACCTCTTTGAAGACGTCTAATGAGGACTAGCCACTATGTCCCAAGAGAGACCATCCCACTTTGGACAACTCTAGTTAGCAGGAAATTGTTTCCTACATCAAGCCTGAATCTGTGTCTCTGCAACTTCTACTTATTGTTCTCAGTTCTGCTCTCAGGGGCTGAGCAGAACAAATGTACAGTTATCCCTTTCACATCCAAACTTTCCTCATCACAGTTTCAATATATACCACAGGACAGCATAAGAAATTAAATGGTTATTTTTGGGAGCTGTGGGGAAGCTACAGATGACATGCAGAGGTTAGCAAGTGACACAGAAAAAGTTTAGAAATTCAGAATTGCATAAAATATATGTATAGTATTGTATAATATCAACCCAAAGTTTGCAATAAGGTACTCTAAACACTCAATAAAAGAAAAAGAAAAAAAATTCAGACTCTTATCTGGTATGAAGAGAGGGCCAAATAATTTTATGTGGATTTTCCAGCTTGTGGGGGCACTGTGCCCCTAACCTCAAGATGTGAAAGAGATGACTGTAACTTCTCTTTGACTTGACAACCCTTCAGATACTTGAAGACTGGTCTCATGTCACTGCTAAGTCTTCTCTTCTTCAGGCTAAACAAGTCCATTCTTCATATTTTCATGTTTTCCATGCCTCTCCCCAAAGGTTTGCTGGTAAAGATTTTACAACCAGTTCTCTGAAAAAAAAAAAAAGTGGTACAGGACATACTTTAAAGTTTAATCTGCCTTATTAACATTTTTCCATCACTTTTTTTAGAAGTCTAGATATTTAACAACAAAATGAAAAAAGACCAAAAAAAAATCCAAGAAACTACAGTAGATGACTTCTCCCCCAGAACTGCACAAAATAGTCAACCAGAAGCTTACAGATAATAAAGGGGACCACCAGAAAAGCCATCTCCAGCACAAGCCCAGGCTTCTAGTCTAATAATGGGCCAGAACTTCAAGTAGCTTGAAAGGATTTGTGTCTAGAGTTAGCAACTTTGAAGTCTCTAGAAGTGGCAGCAACCAGAGTGACCTGGCAATGCTCAGACAGCTGTAGGCTAGTTGCCCAGAAGCTCCAATGTTTTTAACACTTTCTCCTTAGATGCCATAGAATTCAAGCATTCTGTGCCTCAGAGAAACAGCAGGAGGGTAGATTAGTTTTGGGATCTACAGGACCTAAGCTCAAACTAAGCTGGACCAGCCACCATGGTCCCAAAATATAATATTCCAGAAGGTAAATGATCTAGGTTTGCAGCCAAAAATAACATTCCCTGTAAACTGAGTATACTGCTAAAAGAGTTGAGGAGGGGGAGGAAATGGACCTCTATGGAATAGAATGTTTTCAATTATTTCTAATGAAGAGAACTGAACTGAGTAGGAAGTTTGAAATATAAGCACAAGAACAGACAGAATACTAGAAAGATAAATTTATTTAAGTTATTAGAAGGGGTTGCAAGATGATTCAGGGCTAGCATTCTAATAAGGGAAGAAGAAACAAGTATTCCTTCAGAATCTTAATTTCTTTAAAGGGTTTGAAGGAATTCTGAAGGAAAAAGAGGACCTGAGGGTGGTTTGGTTCTGTTCTGATTAGTCATATTCTAGAGGTTTTTAGAAGGAAAAGAAATGGGAAAGTAAAAGGAATACACTAGTATAGAAAAGAGGAAGAAGGGGATGGAGTTTGCTATTTTTCAATATTAGGATGAAAAGAGCATACAAATATGGAAGAAGGAATAGGGGGAGTGGGCATCAGATGAAACTCACTCTTATTTGAACAGGACACTGGAGGGTTCAACACACACAACAAAGAGTTCAGCGTAAAAATACATCAAAATGAACAGGAAGGACAATACCAGGTAGGAAATAAATACAGGCAAAACACATCTTATAATCCTGAAGGGAAGATTAAAAGGGGAGAGGAGGGAAAGAAAATCAGAAAATGAGAATATTATTGTGCCTACAAAATGATAAAGAATTGATTTTGAAGAATCCTGGGCAGTAGGAAGAGATGCATGTCAAAGTGAGCAGAACTAGGAGAACAATCTTCGTGAACCCAAAAATATTGTAAAGAAAAACAACTTTGAAAGACCTAACAATGTTGATTAATGCATGGCCCATGGTTTCTCTAGAGGACCAAAGACAAAGCATTTCCTACCTCTTGATAGAAAAGTGATGAACTCAAGGTACAGAAGGAGAGAGATAGACATTTTTGGATATGCCACTGTGTAGATTCATTTTGCTTGACCATGCTTATTTGTTACGAGGGATTTTTTTTCCCTCTTTTATTTGGTTTTTAATTGGAAAGGGGTTGGGGAAGAGGGAAAGAGGGCCATTGAACATAATTGTTTTTAAAATGTGGAAAAGAACAGAAGAAAGTTCAGAAGTGCCACAGACAAGCAGAACAGTTTTGAAATAATATGAGGAATTTATTATATACTTTTCAAAAAAGCAAGTATGAAATGGAGATTCACTGCTTCATATACAGCTCTCCTTTTGTATTAGACTGAAAGGGCAATTAGGTGGCACAGTGCATAGAGTGCCAGGCCCAGGTCAAGAAGACTCATCTTCCTGAGTTCAAATCTGGCCTCAGGTGCTTCCTAGCCATGTGACCCTGGCAAGTCACTTAACCCTGTTTGCCTCAGTTTCTTCACCTGTAAAATGAGCTGAAGAGTATCTTTGCCAAGAAAACCCCAAATGGGGTCAACAAAGAGTCTGAAAAGACTGAACAACAAAACAAAGGTGTATTTCAAAATGCCTTTAAAATTTTTTTCTTTCTTTTTTTTTAGTGTTTAATTTTGAAATAAAGAAAAATAGAATAAAATGAATGAAGCCTTGGTGAGAGCAGAAATATTGGGGGAAGGAGGAGAAGGAAAAGAGGGACACAGTAGATAGCTTTTGAAAGAGTCTTTAACCAAAAGACTCAGCAATCCATACCTAAGCAAGTGACGGACCTTTCTGAATTTAACTAGAGTGATCTTCAGATCTCAGGTCAAAGTTCTTCATCCTAAATTTGAAACCTTAGCGTTGTTGTAGAAACTGCTTGAACTTAGATTCTGCTGGAATAGCCTTGGTGAGCTCAAGGTCAGGTGGATATCCAAGACACACGAATAGGGCTTTAGTGAATAGTACTTTCATTATTTAAATTAAAATGGAATCACAGCTTTAAAACTGAAAGGACCTCAGAAGCCATCTTGTCCAATTCCATATTAATAATGAGAAAACTGAGTTTATTCCAATTTTTACTTATCCCATCTAAGTTACCGTAAGGATTCTTTGTCAATTCATTTTCCTTTTTAAAAAATTATCACATTTTCTATTTTATACTACCTTCATTTCAAAATATTTCCTTCCTCTACCCCAGGAATCCATCCTTTGTAATAAAGAATAAACAGCAAAGAAGAAAAAGCAGTTCAGCTTAACTAATCAATATCATCAACTGAGTATTGACAGTATATGCAACGTTCTATACCTGTAGTCCCCAGCCTTTGCAAAGCAATAGCAAATTCAAGCTTCAACAGTACTCACTACACATTTCCATCAGCAAACTGGGACTACTTGGGAGAATTGGGATGATGACTTCTCTTCCAGCATGAGATGAATTGTCACTAGTTAGGGATATTAGGATTATAGGCTCAGAGAATCATAACTTTAGAACTGATAGGACCTCAGAAGCCATTTTGTCCAATTTCATCCTAAAAATGAGGAAATGAGTTTCTGGTGGTGGAATGATTTGCCAGAGGTCTCACAGGCAATAAGTTTCAATGGTGTGATTTCAATCTTTATCCTCTGACTTCCAGTGCTTTTTTTGTAGGTCGCATTAATGATCTAGGTAAGGATCAGACAAAACTAATCTGGAAGTATCTTATAATTTGTAGATTCTATAATTCTATTCCTTTTTCTAACAACTTAAAATCAAATGTTTTATTAAAACTTAGAATTGAATATTGATACAGTCAATTAAACATAGTAAGTAATTAAGTTGAAATTAATTTCAAAGCATAAAGTATAATGATTTTCACTTGTTCTGTCTAAGTTGCCATCAGGATTCTTTATCCATTCATTTTCTTTAAAAACAATTATTGATATTTTTTATTTTATGTTTTCTTCATTTCAAAATGCGTGCTTCTCCATCACAACAATCCATCCTTTGTTTTTTGTTTGTTTGTTTGTTTGTTTTTTTTTGGTGAAGCAATGGGGGTTGAGTGACTTGGCCAGGGTCACACAGCTAGTAAGTATCAAGTGTCTGAGGTCTGGTTTGAACTCAAGTCCTCCTGACTCCAAGGCCGGAGCTCTATCCACTGTGCCACCTAGCTGCCCCACCAATTCATCCTTTGTAACAAAGAATAAACAACAAAGAAGGGGAAGAAAAACAGTTCAGCTAATCAGTATAACAATTGAATACTGACCATATATCCATGTTCTATACTTATGGTCCTCAGCCTTTGCAAAGATAGGAGAGAGGTACACTTTCTTGTCTCTTTTCAAATGCTAAGGTTATTCAATATAATTATACAGAAATGACTTTTGATGTTGTTTTGATTTGCTTCTTTACGTTCATTGTGCATAATGTTTTCCTGATTCTACTTACTTCATCATACATCAGTTCATACAAATCTTCCTATGCTTCTCTGAATTCTTCAAATTCAATGTGTCTTATAGCATAATAATGTGCACCACAATTTGTTGGCCAGTTCCCCAATCTTTGGGCATCTTCTTTCAATTCCTGCTTCTTGCTATAATAAAGCAGCACTTTGCTGCTACAAATATTTTTTACTATACTCATAGAATTGATGATTCTATCCAATGATTCTGGAGTGAAGTGAGAGGCAATTATCCTGATTAATTCTGACCCCCCCCCCAATGATATCAAATGACCAGATAATAAAATCTTTGTAAAAATGCTTAGCACAGTTCTTAGCACATAGTAGGTGCTTAATAAATGCTTATTTCCTTATATCCGTTTTCCTCCCTTTAAATGATGATAAAACTTAGGTTTTAAAATTCATTCTCCTTAACCTTCAGCCCCTTATCTGGATAATTGTCTTCTTTCACTGCCTTGGAGGCCTAATATCAGGGTGTGGATTAACTTGTATGTCTGTAGTGAGATCAATTACAGTCTCTTTGACCAAAGACCAAAATGCTTGTTAATGAACACCATATTGAGCCTTTTCTTGGCCAAGCCACTTCTTTAACTAAACATTTTTTGAGTTTATTTAATGAAGTGGGTCAGTCAGTAAAGACTCCACTTGCTCAGGCTAAGTGACTGGCTCTGGGCCTGCTTCTTTGAATGAAGCAAGTTGGACAAGAGTTAAAGGATAATGAAAATACTCTGAGAGAAGTTAGTAACCTCATTGTTTGCAAAGCATTCTGAAATCCTGCAGTGAAAGGCCCTGTACAAATACTAAATGCTATCATTAATCACTTCACTATGTGTTGTCTTTCTCTCAGGATCAGATTTAGAAGTTCGACTTTGTCCATTGATATTTTGATCCAGGAAGATCCCACTGTTTGCCTTGAGATTGCTAGCAAATGCTATCAGATATTGCTATGCAACCTGAAAGCTGGATTATAATGTGTCCAGACAGGTCCCATGAGACAGGATTTTGAGTTAAATTAGATAAAAAGACAAATGCAATTTAAAAAAAAGTAAAGAAACAGATATTCATGGCATTACACTTTACTTTTTAAAAAAAGAAAAAGACAAAACCAAACCAAAATCAAAGCTGAACAACAAAGACACAAAGCCTGGAGAATGATATGAAGTACTCACTGTAGAACAGTCTCCTCTAGGGAAAAATGCTCATTTTACTAAAAAAAAAAATTCATTCTAACTTAATTCAATGTTACAAGCATTTATTACTAGTTTTATTTGTTTTCAAGTAAGGTACTAAGCACTGGGATACAAACGCAAAATGAAAAGAGCCCCTGCCCTCAAGGAGTTTCCATGCTGCTGGAGATGTAACATAAATAAATAGAAGAACATTTGGGATGAGAGAGCATACTTCCCATAATTAGGGCAGTCACCTAAGAGCACGGAGGGACACAAAGAAGGAGTCAGTGGTACCATGATGTTGCATATATTATAAAGGCCATCTCAAATGGATGTGCTTCTTGACTGGCCATCTTGGAGAGAAGCATGAATATTGGTAGGATTGCTTTAAAAAAAAATCTGGGAATGTTTCCTTATTTGCATTCTTTAAAAGGCTATCAGGGCAGTTAGGTGGATAAAGCACCAGCCCTGGAGTCAAGAGAACCTCAGTTTGAATCTAGCCTAAATCACTTACTAGCTGTGAGACCCTGGGAAAGTCACTTAACCCTGATTGCCTGGGTGGGGTGAGGGGAGACAGAAAGCTCTTACTGACTGGTTTTGAAGCTTTGGAGGCAGGGATAGGATTTTTCAAACAAATGTAATACATTTTTTCCCTCAGCCCACATACTATCATCATAGGCTTTGAGTGGGAACAGAGCTTCCAGGTTATCTAGTCCAATCCCTTTATTTTACAGGGGAAGAAACCAAGGCCAAATGAAGACAAGTGACTTCTTTAAGATCACATGAGCAGCAAGCAGCAGAGTCAGGATCTGAATCTAGGTCCTTGGATTCCAGATGCCATACTTTCTCACTGGTGTTCCTACATCAACTCTCTTTGTAAAGGTCTTCAGCTCAAGGAAGTTGGGGGCAAGACACCCTTTACCACTAAGGGGCCCCAGGTCTCAGCTCATGTAGATTGAGTTCAGCACTTTGGGAGCTTGGATGCAAAGAGAGAGTCTATCTCTTCCAACTCTTTCATTATATCCTTACCCTAGAGTCTACGGGGAAAGTTTCTTAAAAGCTTAGGTTTCACTCATGTTTGTGCTCTCCCCAAAAGGATTGACAGAGCCTCTTCTAGAAAGTTACTAAATATACAAAGTAGATCATGTATAGGACAGCTATTTATTTTCCCATCCCAAATGCTTAAAATACAAAGTACTCAATAAATGTGAATTAAAAGAGTCTTAAAGCATGAAATAGTAATCCTTAACTCCTATTATATACTCCCAGGAAGTTGATACATAAAGCATCAAAACACAAAACACTTTTGTGGTATTGCTGAACAGACATTTCATCTTCACCCTGGCTTTGCAAGCTACCAAGTTTCCTATCTTTTGGCAAGCCAGAGCAGGACTGGAGCTCATCTTCCTGGCAGTGGAACTTGTCTTCTCTTCCAAGAAGCTCTCAGAGATTACCTCTTATGGGGTAATCAGCACCCAGAATGAAGCTCCTTACCTCTTGAACTCACACAATTGCTGACAAGGCTTGAAATGTCCGTCTTCTTATTACTGTTTGGTCACCTGTCCTAAAGGAAAGACACACCAAGCAGAAGAGGAAGCCAGAGATCTGAGGTCCAATCTCAGTCGGGTCTAGACTGGAAATATGGTTGCTTAGATTATGTGTGACTGCTGTAATTGCTGCCAGATGAGGGACAGACAGGAGATTTCTCTCCCAGCCTCCCTCACAGGAAGACCAAGGGAGAACTACTGGGGTCCTAAGCCATACCTTCAGAGGAGAGGAAGGAGAGATCTAGGGCTAGAATGATCGTTTCCTTTAAAATCCACTGAATTTGAGGCTCTTTCTGCTCAGGGACCGATCATGCTTGACACAGCCCATCCCCCCTCCATTCCTCTTTGGAAGGAGGGAACACATAGGGACCAACTAGAAACCTAGGGTGGGGAAAAACCTTTATTAAGGGGCCCACAAAAAGAGGTCAGGACTTAGGCTCGGCACCTTAGCCAGAGAAGAGCAAGAGGGACTTCTGCGAGAGGCCTTTCCCCTGGAGTTCCTTGGGGTCAGGGATTGGGCTTTTGCCTTTCTTTCTATCCCTAAATCTTAGCACAGTGCCTGGCACATAATAAGCACTTAATAAATGCTTTTTATTGTTGCCCATCCCAATCCCCCATTACATTTGGAATTAACTTTGGTCATTACATTTGAACCTAATTCTGTTTTTTGTAGGGTTTTTTTTTTTGGCATTGTTTTCACTTACATTATTGTAGTCATTGCCCTCCTGGTTCTGTTTTCTTCATGCATCATCAATTTATAAAATTCCATATTCCTCTCAACTCCTCATATTTATTGTTCCTTTATGATGCAGTATTTCAAATATTCACACAATACATTTGTTCAGCCATCCCCTAATCTACAGGCAAATATATGTGCCATATTTTTTGCTATAATAAAAAAAACACTGCTGTGAATATTTGGCATTTATGAATCTTTCTGTCACTGACCTCTTCAGAGTATATGACCATTAGTAGGATTATGGAATCAAAGGTTATCAACGATTTAGCTTTCTTACATAATTATACATTGTTTTTCAGAATGATTAGGCCAAATCACAGCCTCATCAATAGTGATTTAGTGTGCTGTCTTGTCATAATTTCTCTAACAGAGGACACCTTCTTTTATCATTTTTGCCAGTTTGATGGGGCAAGGTGAAACCATAGAATTCTTTAATTTTTATTTTTCTTATTAGTGATTTAGAGCTTTTTTATATGACTGTTGATAGATTGTACTTCATCTTTGGAAAATAGTTCACATTATTTCATCATTAATGTCTTGGACAATGGCACTTGTCCAGCACTTTTGCATCAAATTTCTATAGATTTCGGGTTGCAGATTTTACCCAAGATTTTTTTCACCCCATAGTGTCTCTTAACTTTTTTGTTTGCTAACTTACATATCCCTTGTCTGGTTAATGCTTTCCTAGACATGAGGTCTTTTTTTTTTGTTTGTTTGCTTTCCTTGATATTCCGTGCTTTTCTTTGGTTTTATGAAATCACCTTGTAGCAGGAAAATTGATGAAATGTGTCTTCATGGTCTTGCTACTATCAAGAAGGAATTTGATTTTTTTTCTATGAGAAAAAACAAAATCTCTAAGTCCTAGTTGTCTCTTACTTCTAACTATACCAAGATTAAATCCTCTCTCAGTCAGAGGTTAGTCATTCAACAAGCATTTCTTTTGTGATTACTTTATCCTAGACACTAGGATACGTCCTGGGGATATGAAGATAGGCAAAAAGAGTCCAGAAACTCGAGAAGCTTGACTTAAAATGGAGGAGACAACTTCAACATAGCACAATCTACATAAAGTTATATAGAGCGAAGATGGAAAGTAATCTCAGATAGTAAGGCATTATCAGCTGGAGAGGACTGGGAAATACCTCAAGTAAGGTAGGATGTATGTATGTACATACATATGTATATATATGTATGTATATGTGTGTATACATACATACATACATATATATACATACGTACACACATATATGCAATTTGCTGCTTTCTTCTTCCCTTGTTCTTCTTCTTCTTCTTCCACTTTCTTCTCCTTCTCCTCCTCCTCCTCCTCTTTTTCCTCCTCCTCCTCCTCTTCCTCCTCCTCCTCCTTCTTCTTCTTCTTTGTTGAGTTTTTTTGAGGTGTCTTAAAGAAAGCCAGAGAAACTAAAAGTAGGAAGAGGGAGAGCATCTCACGCATGTGGGTCAGCTAAAGTGCAAAGGCACAGGAATGGACCAGGGTAACTTGCATTATGGAGCTCTGGAGGAAGCCTGAAAAAGTAAGAAGTGGTCATGTTGCTTAACTGAGCTTAAACTGCCAAATAGAGAAGTTTGCTTTTTATGCTAGAGGGAATAGAAGTAACTGGTGTTTACCGAATAAGGTGGGGGAGGGGTGACATGACCAGACCTAGGCCTTAGGAAGAATGCTTTGACAGCTGAGTACATGATAGATTTGAATGGGGACATACTTGAGGCAGGAAAACTAATTAAAAGGCTATTGCAATAGTCCAGTGGAGAGTTGATGAGGCCCTGAGCTAGGGGGATGGATGGCTGTGTGAGTGGAGAGAAGGGGATGTCTGCTGGCTCCACTCTCCACCATACTTTGTTAGTATCATACTATAGAAATGATCCCTGAAAGTGGATATAAAGTTATCTGAGACCTCTGAGGCTACAGAAACACTTCAGTTCCCTATAATGGCCACTTCAGTTAAATACTGCCCAAGTAGCTCTGCCTTACAAAAGGAGTGAGAGAATTGCCTATTTTGTAACTAATAAAGGGTAAAAGGGCTATTTCAGAACTCTTTGGTTTGAGAGGGCTCTTTGGTTTCCCAGATAACATTTCTCCTGCACACAGCTGTGGTGATGATGAACTGGCTGGCCACTTAACGAACCAGACAGTTGGATTTGGTGGAAACAGCGCTGGATCTGCAATCAGAGGACCCAGATTTAAAACCTGGCTTTGCTACACTTAACCAAGTGACATTGGATCTGCAGACCTCAGTTTTCTTATAGGTAAAATGAGTGGGTTGGATTACACTTTCTCTTGAGGTCCCTTGCTGCTCTAAATCTAGTACTCTATGAATTTCTCAGCATCTCAGACAATCTCAAGGATTCTTAATGACTAGCAAGGGGTAGTTGTGCATTAATGGAAGGAGATTCCACTCTAGGGATTGCCTAAACTTATGAAATCAGAGGTCCAAACCCTCAGTTCACCCAACCTTCCTAAACAACCACCACCAGTAGCCTCTGGCCACTTGTTCTCAGGTGGTTTAGGGGTCACTGAGAAAAAAAAAAAAATAGCTTGGTTATAAGAAAGGACTCAACTACATTTTTCAGTTATATCCAACTCCAAACCATCTGATTCATTCACAATGAAGCCAGTTGTCACAAACTATTTACAAAGGCTAGCAGAGCAGATATTCATTCTGCCATCCTATTTTCTAACCTAGGCCCCCTTCTCTTCTTTTTTTCTCCTCTTCCTATTCTCTTCTATCTTCTCTTCTATCCTTGTCTAATCTTCCTTATACTATCTTCCAACCCATTGATGCTTCCCACTACACACTGCATTCCCGCACTCCACCCCTGGTTCTGAGTCTACCCTTGTCCCACCCTTGTCCACTGCCTGTCCTACAAGAACTGATCAGAAATTCAGACTGAGGATATGATAAGTCCAGCCCTGAGAGGCAGCCTGGACTACTAGATAGAGTGCTGACATTCACAGCCTCCTTCTCATACACAAAGGCTGTGTAACTGAACAAGTCTCCATACCCCAGAACGCTCACTAAGACAACAGGATCCTTAATCAGCAGAACAGTAGCTAATCTTTATTGGCAAGGAAATTCTGACTGGGAACTCCTTACACTAATGAAATCACAAGTATAGTGGGAAAAAAACGTTAAGAAATATTTTGAAACTAGATTTTTCATGGCAAAACACAGGAAGCAATGACTCCTATGCAAATTCAGATAAATAGTTAAGGCCATTCAAAACTATTAGGGATTTTTTTTCCTACATCAGAAACACAGAAGAAAATTCCACTCAATTATAACTAGATTTAGCAAAGCTAAGCTAAGTTCTCAAAGTCTAAAAATCTCCAATAAGTTTCATTGTTTCCCTTTTGGTACTAATTACAAATGCAGGTAATTTTTACATTTGCTCTAAGTCTTCCCTCCCCTTACTAGTCTATCCTGCACATAGCTACCAAAGAGAATTTTCTGAAGTATAGGTCTGACTATGTCACTTTCCTTACTTAGTAATCTCCAGTGAGTCCTTAATACCTCTGGTATCAAATTATCAGTTGGCATCTAAAGGTCTTCACAATCTATCTGGCCCCTGCCTATCTTTCCAGTATTATTCATTATTCCTCTCTCTATGCTGTACCCCCAGCCATACTGGTTTATTTTCTGCTCCTCACACACCAGCAGTTCATTGCATCTCCTTGCCTTTGCGCTGCCCTTTGCCTGGAACATTCTCCCTTCTCACTTCTACTACTTGGAACCCTGGCTTTCTTTAGGACTCAGCAAAAATCCCACCTTTCCCATTCTTCCAAGTTGTTTCTGTGTACCCCTTTAAGATTACGTTCCGATGCTCTCAGAAAAACCTAGAAAGACTTACATGAACTGATGCAAAGTGAAATGAGCAGAACCAGGAGACACATCATGCACAGTAACAGTAATATTATATGATGATCTACTATGAATAACTTAGCTATTTGCAGCAATGCAATGATCCAAGATAATTCTGTAGGACTTATGATGAAAGGTGCTGTCCATCTCCAGAGAAAGAACTGGTAGATCCTGAATGCAGATAAAAGATACTTTACTTTTTTTCTTTTTCGTTTTTTGGTCTGTGTTTTCTTTCACAGTATGACTTACATGACTACATATGTATAACTTATGTCAAATTTCTTGCCTTCTCCATATGGGGGTGGGGAGAAAGGGAGAGAATTTGGAATTCAAAATTTGAAAAAAGAATGTTAAAATAATTTTACACATAATTGGGAAAAATTAAAATATTAAATTACACCTACAAAAAGATTACCTTCCATGCATTTGGTATGTATCTTGTTTATATCTATCTATACATTGTCTTACCCATTAGAACGCGAGTTTATTAAGAGCAAGGACTGTTTTTGCTTTTTCTTTGTATTTCTAGTTCTAAGAGTGTAAAGGTGTCTTAGATACCCAGAGTTTAGCTCCCTTCTTTGTTGTCTAGTAATTCATAATGTCCCATAGAACTAGACTGAGTTATCATACTTCCCTGGTAGATGCTACTTTCTGATTTTGAAACAGATAGAACCTTAGAGATCATCTGGTCCAGGAGGTTCTCAGACTTTGGTCTCAGGAACCCTTTGCACTCTTAAAACTTATTGAGGATCCCATTGCTCAAAGAGCTTTTGTTTATGTAAGTTGAATCTATTGACATTTTTGTTCTTGCCCATTCGTTTCAGTTGTATCCAGCTCTTTGTGACCTCATTTGGAGTTTTCTTGGCAAAGATACTACAGTAGATTACATTTCCTTCTCCAATTCATTTTACAGATGAGGAAATTGAGGCAAACAGGGTTAAGTGACTTGCCTAGGGTCGTACAACTTAGTAAGTATCTGAGTTCAAATTTGAACTCAGGTCTTCCTGACTCCAGTGTTCTATCCACTGTGCCACCTAAATTAAGATATGTTGGTATTATTATGAAAATTATTATGGAAATTGTTTTGATATCATGAACCACCTTAAAGGGTTTGGGGTCCCCCTGGGAGTAGCTGGATCACGCTTTGAGAACCATGATCTAGGCCAAATTTCTTTTCTTTTTTTTTTTTTCATAGGTAAGGAATAGGGATTTGAAGTCACTTGATTAGTGCTAAGGTACTTTATAAATAGCAGAGTTGGGTCTAGAATCCAGGTCTTCCAATCCCAAGTTCAGCATTCTTTCCACAATATTAAACTCTATGTTTATACTTTTCACTCTGGCCTGAAAATTCCTTACAGCTTTAGGCATGTAAAATGTATTAGTATCTGACTTTAACAGTTTTTAAGCTTGAAAGTCTTTTAAAATGTGAAGTCATTCATTTAGCCATTGACTTTTTGCATCCTCAGTTTATTTTTCCTCTTGTTGTATAATATTGAAGATTACTTTCTGCAGAGTTGGGGGGAGATAAGGTTTGGATCAGGGTGTGTTTGTGAGGGACTGTCTGATGTTGGCAGCTGCCAGTTGGGTGCTGTGGCATGGGTAAGGTAAGATCTGGGTATTTTGGAAGTCGAGGCAGGGACTGTGGTAGGCAGAGTCGTGTGTACTGGGATGGGCTGGATACGGAGAAGCCATGAGGCAATTGGGCAGTGCTCTGTGACATAAGCTGGGTGCAAGGAAGTAGCCGAGCCTGAGCTCCTGAGGCAAGGGGCGGTGCCACGTGGGAGTGGGATGGCAGAGGACTGAGTTCCCTCTGCTTAGTCCCCTCCCTATATGCAACGTCATCCCCAGATGCCTCTTGTGACCTTCCTGACCTTGTGCAGCACTGACCCAGTCCCCTCCTGAGTCTGACTTCCTAGGTCACATACTCTTGTCTATGCGTCAATCCCAGATGCCTCCTTCCTGTATCCAATCCTGGCCTCCTACGTCACTCCCTCCCCCTTGGTGTGCTAAACTCAGACAGCCCCTTCCGGTATCTGACCCTACAATCATTGGCTAGTAGCGGGCTGGGGAGGAGGGGCTAAGTAGGTACTTAGGAACAAGCGTGGTCAGAACACACGTGCGCTCTCCCCTGGCTCCTGCTCTGTTGCTCTGGCCTTGCTGCTTGGGCTTGCTATGATGGTTTGCTGTGTTGGCCTCTGAATAAAACTCTGGTGTTGGTGCCTTCCCATGGCTTGTCTCTGTGTGGTGATCCGGCTGAGGACCGAGGACCCAGGCATGGGTAAGACTCTGGCAGTGCACTTCTTTTAAGAGAAGTGGGTACTGGCGCACGACTGGCAGAGGGTCAGCGTGCGGCCCGTATATGTGTTGATAAATGTTTTACAACTGGCTCTCAAAAAATGTGCTATAGGACACACTTTTAAATTTAATCTGCATTACATTTTCTTCATCCTTCTCTTAAGTCTACACAATCAACAAAATAATAAATCAAGCCCTGGTTTATAGTGTTAGCCAATTTCTGATGTGTAAATGTTTATGCTTGAAAATTTAACAATCAGGCTCCATCCATCGTGTTAGAGCTGGTATCAGCATACTCGTGGTTTGGGTAGTGTTTAGTCTGATTCAACTGGATGCATAAATTTGTGTTATATTTAAAAGGAATGGGAGGTAGCAGTGTTTTGTTTTGCTTCTTTCCATACATGTCTTTGCTGGCACTTAAATATTAGAGAATAGTCACAAACACTCATTTTAAATTCAGAACTGTGGTAAAATATTCAATAGTAGCCTCAGAATGGCTAACTGCAATTAACCTTCATTTCACATATATTTCTATTCCCTTTGAGTGCTGTGTTTGTGTGTATTCATGAACCCTAGGCCTATTTTCCATGTATGAATGACACAGTCCTTTTTAGTTCTAAATCTATGAAAACTCAAATGATAGTTTTTGAAAATTTAGGTCACAATGTCTTTTCTATTTATTGACCATGCAAAGAGAAAAAGAACAATACCTACATTAGCTGCTGTAAGTACTCCTGATGCCATGGAATCCCAGAGGTTTAACTTACAATCTAATAATCAGATCTGAAACGGAGAGGTTTTTTAAATCACATTTTGTTTGTTAAGAATGAGCTTATCAGGTGAAGATATAATCAGCACTGTATTGCAATTAAAAATGCCAGCAGGAATGGCTTTTCATTTCAATGAATTATTGAATTGTAGGTGACTGAGCAAAACCTCAAGCAAATAAGATGCATTTCAGCTTTGGTGGACAAGTACTAAGGTTAATGACATGTACATTTGACCTTTTTCCTTTCCTTTTCCTTCCATCAATAAATTACACTAGTTAGTCAGGTCCCATTGGCTTAGAAAATACCAAAGGTTCTCTGAAAAACCCTTCCTTCCTTCACTGCCTATTTAAGCTTGGGAATGAGTGGGGGCTGGGAAGACAAAGGCATGTGTATGCTTCCAGCTCCCACGCTGTTCTCTCTGTTGACCCTACTCAGCAGGTGAAAGACCAACAGAGAGGAAATCAAGGCACTTTCAGAAGTTTCACAAATGTCAGCCCTGGTCCTCCCCCTTCTCAATAACATAATCTCACATCCAAAGAAATTCAGGGCCAAAGAGGATGATAAATCCCAGGTCACCAAGGGCAAAACTGAAGCTTGGGACGGGGTTCAAAACCTTGGGCATTTTAACTACACAGTAATTATGTTGTAATTATATTGTTTGATTTATAGGCTTACCACAAAGATCCTGCAGCTAGAAAGGCACCTAACATAGCATATAACACTTAGAGACCTGTTACCTTTAACATGCCTGCATCTTACAGGTCTTGCATATATTAGATATTACAATCAATTTATTTATTCAATAATATGGTTACCTTTCCAGAGGAAGGATTTTGGGCCTTCCTCAGAAACCAAGCAGCATGACTAACAATGCAGCATCTGAAGTACAGCAGAGACTCTATGGAATATAAACCTATCATTTTCAGTCTGGTGTCTTTTATCAGAAGAAGACCTGGTCTCTTTCTGTGTGGCATACCTGACATATAGGTGGTATGAAAAAGTTAAATAACCTGTTTTGTAAGTGCTATGAAGGACTATGTACTTCCCCACCAGGTAAGCTCAGACACAGATTGCAGTAAAAGCTAGACAGTATTAGGCAAAGAAAGAAAAATTGTTTTTAAACCTATGGTCTTCTTACATAGGCTAAAAGGCCACTTCACACATATGTATTTATATACCTTTCTTAAGCAAGTGCTCTGAATCGTAGAGGTCAGCTCATGCCCCCATTTGATGTTCTCCAGTTGCCATGGTAATTACTTGTTTTCATTGGGTAACGGAGCAAATGGTCACATCTGTTCTTACTGAGCACTCTTTTTTCCTCCTAACAAAGAGCATAGGGAATAGCTTCTCTTCTTAGTGCACAAAGATTTACGTGCATAACTGTCTACACATCAAGGAGAGGCTATAAATCTCCATTCAGAAAGTCACATTTGTCCTTGGGGTACCCTCCTTATTCTTCACCCCAAACGTTCTACTATCCTCCTATGAACACAACTAAGTGTGCATATATTCCACTGTGAAAGACACATAACAATCTCCTTATGTAGTAAGGTAATATATCCTCTTTGGATACATACTGATGAGGTTGTCACTTAGTACAATGGCACAATGATAGTCCAAGTTTCAGAAGCTATAGATTTTCTGCAAGGAATCATATTACAAATGTAGTATCCTATTTTTTTAAAGTGAACTTTTTGATTGATAAAGTACCAGCGGCACATCAGTTCTAATGGAAGTTGACCCTAGAATGTCACGGTTATATTTGGATGAATTTGTCTCACTCCTACACAAAAGAAATAACAATGTCTTGCTGATCCCAACATTCTCACCCCTGAGTGGGAGAAACAGATTATTGTAAACATGAGAAACACCCAGGACATCATTATACTAAGTTGTGCAATGTAAGGTGAGTAAGACAGTTTTCATTTTTGTTGGTCTTGTATTCAGTTCATACCCTAAATGGAGATAGCCAGAAAGGTCCAAGGAGATAACCAGAAAGGTAGCAGAGGGTTTGTGTTATAACAATTATATTTCAGTACATCAAAAGATTTGTACTTTAATAAGCTTGATTGATGAAGACTGACAACCCTTCCATACCTGATGAAATAATTTAATGAATGATTAAGGCCAAAAAGAATTCTCTACTTGTGGCTAACTTTCTGGTCATGAGCCTCCCCAAACTTAGCTAGAATAGCTTTAATAGTAGAGTACATTACCAGATACTCAAAGCATTTTCAGTTCTGTAGACTCTGCCAGATCTCATGTATTATTCTAGTGGTTTTCAAGACTTAGTCACCTTCATAATGAATTATCAGAGCAGAAGTGTAGTATAGTATAGTGTAGTGTGTGTGTGTGTGTATGTGTGTGTGTGTAGAAATAACAATTCCCACTTATGTAACATTAAAGTTTATGTTACAAGCAGGTACTTAACTAAAACCTTGCATTCTCATTATGGAATTCTAGAATTAAAGAGTTGGAAGGAGACCATCTATTTCAACCCGCAGCCAATGCATATATCTTATTTATGCCATTTGCAACAACTAGTGATTCAGCACAATACACTCTACCTTCCAGCTCAAAGTCCACCTTCTCTAGGATGCTTTTCTTGACCCCCTTAGCTGCTAGTGCCTTCTATCTACTGTGCATATGCCTTATGTACCTACTTATTTTCATGTTGTCTCTCACATTAGAATATGAGCTTTTTGAAGGAAGGAATTGTCTTTGCCTTTCTTTGTGGCCCTAGAGCTTACTGGAGTGGTGGTAGATAGTACACATTTAATAAATGTATGTTAACTGACTCCACTTTGGGTTCTCTAGTGACAAGGAATTCACTAATCCCCATGCTGTCGGTGCCTTTCTCTCTGAGATCACCTTCTTTCTACTCTGTATGGGCTTTCTTTGTAGAGGGCAGGAAATGGACCTCAGCTCACTCCATTTTGCATCTGCTGCTCAGCCTGGTTTCAACTCCATTGAACAAGATGCCCTTGTGCCAGGCGTCCCCTGCTGTCCTTTACTGCCTTTCCTGCCTCCTTTTGTGTGTTGTCTCCTTCTTCAGGTTGTAAGCTCAATGGAAGGCAGGGACTGTATTTTTTTTTTAATTAATTGTATCCCCAGTGCCTCGCACTTCATGGAAACTTAATAAGTGTATATTGGGTTGTATAGTTTATTGGATGGACATAAAAATATAAGCTTTTAGGGGGAAAGAACTGTTTGTGCCTTCCTTTTGTCACTGTAGTACTGTGTCTGTTACATAGTAAGCATTTAATAAATCTACATTGCCTGATTCTACTTTGAATTCTTTAGTGACAAGGAATTCATTATTCCCCATACAACAAAATCAACCTTTGAGCAGCTCTAGTTTTTCTTTAGGCTGAGGTAAAGTCTGCCTCCCTGTATTTGCTACCCATTCAAATATACCCACTTATCAATGCCCCTTCTAAAATATACTGCCTAGAACGAAACACAAAATTCCAGATGTAATTTGACTAAGTTAAGTATCACCTCCCTGATTCTGGTCACTGCATTTCTATTAGCATGACTGACCTATGATGGTATTAGATTTTTTTTTGGGGGGTGCTGTACTTCTGTTTAGCCAAAATTTCTAGGTATCTTCCTTCTTTCCTTCCTTCCTTCCTTCCTTCCTTCCTTCCTTCCTTCCTTCCTTCCTTCCTTCCTTCCTTCCTTCCTTCCTTCCTTCCTTCCTTCTTTCCTTCCTTCCTTCCTCCTTTCCTTCCTTCCCTCCCTAATTAAACCATACAACTAATTACAATTTTATGATCTTCAACCTAGATATGCACATACACACAAATGTATATATACGCACTCACATGTGCACATATACACATGTACATATATGGAACAATTTACTAGTTATCACCTGTCTTCTTTTGTTGTTTTTGTTTACAAACTTATTCCGGTATATTTATACATATAGGTAATGTATATACTGTACTTTCTTTAACTCATATTACTTAATAGATGTCTTTCCATATTTTTTGTAACCTTCATGTTTGTTATTATTAATTGCATTGGAATGTTGTATCCTCTATGGGTGGGCTTATACATTAGGGTATGAACACAGGTTAAAGAGAGGCAATCCCCCTCCTTGGGAGAGGGCTGTGGTCTGAATCAAGGTCCATGCAATAATAAACCAAAAGTACCAGGATTCCTTTGAAATTCTAAAATCCAAGGGGATTATGCTGAAGAAGGCAACCAGTTATAGAAACAGAGATTTCATGCTGTGAGGGTAGTACTGAATCATGAATAGAGTACAGGGAGTGTTGATTAAACCCATCTCCTTAAAGTTTTGGAATTTGAAGGCAGCAATGGGTTTTTCCCACTGTTGTTCTGTGCTGATGTGTGGGAGTATTCTACCATGCTCCCTTATGATTCAGTTTTGCAATAAGGCTGTGTGTGGTCATGGACACCACCTCTAACTCCAGAACACCCCTGTGGACCTCAAGGATATTACTTAGTGGGAGGGCAGTGGTGGAATGCCTTTATCCAGCCAAGTCAGAGCCCATGTTGAGCAGAGTGCGCTAGTTTCCCATTTGAGCCCATATCCCTGTCAGTGCAATAAGTGTTGGAGATGGTCCTTGGGTCTCTGTAAGATGGGGCCATTTTGAACAATGTATTGTTTTCATAGAATCATAGTTATTATTGAGTTATTGTCAGCAGATTTTGAAAGCCTGTAGAGAATGGGAGAAGTACTGTAAGATCTGAGAAAACCAAAGGTTCAGATTTTACAAACAGGGAAAGAGAATGGAATTCTAATTTCTGGGGGGAGGGGAATTAAGTGTATCTTAAAAGAGATAGTGAAGGAATACTTAGGAAAAAAAAGCAGTAATCAAAAAAAATTATGGGAGAGTGGCTTCATTTCTAGCTTTGACAGTATTATTATACTATAGGATTAGGTAATAAAATATATATAGCTTGCCTAGATTTTAGGAAAGTGACAAATCTGTAATGTTATCCTTTTGCAAAAAGTGGATAGAAATGAGCTAGATGAAGGAAAGAAGAAAAGAATCAAGCATTTATTAAGTACCTACTATATGCCAGGCACTGTGCTAAGCTCTACAAATATCATCTCAGTTGATCCTCACAACAACTCCAAGGAAGATGCTATTATTATGTCCGTTCTACAGATGAGGAAAATAAGGCAGACAGAAGTTAAGTGACTTGCCCAGGGTCATATAGCTAGTAAGCATCTGAGTCACAATCAGATGGATTGAGACCTGGTTAAATGGCTGTACCCAAAGGGTAGCCATTAAAAGTTTGATGTCACATTTATTTTTGTCCCTTCCTATATATGCATAGGACTTGGAGGAAACCATGAAGCAAAACTAACAAAAACCCAGAGCACTCACATTTCCCTTTGGACTCCTTCCAGAAAGTAAAGACACTTTGGGGCAGAGATAAAAACATTTTCATCATTCACCGTGGGTCTGCATAGTATGAGCAACTTATAGCAATAACAGCGTCGGCAAGAACTAGATTTCTTCCTCAGAACAATCATCTGATGAGAATCCTTTTTGTCCTTTAGTGGGTGAACTATTAAAGAAATTCCCTCCCTCTAGGAAGTCAACACTCAAGACCTCTGCTCAGAAGGCAGCCAGGAACTCAAGGGCCATGCACTCACTCATTCTTCAGCCCACCTAGACCAGCTCTGGAAACTTATTATATTCTATTTATTATTATATTCTTTTCCTCCTTTTTCTTCTGATCCTGTAACAGGATCAGATGGGGAGGAGGGTTCCAGGATCCTCCATATATGCACATATTATATTTTGGTCTGGAAGTCCAAGAGAGAGAGCATTAAAAAGGCTGAGTGGATGTCTCAGCTTATTTTTATATACCCTGGGGGTTAGAGGAAGGTAGATCTTCTGACAAGAGCTCATTTACTCTCTCAGGCACCAATCATCTTGGAGACAGACCCAGTTACGGGTAACCAATCAGTAAGGTGACTCAGGTCATGCCTGATCAATCCTCATTATACTTCAAAAGGTAAAGGAAGTAATGAAAGGAATTGCTGTCTGGAATCTGATTTTTATTAACATGAAGGAACTGGTAGCTAAAGGAGAAGTAACGTGAACCTTGGGAGGAAGTGACCACTCCAGTTCATAATAGGTCAGAAAAGGAAAGTCAGGTATAGTTTGAAATGTACCCTAGACTTTGGGACAGTGGAGTTCCAAGATTCCAAATAAATGACCCTATGGCTTAATGTTCTTCAGATCTCTTAGGGGATGGAATAACTCTCAAGAAGAAATTCTGAAGATATAGACAAGTTTCAAGAGGGTGAAAAAGCAGAGCTGCCTAAAGAGACTGATATAGATCCACTGAAACTCATTTAACAACCAAATTTAAAAAAAAATAAGTATAGCAGATGGAAAAAGGGGCACATAATGGAGGATAAATATAGTCCTGTGATCATAGTGTTTGGAGCATGAAAGCTAAGAATGAAGTAAGGAGGATAATGAAAGCTAAGTTAAAAAAAAAAGATAGGGCTGATTTTATAAGTTATGTGAAGGGCAAGATGAAAATCAAAGAAAAGATAAGACTGCCAGTGAAGATGGATAAGATAATGCTAATGAGGGGCTGGTATTCAACTATGATGTGCTTTTTTTCTGCCAAGGGGAACAATCTTTTTGTGGAAAGTATAGAACAAAATAGGTCAATAGGCGGTTGACAGGGAAGGTGAATGAGGAGAGGGTAAGAAAGCACTTAATTGTTCCAATGAGTTCAAGTCACAAGGCCCAGATGAACTACATCTCTGGATACTAAATGGACCAATAGAAATAATGACTGAAATACTGTCAATAATTTTAAAAGATTATGGAGAATGCAGGAAGTGCCATGTATCTAGCAATATTAGCCAATAATATCCTGATTGTTAGGAAAAGAAAAAAGGTCACGGAAGAAAAATATTTTCAAAGCACAGCTCAGGTACCACATTCTAAATGAGACATTTCCTGATATTCCCAAATTATTAGAACTCTTCCCTTTTTGAAATTATTTTGTATTCGTGTATACATGTATGTGTATATATATATATATACACATACATATATGCATATCTTATGTACTTACTTGTGCATATGTTATATCCTATCAACAGAATGTAAGCTCCATAATGTCAGGAACTGTTTGTTTTTTATCTTGTATTCCTTGCACCTGGCATAGTGCCGTGCACACAGTAGACACATAATAAATATTTCTTTACTATTATTTGAACTTATACTACAGTGATCTTGACTCAGATTCTTGGCAAAATTCTAGTATGTATTATTACAGAGACTTTTACAAAGTCTTACTCTGATTTCCAGTTGTGGCATATAACTGATTCTGGGTTTGGTCTTAAAGGTAATGCCAGTTTAGCCCCATCTCTCTCATGGTCTATTATCACATAAAGACTTAGAGTATAGTTCTAATTATGGACTCTACCTGCTTTCCAAGGCCTATCCTAGCTAAGTACAAAGAGAATGGTCACCTGCAGGTTGGCTACTTGGTGATGAATCTTTTGCCATTGGCAGGCCATGAAATAAAGAAAAAATATAAAACTCAGAGGGAAATGTGAATCATGTAACTTTTATTTAAATCAATCTACTCTAACATAAATTGGCATTGGAAATATGATATCCTTGTTCAATGTACATACTACTAAGGAAATGAATTATGTCAGATTGAACATCCTTGGTTCACAAGTTTCCATGGAAAGGTAAATAATGGAGCAGGTAGAGTTGGTTTGTTCATACATCCAAAGGCAACAAGAAATATTACTGGGATATTTGGTCATCTCATAGTATGGTACTCATGATAAGTATTTGCAAAAAGACTAATATGATAATAGCTGTGACTTTTATGCTAACATTTGTTGCATTAGTTGAAGAGATAGAGAAATACTGCAGAAAATGTGGATGAAGAATAAAGAACAAAAGAGGACAAACACTTTTAGACTACACAAGCTTCAAGCCTATATATTATAAGTAATATCTTCAATAAAACAATCAGTGGGCACTGGACATGAGGAGCACCAAATAATACAGAAAAATGAAAATTATAATTTTTTCTAATTTAGTATATTCTATTTTCCCCCAATTACATGTTGAAATAAATTTTTTAACATTTTTTAAGAAGTTTTGAGTTTCTAATTCTATTAATCCCTCCCTCCCCTCTTCCCTCCCTGAGATGGTAAGCAATCAGATATAGGTTATACATATACAATCATGTAAAACATTTCCATATTAGTCATTTTGTATAAGAAGACTTGAATAAAGGAAAAAAAAGAAAGAAAATGAGAAATAGCATGCTTCAGTCTGTATTCAAACAATATCAGTTCTTTCACTGGAGGTGGACAGTATGCTTCTTCATTAGTTCTTTGGGGTTTTCTTGGATCATTGTATTACTGAGAATAGCTAAGTCATTGACAATTCTTCATTTAACATTACTGCTTTTACCATGTACAACATTCTCCTGGTTCTGTTCCCTCCATTTTGCATCAGTTCATATGAGTCTCTCCAGGTTTTTTCTGAAATCATCCTGCTTGTCATTTCTTATAGCATAATAATATTCCACCACAATAGTCATTCCTTAATTAATGGGCATCCTTTCAATTTTCAGTTCTTAGCAACCACAAAAAGAGCTGCTATAAATAGAAAATGATAATATTTTAATAGAGGAAATGATGTGAGTTGAATCAGAATAAGTTCTTTGTACATAACCAGATTACTGACTTGTTAGTGCAAATTTCAAAACTTCTACAGAGGTGGAAGAAATAATAAAATTGCAAAAAAGATATGGTATAAAATTAAAAGAACTTTAACCTAATTGATTTAAGCAAACTATTTATGATGAAAAATGAAATATAAGGTTATGTGAAGGACTAGACATTTTCTCTGATCTCTGTGACAGTTCAGATTTCTCCAAAACAGAAATTATACACCAGGGATAAAGCAATGTTAGCTGTTTCCATGATCTAAGATACCAGGAACTCCAAAGAAGGTAAAAACAAACAAATGATGAATTGATTCCTACTCCAAGCTCACACAGCACTCCCCCCACCACTGCCCACTAAGCTGCTGGAAGTAAGGCCACACTAGCCAACCTGAGGATCCAACCCATGGGTTTGCAACAAAGCTTAATTCTGGTCATCCCTCTCTCTTTTGAATACTGTGAAGATTTGGGATCCAAACCATAGAAATATGTTAAAGATGTGACAGCACTGTGGCAGCACACTGCTACAAAAAAAATCTCTGCAAGAGAGCAGAGAAGGAGTAGGATAGGGGCAGGACACAGGTATGGACTTGAAATACAGCTTACTCCCACACCTCAACCTCTCTCTTCTTCTAAAAGCCTTAGAGACCCAAACTCTAAATGATAGAAAACATCCGCAGCTACAGTGACACTTGTATGGCAGTACTTTGAACTGCCAGGTAAGAGAAATGAGTAACAGGCGGAACAGAACAAAACAGTGTTTATGGATTAGAAGGATGGACTTACGGCACTCCATTAAGCTTGGGGAAAAATACCCAACATCTAGCTGGGGCCACTTTCTGTTTCCAAAAAGTCACTTGGAGCAGAGATCTAGAATCACATGAATCATGAATTGTCCAGCATAAGTGGAGGCTGATACATTTTGAGATCTGGCCCACAGGGAAACTACCATCAGAAGGAAAGGAGAGGGGCAGCTAGGTGGCACAGTGGATAGAGAACCAGCCCTGAAGTCAAGAGGACCTGAGTTTAAATTTGACCTCAGACCAAACACTTGACACTTAATAGTTGTGTGACTGTGGGCAAGTCACTTAACCCCAATTGCCTAAAAATTAAAAAAAAAAAGAAGGGAAGGAGACATAATAGGGGAAAATAAAGGGGGAAAAGACTGAAATTATCAAAGGTCTTGGGAGAAAGAAAATTCAAAGACCTTGAACATAAGTAGATAAATCAAAGGAGAAAATATCAACAGCAGAAGGAAATCTGGCCTCCAGATCTACACAAGTTCAGGAATATAGGAATAATTACTGTAAAATAAAGAAAAATGATCCAATATTTGGTAAGAGAGAAGACTCTATGGAATTTAAGGACAATGTGAAACCACAGCACGCTGTTTCTGAGTGGTTTAAAAGATGAAAGAGAATTATGACAGCAGAATTTATGGCTTGCAATGCAAAAATAACAGACAGGATAAAAAAACTTGAATCCTTTATGGCCGGTTTCACCAAAGAAAAAGAAGTGAGAACAATGGATTGGGAATGCAAATACACAGAAGTGAAGGACAATCTAAAATGGAGGTATCAGATACATGGCTTGTAGACTGCATGTAGCCCATAACACTACTGAGTGAGGCTTAAAATAGATTAAAACATAATTGGGAAATATTTGGCAAAACACAATAAAATAAAAAATACAATAAAACTGATAAAATTGCATTTTAAAACTAAATCAAAATGTACCTATATGGATCCTTATGTACAGATTAGTGGCTCTCATTTCTACTTGAGAGAAACAAAAACAATAACCTTAAAAGAAAATATACTCTCTATCAAAGCAAAACAGAATAATTTCAAAGACAGGATCCATAGAGATAACCTAATTAAGGACAATAGGTTTTCGAAAGAACCTAGTAAATTAAGAGGACCATGACATCAGGGAGGTGATGCCATGATATGCAAGTGAATTGGATTTAAGTGAGGGAGGGCTGTGCAAAGTCAACAGCTTCACTTTCTCCTCTAGAGCCATCTAGATCCAGTGGCCAGATATCCATCAGGACAACTGGAGATAGCCCAGGATGCAGTGGGAGACCTTGGCCTTTTCAAGCTAAGGTCTTTAACAGGTCTCATTTTGACTGAGGCAATGCCCATTCAGTGATTAAAGCTTAATAAGAAATGAGGCAGAGAATGGCCCCTTTACCTAATTAAAAAAAGGAATTGATCTGGGAGAGGAAGATCCTCAGGGTTTCTGGCCAAAATAGAAACAATTGCTATTTACATTCATTCTGAGACAGTTAGGGCCCAAACAATGACCAAGTAGGGCTTGGCCAGGGACCTATTACTGGCCAATCAACTCCAGAACCAGAATGATTTGGGATTAAGGCTGGTCTTTAAGAAAGAAATTAATCAGAGATTAAAATTTGCATACCCTTTGGGCAGAGCACTCTAAATTAATAGGTGCTATACTGGTTGAGGTGTGCTGAGATGCTGAAATCACCACACTGGTGGGTCCTGCCCAAAAGAATTCAACTCAAACCTTCTTTCAACCAAAGATAAGGTTTATTAGAACATCCTACATATTGGCCAGACTCCTAAGGAATCTAAACATTGTATCACTGATGCAAGTGGGCCAGAACTTAAGAATCTGAGCAGTGGCTAGATGTTAAGAACCTTAGCATTTGGCTAGATTTTAAGAATCTGAGCACCTTAATGGAGACAGGACAAACCTTATATATGGAAAGACTGTGGGAGGGATCTAGGAGTGACCAAGTAGTTTGGGGTGACTGGAGGAGGGGTCTAAGGAAGATCTGGATGGGAGTGGCCAGGAAGCTGGGGTGAACAGAAGGCCAGGGACCTGGACCATGAGGCCAAGGGAGAGTGGACTCTAGATAGGATTAAGGGTGGGAAGTGGCCCTGGGCCATCTGGAGGTAATAGACAATGGAGGGCTAGGTAACAGAACTGGGAGATTGGGTATAAGCAATAATAAAAGGACAGTTGATAGGATTATACCCTCAGGCAACTACCAGAGATTTAGCCATGTGGGAAAGTCCAGGTTTTTCCTTTTTAGGGTCCAGATCCCATCCTCATCAATACCTGTGGACAGAGGGAAATAAAAGGAAGAAAGGGAGAGAGAGAGAGAGAGAGAGAGAGAGAGAGAGAGAGAGAGAAGAAAGAAAGAGAAAGAAAGAAAGAAAGAAGAAAGAAAGAAAGAAAGAAAGAAAGAAAGAAAGAAAGAAAGAAAGAAAGAAAGAAAGAAAAGAAAAGAAAAGAAAAGAAAAGAAAAGAAAAGAGAGAGAAAAGTGTGTTGCCAACTGGATAGTTCCATTTTGGTCCCCAGTGGGCAGCTCCTTTTTACTCACAGAGGTTGTTGTTTGTCCTTCATTCTTGAAGAGGACCCTGACATGCAAGTGAGTTGGATTTAAGTGAGGGAGGGTTGTGCAAAGTCACCAGCCTTACTTTCTCCTTCAGAGCCATCTGGGTCCAGTGGTGAGATCAGGACAACTGGAGATGGCCCAAGATACAGTGGGGAACTGGAACTGGCCAGTTGAACAACACGTCTTTCTTTTCTTTTCTTTCTTTCTTTCTTTCTTTCTTTCTTTCTTTCTTTCTTTCTTT